>NC_059426.1:162634581-162934581 GCF_021028975.2 Sphaerodactylus townsendi
CCCCCCCCACCCCCCCCCCCCCCCACCCCCCCCCCCCCCCACCCCCCCCCCCCCCCACCCCCCCCCCCCCCCACCCCCCCCCCCCCCCACCCCCCCCCCCCCCCACCCCCCCCCCCCCCCACCCCCCCCCCCCCCCACCCCCCCCCCCCCCCACCCCCCCCCCCCCCCACCCCCCCCCCCCCCCACCCCCCCCCCCCCCCACCCCCCCCCCCCCCCACCCCCCCCCCCCCCCACCCCCCCCCCCCCCCACCCCCCCCCCCCCCCACCCCCCCCCCCCCCCACCCCCCCCCCCCCCCACCCCCCCCCCCCCCCACCCCCCCCCCCCCCCACCCCCCCCCCCCCCCACCCCCCCCCCCCCCCACCCCCCCCCCCCCCCACCCCCCCCCCCCCCCACCCCCCCCCCCCCCCACCCCCCCCCCCCCCCACCCCCCCCCCCCCCCACCCCCCCCCCCCCCCACCCCCCCCCCCCCCCACCCCCCCCCCCCCCCACCCCCCCCCCCCCCCACCCCCCCCCCCCCCCACCCCCCCCCCCCCCCACCCCCCCCCCCCCCCACCCCCCCCCCCCCCCACCCCCCCCCCCCCCCACCCCCCCCCCCCCCCACCCCCCCCCCCCCCCACCCCCCCCCCCCCCCACCCCCCCCCCCCCCCACCCCCCCCCCCCCCCACCCCCCCCCCCCCCCACCCCCCCCCCCCCCCACCCCCCCCCCCCCCCACCCCCCCCCCCCCCCACCCCCCCCCCCCCCCACCCCCCCCCCCCCCCACCCCCCCCCCCCCCCACCCCCCCCCCCCCCCACCCCCCCCCCCCCCCACCCCCCCCCCCCCCCACCCCCCCCCCCCCCCACCCCCCCCCCCCCCCACCCCCCCCCCCCCCCACCCCCCCCCCCCCCCACCCCCCCCCCCCCCCACCCCCCCCCCCCCCCACCCCCCCCCCCCCCCACCCCCCCCCCCCCCCACCCCCCCCCCCCCCCACCCCCCCCCCCCCCCACCCCCCCCCCCCCCCACCCCCCCCCCCCCCCACCCCCCCCCCCCCCCACCCCCCCCCCCCCCCACCCCCCCCCCCCCCCACCCCCCCCCCCCCCCACCCCCCCCCCCCCCCACCCCCCCCCCCCCCCACCCCCCCCCCCCCCCACCCCCCCCCCCCCCCACCCCCCCCCCCCCCCACCCCCCCCCCCCCCCACCCCCCCCCCCCCCCACCCCCCCCCCCCCCCACCCCCCCCCCCCCCCACCCCCCCCCCCCCCCACCCCCCCCCCCCCCCACCCCCCCCCCCCCCCACCCCCCCCCCCCCCCACCCCCCCCCCCCCCCACCCCCCCCCCCCCCCACCCCCCCCCCCCCCCCCCCCCCCCCCCCCCCACCCCCCCCCCCCGCCTCCCCCCCCCCCCCCCCCCCCCCCCCCCCCCCTACTCCAAAAATAAGCCCTACTGGTAGTTACAGATCAGGATGGTGTGATCCAGCAGGTGTTCCCTGCCAATGAGGATGCAGCTTGCATCACACATGACAGGGAAGCATCGGGGCTGCCGAGAGCCCGCCTTAATGAATTGTGAAGGTACTGTATTTGGTGCCATGGTGCAGCCGTAAACTGTTTAGCACACAGCAACACAAACAGTTATTCACAAATAAAGGCAGAATCTGGGCCCATAACCTGTTGAAGCAGCGGATTTACTCGGAGTAGACCACCTTGCAGGACGCAATGTAGACAAGAACTGACAGACACACAGTCACCAGTACAGTTCTATTTATTGCTATCTACTGACAAAGTTCTTCGCCAGACCACAGGTGTTTTCAGGCACCCATCACTCTGTTGTCTGTGCTATCTATATGCAAATGTGATACCAATCAGGTGCCCTTACTTTATCAGGTTTTGCACACGGTACATGTTGTGCACTCAGTCCTAAATTGCACACGGCACCTGCTAGAAGGAGGGTCCAGCTGTCATTTAGATTTTGCTCATCTAAACACATGTTCTGACAGTATTTCCCCTAAAATAAGTCCTACCCCGAAAATAAGCCCTATAAGTGCAAAATAAGTGCAAAAATTAATCTAAGACCCTGTCTTATTTTGGGGAAAACACAGTAGACAAATTGAAAATGAGTCCAATCTAATCTTTCAGGAGTCAGAGGACTGTGAAAAATGTGGAATGGGGATAGGTGTCAGTTTCCCCGTTCAGACAGTAACTCACTTGATGGGTTCAAGAATTTTATTGAAGACATGGGAGAAAGAGCAGAGTGAGACAGTTCTGGCAAAAGGGCGCCAAAACTGTTGATAATATGTTGTAGCAAATCACCACCTCCACATGTGAACCAAGGCAGCAGAAAGAGTCCAGCCTGAGAGCTCATCCCAGCCGCAGAGCTCCAAGGCCGGAGCAACAGATAAGTGGCACCTGCAAAAGACTAAGCGTTCCCCAGCCATTCTCCCCTCCCAGCTAATGGCAATCCTGACAATAGGTCACTAGACTAGTTATCATCTGGAAGGCATACAGTACTCCTCAAGTTATGATGAACTAATATTTGCCATGGGTGAGCTGGAAGAAACGAGAATGGCCTTTGGAGGTGGATTCTATGTAAACTGCGCACAGCCTCTGCAGGTTCAGATTTCCAACTTGTATCCTTCTACACAACTATGTGCCACCAGATCAAAGAGATTCCCGAGTGGAAGAGACAGTGTGGATTTCCCTATGGTTTGA
The DNA here is from genome assembly GCF_021028975.2 of Sphaerodactylus townsendi. NCBI lineage: Eukaryota > Metazoa > Chordata > Lepidosauria > Squamata > Sphaerodactylidae > Sphaerodactylus > Sphaerodactylus townsendi. Next base: position 162,637,264 of record NC_059426.1, read on the forward strand.
AAAGGACTTTCAACTTCAAGTTACCCGTGTCTGTTAGGAGATCTCCTTGCAAGGCGTCTTGGTGAGGTGCAATTCACATGTACTATCGAAGGCTTTCATGACCAGAATCAACTGGCTGTTTTCCAGGCTGCATGGCCGGGGTCTGATAGTCAACCATAGATGCAGACGAAACGTTAGGAGCAGAAACTACCAGACCACAGCCACACAGTCCAGAAAACAACAGCTAGCATAATTCACATGTTGGCAAAAATTCTATAGTGACAGTAAGCTTATGAGTGCTGGGGTTGGTGGATGTTTTAGATCCATGAGAACAAATCCATGAAAAAGACTAATACAGGGATAAAGATTTATATGTAGTGATCAAGGTGTCGAGCTCAGGTTCAAATCCCCGCTTCCACCATGAAAGCTTGCTGAGTGATCTTGGGCCAGTCACACACTCTTAGCCCTGAATATTTTTTTGTCTGTTGAAGATCTAATCTGTCCCTCTGAACAGAATTCCCACGTCCTTTGGAAACTTAGAATTCTAGAGTTTGACTTGGGTTTTTTTTGGAGGAGCACATAGTTGCAAAAATAAGTGAAAGGTTAAAATGGGAAGAGTGAGTCTTCATTGTAATCTAAACACAACAGATTAATGGCCAAGTATGCTTTTTTCAAACATACATATTTTTCAAACATTTTTCAAACATACAGATTAATGGCCAAGTATGCTTTTTTCAAACATACATATTTTGAGTCTATTTTTTGTACTTTAGTTAGTTGTCACGATGTCACAGGGGCTGGGTTGTTAATGGGATGCTATGCTATGCCAAGCTATGTCTGCTGTTATGCTGTGTTTCTCTCCTCTCCTTATCTGTAACCTTGGAAGAATTGTTGGAAGAATTGTTTCAGTCAATCCTGGTCTGTTTGGTTTCACACATCGGGGAGAAAACACTGTTCTATATTATCAACTGTTCTGAGGGATTGTCTCAGAACAGGCTTTTGCTTTTTACCCGTCATCAGCAATAAAACCTTTGAACTTTCAAGTGCTTCATTGTCTATGCAGGGGAATTCTGACATTAGTTTTAATTCCCTGTAGGCTTTATAGGTTATGGTGTAGACCAGGGGTCTGCAACCTGTGGCTCTCCAGATGTTCATGGACTACATGCTGGCAGGGGCTGATGGGATTTGTAGTCCATAAACATCTGGAGAGCCTCAGGTTGCAGACTCCTGGTGTAGACATTAGTCTTACTCTTGGAGTAAATGCTTGTTGAGCAATAACATGTGAATGCTGAAATCCGCGATTTATCCTTTTGTGTATTATAGGGTTCTTGTTCGATGTTCAGTGCCCATAAGTGGAGAAAAGGCAGCCCTTGGGGGAACCAGCCTTTAGGAACAATCCTAAATAGATCTATTCATAAGTAAAACCCATTTTATTCAGTGGGGCTTACTCCCAGAAAAGTATTTCTAGGATTCCAATGCTTGTATTTTGTAATATATCTTGGGTTTCCCCTCTCTTTCTTCTAGGTTTGCTAGAATCACAGCTATCTCGGCACGATCAAATGCTGAGTGTTCATGACATCCGACTAGCCGACATGGATCTCCGGTTTCAAGTTCTGGAAACTGCCAGTTACAATGGAATATTAATTTGGAAAATTCGAGATTACAAACGTCGGAAGCAAGAGGCAGTGATGGGGAAGACTTTGTCCTTATACAGTCAACCTTTTTATACAGGATACTTTGGCTATAAGATGTGTGCCAGAGTTTACCTCAATGGTGACGGAATGGGCAAAGGGACGCACTTGTCCTTGTTCTTTGTCATAATGCGGGGGGAATACGATGCATTGCTTCCGTGGCCGTTCAAGCAGAAAGTCACCCTTATGCTAATGGATCAAGGAACTTCTCGACGTCATCTAGGAGATGCCTTCAAACCAGACCCAAACAGCAGTAGTTTCAAGAAACCCACCGGAGAAATGAATATTGCTTCTGGCTGCCCTGTCTTTGTTGCACAGACTGTTCTAGAAAACGGAACCTATATTAAAGATGATACTATTTTTATTAAAGTCATAGTGGATACTTCGGATCTCCCAGACCCCTGACGTATGGCACTGAGGTCAATTCAGCAGAAGAAAACTCCATTGGGGGCTCTTTTTTATATCAGTCTGTCTTCAACAAGAGGTCCCTAAAGCTCAGAGGGATCCCCATGTGTTAACGGAAGGAAGAGATGGGAGGCATCACTTGCGTAGGGTCCAATGGCAAACCGTAGCAACCCATTAAAGAAATCATACCATGGTATATTTTCTAACTAAAACTTAGTAGGAACACTTAAAGTTCTGACTTGATCTTCATGAGGATAAAGATGACATCAGAAAAGCTTTTTTCTTAATATATTGGTGATCTAATCAGTTGGAAGGAAAAACAAAAACATCAGACTTTTCTTCCTTTTTGACTAGAAAACAAACGCCGAAGTTTATACGTGGGTTAGCTAGAAACTGTCAGCATGTTAAGTTAAAAACAAAAAAACGAAGACGAAATTATGAAGTAATGTTGCAGTTAAGATATTATTACTTTGAAAATCTAAAGTGCAATCTTGTCTGAAATATAGTATACTGTCTATTTTTAAGGCCTCACCTGGTCTCTGTTTTAAAATAATTACTTTGCCAGAAGACCTCGACAGACTGTCCAGATCTTCTAGAAAGTGTCTAAATCAGAGTCATATTTTTGTTTAGAGTTCTATTAATTGCTACAGAAAAAAAAACATTTTATTTTAAAACTGTTGATAGACTGATATTTCTTGGAAGAAAAAAAAGATCAAATACAGGTTATCACTTGTGATATGAAAAAGAAACTATTCAACTACTGCTGTTATTTCTCTTTAGAAATGTAAACCTACAATATATGTCGTAGTTAATGACACTATTTCAAAATTGAGGAAAAATAATCACTCATGGATGCTGTGCATCATTTATCAGATTTATAATTTTCACCCTAAAATAGGGCATTTGTTGAACTTTGGAGTTCTAAACGGAATCCTGTATGTTTTTAAAGTTCTGCCTCATGCGCTCAGACCAAGCTCTGTAAAGTGTGTATATATATAATATCTATTTTTTTGCTAAAGCATAAATGTGCAACATATTTTTGGTGTTTGAGAAGAGGCGTTAGTGCTGAGGAATACTTGTATGGGAAAACCTGCTGAAGCGTCCTCTCTACTTGGCAATTAAGTCTATCGGAACAGAGGATATCCGTTAGGAGAAAGCAGTGTCTTAATGGAAAGACGGTGGCTTGCATGCTTCCATGTGCCTTAGCTGTCACGTGCTGCTTTATAGCTCATAGCTTTGTATTTTCAGATTTTAATTTCAAGATAACCCGACAGTCATTTTAACTGGACTTTAGGCGTAGCGTGCTGACTGGTGTGTGCAGCCCATCAACCTTTTGCAGCATGTGGAAAAAACAACAACCCTGTGATTCTGGCTTACCAGAGATTCCACTGACTCAGTGTCATGGAGTATGTATTTATTCAGGTGCTATATTTTGCTTATGAGGCTCCTATGGAGCTGGGGTTTCTGGCAGCGCCCCCTGTTTCTAATTCAGCAGAAGATCTACGGCTCAGCTCCATGCTTCTGGGCGGCCAGTGACAGAGGCTAACATCATTCCAAATTGGCTCAGTTCGGGATTGTGAGGGGATATATAATCAGTACATTCGTGGGGGTTATTTTCTGACAGATTGACACGTGTTCCTGCAGGGAAATCCACAGGACCCTCTTGTTATAAATGACTACCTGAGCTTTACTAGAAAGCATTTTCCAGCCTTTGAATCATGCTGATTGCGACTCACAGAACTTACCGACTTCTGTTTTAATAGTCCCTTGTGCGACTCGTAAGTCTAATGGCATAACTTGGACTTGTACACCAACCATGTGGGTGCTGCTTTATTGCATGGGTGATGTGTAACAACAGAGTGCTCCCCCTAGACTGAGTTGACATGCACAATGAAAGAAAAAGAATTGTGTGCTCTTGTGTTCTCTGGCTAGTCATGTTTCATCTGCCAAGTTTTCCCCATAGGACTTTGGTGTTGATTGCCGGGGTTTGTGTCTAGGGCTCAGTTGGAATGTTCATGTCTTTTAGTTAAGTTTCCTTGCTCTTGCCATTGTCTTTTATGGCTGTGCCTTCCCACACAGTGCCTGCCAGAAGTATTTTTCTGTTAATAAATATACCAGTTGCATGCTGAGTTGTCCTCATGGGTTTTCCAGGCACCTGCTTGAATACTGCCTGCTTTTTTGGCAGCCAAAGCATCCAGTAGCAACACGTCTTCCTCTTCTTGCCTTCCATTGTCCAGGTACTGTATCCTCTCTTATGGTACTTAGCTGTCAATTGGTACAAATCATCGCTAAGAAGGCAGAATTCTGGCTGTGATAACAGCAAGGAGGACTTCCTGCCAAAGACGACACAAGGTGCAGTGTTACGCAGGCTGATGTAAACCCATCAACCTTCTACTTTGGGGGGGGGGGGAAGAGTTAACTCAGCTTGTGATACTCATAGTCATGACTGTAGGCAGCTGAGCTTTTGTATATGCATTACAGAATTTTACTGAAAACAGGATTCCCTAGTGGAAATGTCCAAAGGGCTCACTTACCCATTGCTACTGCATATTTTCATGAAACTGTTTCAAAGTGCGAACAATTTATGTCCTGTTTGAATATGATACTTCTTGAAAATAATTATTCCAATCCCAGGCCCTTTGCAACGCAGCGTTTTCTTAAAAGTAGGTTTTACTTCAAAATCCTAGCAAATATGAATAGAATGAAAGCTGACAGACACCCAGGGGTTCCTGGACAGACACCCTAGACAGTGTTGACCCAGGGACATTGTAGTGGGTTGTGTCCTGCTGACTGGCATCATTAAGGGTGGTGTATTGCATTGGCATAGGGCATGTTCCTTTGGCTTGAGATATTTGCTTGGGTGGAATACAACTTGCAGTGGTGAATCGTCCTGAATTGCACGAGGGGGTGGGAAATACAACCCAATTCTTCCCTGTTTGCAAAATTGGCTGATAAGAATTCTGACTTACAAATTCCACCAGTGAACAGTTTCCATCTGTTTACTGTTAGTAGTAAAGTTTTTGTTCTCTAATAAAAACTAAGGCCCCTGTTTTTCCAAAGCCTAACATTAGTGAGACCATATTATAATTGAGAGCAGTGCATTTTTAGTAAAACAGCTGTAAACGAAGACTAAACAAGGCCTAAAGCCGTGGTGGCGAACCTTTGGCACTCCAGATGTTATGGACTACAATTCCCATCATCCCCTGCCAGCATGGCCAATTGGGGGGCTGATGGGAATTGTGGTCCATAACATCTGGAGTGCCAAAGGTTCGCCACCACTGGCCTAAAGTGTTAATTGAATTAAATCAGTGGTCACATCAGAAGTGTGGCTTTCTAATGAACAGCTGATCTCTATAGGAAAGCATTAATTTGTTAGTAGTCGGTATACATGTATATGTTCTTTCCAGTCCTATATGTGTGTGCTGCGAAGACAGTCTTACTGTTAATTGGGAATTACTCCCAGGTAAGTGTTCTTACGGTGGCAACTTCACAGTGCAATCTTCTCATTTCTTACTTAGCAGTATGTCAAACAGTCTTTGAAAAGACTTCTTCCCAAGTAACACGGCATACTGGCTGTTATGGGTTTTCTAGGTTGTGTGGCCGTGGTCTGGTAGACCACAGCCTGGACAGCCCCCAACAGCCAGTTGATACCCGCCTTCAATGGTAACAGTGCACAGAATTGCATTCTTGGTCACTTGAAGTAGTGGATCTGCCCAGTTAAATTAGTTTTAGCACTTCCAACCCATAGTAGAGTACTTTAACTAAGGCCCCTTCCGCACATGCAGAATAATGCACTTTCAATCCACTTTGCAGTTGGATTTTACTGTGCAAAATAGCAAAATCCACTTGCAAACAATTGTGAAAGTGGATTGAAAGTGCATTATTCTGTGTGTGCGGAAGGGGCCTATCTGTGCGTTTGCTGATGACTCCAAAACCTAAGCTTCCTATTCAAAGTTCTTTATATTCATTTCTAAGCACAGCTTTAAGAATTTTCTACAGATGTTCTTAGAGAAGAGTAAGCCTGCCACTTAGGTGGTGTGTTTTGTCTGTCTTCCACCCTCAGAGAGCAGCACAACTTCAGCGTCTCACACTTAAGAAACCCTTAAGATGAGAAATAAGCTCACTTGGGTACACAGTTCTCTTTTGGATAAAGAGAAAGGAGGAGAGGAGTGAGCAATCTTGGCTCTCGTGGTTCCAAGGAACAGTGTAATAGCTGAATACAAGACAAACGTAGGTCTTCCTTGTCCAGGCGTCTGTACGTCTTGTTACATTCAGCTTGAACTGTGTGAATATAGCCACCTCTGGTTCTTGCTGTATTCCCCTAAAGGGTTTACTGTTGACTCAGCAAACCAGTCAGTAGCTGGCTAAATTGTATTCCCCTTGAGCCACTCAGCACTGATCTGAGGTAAATTTGCGGCCTAGGCTAAGCTCTCTGTCAAGACTGGCACAGTTTATAGCCTTGACGGAGACTCTGTTCTCTGTCTTAAAGGTGTTGCCGTGAGAGCCCAGGGCCTGTGAGAAGACTGACTTGCATAGCTTGATTTCCTGGCACAAGCCATTTATTTTCAGTCATATCTTTTTATAAATTCATATTCATGTATTTCATCATATTTTGGGATAGGATGGATGCATGACCCCAGTTTAAGAAACAAACAACACCATGCATTCAGATAAAGGGAACTTTGCCTGATACAGATTAAGAGTTGCACAAAAGTTACATGAATGACAGCTTATGACTTCCCTTTGCTTCAATTATTGTCACTTATTTACTTTTGCAGCCCATCTCCAAAGTTCAGAGGCATAACAAGGTATCTAAAAAGTTTCATTAATAAAATAGGCTTAACAAATATTCAAACTGTATTCCACCTCATCTCACCGCAATCTGGTATGCCAAAACCAAAACCAGCACAAATAAACAGCTCTTAAAATACCTTTGGAAAATGGCCAGATTTGGGGTTTTATTTTATCTCCCACTTTCTTGTCCCTGTTTCCTCTCCCACTCTTTCTGTCGGTCCCCCACCCCGAGCTCAACTGGGTGGTGATCATAAACTAAAAGTACCGGTACACTTTTGCTAGGCCTTGGTTCATGGTGTGAAATAAAGGCAGGAGGCTTTATATTAGTAGTTCTGTTTCAGCTTGCTTTCAAGACAAATTCAGAGAGGACCCAAAGGTGCTACTGAAAATCCCACTCTCCCCCCATCAGAGATTTGTGAAGTAAATTTGTTAGAGGCCTTAAACAGGGGCTGTTTTGGGATTCTGTTCTACCAACCCCCCTGAAATTCCTGGGTTGCAATGATATTTCATCTTCATGTTGCTTTCCAGGTTCATCAGATTTGGTTTCAAAGTATAATTCCGATCACTGGTCTTTGAGCACCTCTGACCAAAGGCACAACGCCAGCTCAGCTGCCGTTGCATTTCCTCGCTCTAGGTGTCAAAGTAGATTTAGCATGTTCGTTTCACAAAGCACTTTAGTCTGCCCCAAGTTAAACATAAGTCTCAAATCCAAACAGGATTAAACTGTTCCAGTGCCTAAAGATCAATATGTGATCCTTCTGCATGACTGTATGAGCTTTGCCTCTCTGCTAATTTCATTTCAGCTACTGTCTGTTTCTTCAAAAAAAAAAAGCGCGGATGGTTGATATGCAGTGCCAAAAGTCTGTGGTCTAAAAACTTTCATGGTTGTTGTGGAGAAAGCTGGATGAGTGGTGGCTTTGTAAGCAATGGAATGTAATAGATACCTTTTAACTTGTAAAGGGGAGATGTGCTGTAATTCCCTTTTTAGAAAATTGGGTTTCCCTGTCTCTTGGGAAGACAAAACTTGAACATTCAGAATGTTTATATTGTGCCTGGCCCAATCCCATGTGAATTCTAAGTAGAGATTTTAGTTTTAATGCTCCGCCCTACAAATGTCGGGGGTTGTATTTTTTCAAAATGCAGTTTGGCCCACGTAAAAAAAAAGGAGAGTGATTGGTAATGAGCATTTAAAACCTCACCTGTTCGTATTTCTTATCAATCTAAACAGGCATTGCCACTGATAAATCAGCCTCTTGGAATATTGATTGGTGCATACCCGGGCTGGCAAACAGTGGAGTCTCCAGGAGTATTTCTATACCTCTATTTCTACACCAGCGTGGTGTAGAAGTTAAGAGCAGATGCATTCTAATCTGGAGGAACTGGGTTTGATTCCCCGCTCTGCCACTTGAGCTGTGGGAGCTTACCTGGGGAACCAGTTTAGCTTGTGTGCTCCAACACATGCCAGCTGGGTGACCTTGGGCTAGTCACAGTTCTTCGGAGCTCTCAGCCCCACCCACCTCACAGGGTGTTTGTTGTTGGGGAGGGAGGGAAAGGAGATTGTAAGCCCCTTTGAGTCTCCTCGCAGGAGAGAAAGGGGGGATATTCTTCTTGGTAAATTTACAAAAAGTTCTGGAAACTCCTGTAGTCTCGATGCCTTCCTGTAAGCAAACTATGCAAACATATAAATAGGTGGTAGGTCTTTTTTTAAACAAGAGTTTTGATTATGGTATTAGCAAATTAGTTTTGATTATATGGACTTAATGATTTGGCCTGTTTTTTTCAAAACGAGTTTTAATGATGGTATTAGCAAATTTGTTTTTTATTATGGACTTAAAAATTTCGCCTGCACCTGCCTGATCTCCCCCCCCCCCCATCACTCTTTTTTCCTCACTCAGAAGCTGACCCTATAAAACCCAAACTTCTCATTAAATCCCAGGGGTTACATGAACTGCAGAAAGAATTGCTTACATGCATAAGAATGTTATTTTTTAAAAAAAGTTATCCTACCAACCCCAGAAGAGGTTTGAGCCACCTGGGAAGATGACACATAAAATAAACTATCAAAAAGGCATAGGCGGTGCATGCGCAATCTCACAAATCATGGCCTTCGTTAGCTACAAATTCTGAGCTCTCTTGTTTAAAGAAACAAAATAGAAGCTTTACATTGAATGCTTGTCACTAATTGGAGTGGTACAATTACCCCATCCCCCTTTCTGAGAAGGGAAGGGATTCCTTTTAAAAAGCTGCCTTTTAATTGTGTTGGCAATGAAAGCTCATCAGATGTAAAAATTTTTTAGCTTTGCTTGGTCTGAAGTAGCCGCTTGCCACTCCTTTGAAACTCATATATGTACTCATCCTTATAGTGCCATAGGAGATGGTGTCTTTCAGGGCTAGATAGAGAATGTAAAAATGGGCAGATCATAATAGACCAGGGGTAGGGAACCTGCGGCTCTCCAGATGTTCAGGAACTACAATTCCCATCAGCCCCTGCCAGCATGGCCAATTGGCCATGCTGACAGGGGCTGCTGGGAATTGTAGTTCCTGAACATCTGGAGAGCCGCAGGTTCCCTACCCCTGTAATAGACAATGGAGGGGAGAAAATATGTAGATTGTCAGAAAGCATGCGAATGTCTACCAGCTTCCACAGATGACCTTGTTCAATACTTTCACTGTTATCCAAAAAATAGTTACAATAGCCAGTGAATCTGTGACTTCAAAACAGTTAACACTTGGTGCTTGGTGCGTCTTTTGTCTGCACCACTTTACAAATATCAGTCAAGCCTCAAAACCAGGATTGCTTATTTCTGTGGAAACTGAGAATGAATGTTACATGGAGCAATTACCCGTGTTGGTGCTACATATAGGATACACGGGCTTTTGCTTCCACGTTCTGTTTTCAGGCCACTGAAGCTTTGATCTTTACCACACAAGGAAGAGGGACAAAGGAGAACTCCCTTAACTGATTGTCGAGCCTACAACTGTAATGTGTTTGGGACACCTTTGTGATAACTGCGTTATAGCTGTCCCTCTCTGGGACTGATGGAACTAATGGGAAATTCAACAGGCATATCCTTGTCTGCAACCAACAATGAAGATAACTTGTGTCTCAATTTTATAGGGTCTTTAATAACAGCAATTAAAAAAATTATAGGGGGGGGTGGGGGTTGTTGTTTTAGAGGTTTTAAGTTTTTAAGGGCTTTATTGGACAAGGAGAACTTAAAAATATTTTTAAGCGCATGACTTAATTCTGGTTCTGCCAACTTTTGCACTGTGAACATTTTAATTACATGTTTTAAACAAAAAATAACTTGAGGGCTGAACTGTTTGACTTCCTGCCTTTTAATCCAAGGGGCACTCCTGACACAATTTCTTGCATCTGTGGCATGGTTCTTGAACTGGCTCCCAAAGGATCCATTTCATCTGGGATCCCCTACAAATATTTTACACAAATGGGTCTGTGGTTGCCTTATGTGAACTGCTGAGTCTGAAGTTTCAGTCTTAGCAGACGGGATTATCTTCAAGCAGCTTGAGAGTGATTTAAGCCATTCTGCCAATATGATTTTCATGTATCCTTTCAGGAGTGATCTCACAGGTGCAAAATATTACCCTGGGAGTGGCCCCTTCGTCTTTGTTAAGACCAGTGCTAGGTGGAAGAAAAAACAGTTGCGTGCGTTTGGATGTAGACTACGAGCATCTGTTTGAAACCGTGATAAAATGGGATCTATTTAATCCTAAGTGATCTGCTAGTATACCTGCAAGATTATGTAGCTTTTTGTCTTCCAGTTCGCGATAGATATTCTTACGCCCAGATGCTAAATATTTATTTGCAGCTCTGGCAGAACTTCCCTGTTAATGACTTGCTGGAAGAGGAATTTGGTACACTCTTTTCCAAGTACTGGTTTGCATTGTGTATCAAGGCTTAGGGCTGGGCAGTTAATGTCTTATTAGGTGCTCCCCCCCGCCCCTTGCTGAATTTAGTTGCTTTGTAATTCCTGCTGACGTTTTATAGATGTGTTGCTGAAATCCGAATCCCAGGTCTGAACATATACCATAAAGTGTCTGACATTCAGATCTGGATTTTCCCCAGCTATGCTGATTTAGATTGATCCACCCAGGGGCTTATCCCTCGAAATAAAACTCTCCTTTCAATTGCTAGTTTTCGGGGGGGGGGGGGGGGTCTAGTCTCTTAACAATGCCAGGGTAGTCACCAGAGTGGCTTGGTAAAACTGGTTTTTTAAAGATGAACCAGCATAGCCATCACGAAGGGTCTCCTTCCCTGCAGAGAGTATCCCGAGCTTTAAATTGTGCTCTTGCTTGCGAGCAAAGGGATGCATTTTCCAACAACGACCTGTTCTCCTGGCAGAGAGCTGAATTTTTGGTACTTGCAGAATGGTGGGAATTCAGGCTTCTGCCTTTACCGAGCATTCAAATCCTCCACATAGTGTTACTTTTCATGTAGCTCTTTAGAATGTATATCTTCTGAAATTTTTGTAAGAATATAGGCTAAAATGTAAGGTGTTTTTTTTTTTTTACTATGGTCCAAACACTCCAGTGATATAGGGATTAAAAGGGGACGTTAGGGACACCCCCATGTTGAAGTGATGGACTCTTGAGTCCATTTCTTCTGTAGGACAAGTAGGATAACCGTTAACATCCATAAAATGCCATTAATTAAATGAGCTGGGAAAAAAAAAGTCATCCTTTTCCAAGAAGAGAAATATCTGTTGAAAATACATCAGTAACTGTGTACAAAATCAGTCTGTATAAAAACTTGTGTGACTTTTTTATTTCGTATTCTTTGGTAAAAGGTACCTTGGTTGTGTTCAGTTTTCTGATCCAGAAACAAAGACCAAAGAAGGCCAACCTCATTTGATTGTGTATATTCTGCCTGTCTTAATTATTGAATAGCTATAAAGGATACAGTGCAAGTTAGTGAATCTGGTAATCAATTTTTTTGTACATTTTTTTTTCTTAAGGAAAGGAAACTTTAACGGTGTATAATTTATTGCTCAGCAATACCCATGTTGTTAATAAAGATTAGCAACGTGTCCTAATTATTATATGTTGTTCTTCAGTTTGTTGTATTGTTATTTGGTATTTATTTGTGTTTGAAGGTCTTGCTGTGTCTTGTGTTTTGATGCTAATAAACGAGGACATTGTGTAGAATGCAAAACTTTGAAATGCTGAACTGTATTAAAGGAAAGACAAATAAACCTAAGTAGGAAGTCATATTTTTAAATAAATGGCCTTCTGTCTTAATTTTATCGTATGGCGTTCACTGACAAAGTGCGTGCTAGTTTTCTACTCTGTTACGTGGTTTTAGGAATATCGTTTGATTATAATATCCCTCATATAGATTTAAGAAGTCCTGTGGTACAGAGTGGTAAACTGCGGTACTGCAGTCAAAACTCTGGTGTTCAATCCCAACAGATCTCTGCTCACAACCTTTTCAGTCCTTTTTAAAGTCAATTTCAGATAGCTGTCTCAGTTAACTAGCCTTCCATCCAGTGGTGGGCTCCAAAAATTTTAGTAACAGGTTCCCATGGTGGTGGGATTCAAACTGTGGCGTAGCGCCAATGGGGCTGGGCGGGGCACGGTGGGGGTGTGGCCAGGCATTCCTGGGGCGGGGCATTCCTGGGCGGGGCTGTGGCAAGGACGCAGCCGCTGCGCCGGTCCTTGGGCAGGAAACAAATGCACGCAGGCACAGGCTGCCACGTACGCCGGTGAACCTCCTGCTAGACTGCTTCAAGTTCTGCGCACTACTGCTGAGAGGAGAGGCGTAACTAAGGCAAAAATCACGTGGCAAAATCACCAATTAGTAACCCCCTCTCGGCACACACAAATAATTAGTAACCCCTCGGGAACCTGTGAGAACCTGCTGGATCCCACCTTTGCTTCCATCCTTACAAGGTCAGTAAAATGAGTACCCAGCTTGCTGTGGTTAAAGTGTAGATGATTGGGGAAGGCAATGACAAACTACCCCATAAATATAGTCTGCCTAGTAAACATTGTGACATGATGTCACACCATGGGTCAGTAATCACCTGATGCTTACACCTTTACCTTTCAAGTACAAACTTATTAATTTAGAAACAGTGGAGTCTGCTAACTAGCAAATGGTATAGAAATTCCTTGCTATCCTCATTTCACTGCAGCTCCAAATGGTCTCTAAAATGCTGCCACCAGGGACAGGAGACACCAGAAACAGCACAGCACGGGTCTTGCGGGATTGGTCCAGTCATTATCTAACTCACTTCACAGGCTTGTTTTGAGGGAAATAGTATTCATTGGATTTGCTGCAGATGGGCAACAAAAACTGTGATGTCTCAAAGTACATCTCAGATACATGCTACAATCTCTTGTTCCAAGTAATTTTGTTTTGGAACTGAAGAATAAAGGAAGAACAACTAACTTTAAAGGAGTGTGAGGTTTAGGTTAAACATTAAGGGGGAAAGCCTTACATCTTTAGCGTTAGCTTCACCTGCTAATGTGCGGAATTTCCTTCCTTAGATGTTTCCAAGATGGTGCCAGGTAAGGAATCAGAAACTTTAAATCTTAATTTAAAGTTGGTTTGGGTCAGGGGAATGGGTCGGGCAGTTAATGTACATCCATCCCAATTCTACTTCTTCGTACACCATCCTGCGCAAGCAATAGGTTGTCAAAATATTCTTTCGTAAGAAGCTTCTAGAACCTTTGCTCACTTACTCGCAGTGCAGTGCTGTGCGGTGTTACTCTGGCTGAAGTCCATTGAAACTAATGGGCTTAGATAGCCCTAATTGTGGAAGATTTCACTGAATTTGTGGTTAAAGGACTGCTTTTGGTAGACTTCATATCAGCAGAATGGAAATGTGGATACTCATAGCATGATGGCTTAGAGCTGACTTGGGCCTTAAAAGTGATGCTTTTGGTCAGCATTCCTGAAAATACAGGTTGTGGAGTTTCTAGTAGTCACATTTTCCATGTCTGAAGGAGCTAATCTTGCCAGTGGCGTCACGACATCCTAGCACTTCACTCTGTGAAGTTTTGTGGAAAGTTTCATGAACCCATAGCTTAAAAGAGGAGGTGAAATCAACTAGAGAGCCTGAAATTATGCCTAAGAGACTATTATACTTTTTATCCATGCTTGTTTCTTAAATCTTAAGCTGCTATCTATTTTTTAATATATTCTTGTATAATTAAAAACCACAAAAAGGCAGAATTCAGTGGAACCTCGGTTTTCGCTGGTAATCCGTCTGGTGACGCTCGTCGAAAGCAGTGAAAACCGAAGCTACGCCGTTTGCACATGCGCTACGCAAACAGCGTAGCAAATTTACGCAAAAAGCGTAAATTTACGCAAACAGTGTAGCCGAAAACGGAGGCACCCGGCGAAAACCGAGGCAAAAAAACAGCCGGGGGCAAACGGCGAGAACCGGAACTGGTGAAAACCGAAAGCAACGATTTCCAAGATTCCACTGTACTTCAGAGCCTCGTTTTTCTTCTGTAGAAGAATAATCCTGTTAATAACTTCTTCTCCCTTTTATGGTAAAGGCTGCCAACTGGAGTAGCTTCCTGGATCATTATCTTCTTACATTCTGGTCTGTCTTGCCTTCCTGAAAAGGTGCCTGTGACAGGAAGGCATAACTATCTGTGTTAAGTCTTGAAACTGATCCCTCAATCAAATTCCAGGAAGCACACTTGCACTTAACATGTTTGTAGCATTGGGATACTGACCTCCATTTTGAACATAAAGCTTGCTTTGTGTTTTAATAAGAACCTTGGCCTCTGCATGATTAATTCTGAATAGAATTTAGTAGGGAATGATTGCTCAGTCAAATATCAAAAGGACATCTATGCGCTTCACAGATAAGGTTGAAATAAGATTGTTTCTCATGAACGTGACATTCGCATTCTATTCAAGAAGATTGAAAGAGAAGGAATTACAATGCGAATTCCTTGAAAACGATGCTAGTGCCATTTTCTCCCCTCCCCCAGTTTATTGTATGTGCTCTTAAGATTGAAATGAAAACAATATCACAAATAAAACCTTTAGGGATTTGTTTCCGCACACTTAACAGGGCTGACCATATGAAGTTACATAGGAGCAGCAGTGGCGTAGGAGGTTAAGAGCTCGTGTATCTAATCTGGAGGAACCGGGTTTGATTCCCCGCTCTGCCGCCTGAGCTGTGGAGGCTTATCTGGGAAATTCAGGTTAGGCTGTACACTCCCACACACGCCAGCTGGGTGACCTTGGGCTAGTCACAGCTTCTCGGAGCTCTCTCAGCCCCACCCACCTCACAGGGTGTTTGTTGTGAGGGGGGAAGGGCAAGGAGATTGTAAGCCCCTTTGAGTCTCCTGCAGGAGAGAAAGGGGGGATATAAATCCAAACTCTTCTTCTTCTTCTTCTTCCTAAGGGACACTGAAAGGCTGTTTTACTTGTTCCTCCCAATATAGTACTTTTTATTATTGCAGGCAGGAACATTTTTGTCCTTGCTGTTTAGAAGGTGAAGCCAAAAATGAATTTACCTTTCAAAATGTATGTTCCCTCTGCCATCTGTTTTCATCTATTCGTTTATGCGGAAAGTGCTGGAGATTATTTCCCCTCCTCTAGAAAGAGGAGGGGGGACAGTATTTGCTGAAAAAATATTACTTTAGATTGGGGTCGGCAACCTGCGGCTCTCCAGATGTTCATGCACTACAATTCCCATCAGCCCCTGCCAGCAATTAGTCAGGGAGATTTGAAGACGAGTACCAAGTATTTAAGTAGTGTTGGAGAATCTGTCAGGCCCCTAAACTTGATGAATTAAGAACACGCCAGCTGGATCAGACCAGAGTCCATCTAGTGACTCCATCTAGTCCATCATTCTGCTACTTGCAGTGGCCCACCAGGTGCCTTTGGGAGCTCACGTACAGGATGTGAAAGCAATGGCCTTCTGCTGCTCCTCCTCCTGAGCACCTGGTCTGCTCCTGCACCTGCTGACCCTGAGCACCTGGTCTGCTAAGGCATTTGCAATCTGAGATCAAGGAGGATCAAGATTGCTAGCCATAGATCGACTTCTCCATAAATCTGTCCAAGCCCTTTTTAAAGTTAGTGGCCATCACCACCTCCTGTGGCAGCATATTCCAAACACCAATCACATGTTGTGTGAAGAAGTGTTTCCTTTTATTAGTCCTAATTCTTCCCCCCAGCATTTTCAATGAATTATTATTAATTATTATTAACATTGTTGTAAAATTCAATTTAGAGCACTGGGGGGAAAAAACTATGAAAACTGGTCTGAGGCAGGGCATGCCATAATGAAGAAAGCAGTTACAAAGTAGAGGACATTGCATTAAAAAGGGAGGTGTTGTCTGCGATAAACTGTGCCACTTAGACTACATCGTCACCCTTAGGGTACCCAGGTTCATGTTGAGAAAGTCCCGGAGAGTTGGGGTGGAGCCTGCGGAGGACAGAGACCTCAGTGGGGTGCTTTGCCATAAAGTCCACCCTCCAAAGCAGCCATTTTTTTTCCCAAGGGAGCTGATCTTGGTAGTCTGGAGATCAGCTGTAATTCTGGGGATCCTCCAAATAGGGGTCCTACCTGGAGGCTTGCAATCAGAAATGATCCCCTGTGGTGTTCCATAAGACTTTCCTGTGGTGTTCCATAGGACTTTCCATAAGACTTACCCTTGTCTGAGGTAAAAGTTGGTGGGAATTCATGAGGCAGTGTTCACAGATGCTTCTCCAAGTTATTGTCCCAGGCTTCAAGAGGTGAGGTGAGTACTACCTCTACAGACCACTTGTAGGAAACCAAAATGTTCTTATTCTAGAAGGCCCTTCAAACCGACCAATCGGTCATAGTCGGCTGTGTCATGTCCTTTATTAATTGTGTTTTTGTTCTGTCCTCTGTGTTTCTTATGACACTCTTTTAGATGAGCTGGAATGTTTTTTAATCATTTTCAGCCTGCTTTGATGGTTTATGCATATCATGAGCTGCTTTAGGGGATCAAAAAAACAGGCATAGAAATCAAAGGAAAAACTGAACTCACCCACCAGAAGGGAAAAGAGGAATCCCTGTTTATAAGTATGTTTGTACCGGTATCTGAGTCTTCTGTTCCCATTTCTTTTTAAAGTTGGGATGGTGGAAAGTAACATCGAATTATTTTGCAAATGGCTCAGTGGTGGGATCCAAAAATTTTAGTAACAGGTTCCCATGGTAGTGGGATTCAAACTGTGGCGTAGCGCCAATGGGGCTGGGCGGGGCACGACGGGGGCATGGCCGGGCATTACAGGGGCGGGGCATTCCTGGGCGAGGCTATGGCAAGGACGCAGCCGCTGCGCTGGTCCTTGGGCGGGAAACAACTGCTTCAAGTTCTGCGCGCTACTGCTGAGAGGAGGGGCGTAACTAAGGCAAAAATCACGTGGCAAAATCACCAATTAGTAACCCCCTCTCGGCACACACAAATAATCAATAACCTACTCTCGGGAACCTGTGAGAACCTGCTGGATCCCACCTCTGAAATGGCTCCTGAAAAACGCAGCAAATGTAAAGTAGATTCTAATTTTAAAAATTGAAATCTAGCGTCTTGGAAATCTTAACCCCGAACAGAAATCTTGATTCCTTTTCTTACAAAATAAAATAATTGAATGGGGTCCAAATCATGAGGTTTAAGAACACACACCCCCCCAATAAAATCTGGGCTTTCTTTTTCAAAAATAGCATGAATTGCTATTTGTTAACTACAGTTTTAAAAACAGTTTGAAAATGTAAGTGGAACTGAGAGCAGGGCAAGAAATCTATAGATTTCAAAATGGCTCTTTGTTTCATTCTCAGTACACTGTTTACATGATACAGTGTACACATGTACATCCTGCTTGTGTTACATCTGTTTGCAAGAAAGAGTCAAAGCGCATTTCCTTTGCAAATAAATCAGAGGAGCAGTACCCGGAGAAATGTTGGATTAGTATCACATGTTCAGCTGTTGACAAAGAACTACTCAGAGCACATACAAAGAACAGTCAAGAGAACACTGTGCACAGATCATATGTGCATTCACTGTAACTTGTGAACATGGCTAGTGTTGTCCCACAGTTTCTAGAAAAGGTGACAGTGATGTAAGAGTGAGAGGCAGTGTGAGGCTCTTCTATGAAGCATCTGGTGTTAGCTTTGCACTGCAAGAAGGAACTTTACTGGAACTGACCCCCCTATGCAATAAAAATAATGGCATCCCAACGGTTTCTGTCCTAGCTAGAAGGTGCATTCCCCCCTTTTTTAAAAAAAATCTGCCATCTATAGGATTTCCAAACTGTCCTTCCCCATATGAGTTCAGGGTGGTGGACAACATCAATAGAACAACAATTGACCAATATTACAGCCCTCTTATCTATATCCTCGGCCAATGAAGTCCAATCTATATATATAAAAATCTAACAGTGTGTTTGTCCCTGATGGTCTCCCTCAGAAGCTGCTGGACGGATCGCCCCCAAATTTTCACAGGACACCCCTCCCTGTTCTGGGCAGGTAATCGGACCTTCAAATCGCCGAAAGTCCATACCTGAGCCAGGTAAAACGTCTTTTTCCTGGTGCACCAGGCCATGAAGCTGGCTGTGTTTAACTGTCACCCTTAGAATGTTCGTGCAGCCTGTCTGTCTGTGGCCTGAGGGCTTAGAATGTTCGCGCAGATGGGCAGAGATGAGCAGTGAAAACAGTACATAGGTCATACTGGTAGGTAATACGAGTGGAAATGAAACACATACACACATTGCCGTGTGAGATGTCAGGTGGGGTTCCCTCCCCTCACACGCAGGTAACTTTCACTCTCTGTGCCTCACCCACTGCTACCACACAACACACATACTCTCATACACATCCAGCTCATTCTCACACACCTCACTCTGCCCTCCCTCACATCCAATCGCCACTTACCCACTTCCTCACCCATATTCGCCACAGCTCTCTTTTACTAAAAGCGAGCTGGAGTTTGCCTTTTCCTTCTAAGAAAATCCACGGGGTGGGGGCGAACCAACACTACTGGCTCCACTTCTTTTGCACATGGCCCTTCAAGAACCCAGGGAGCTGAGCGCCTCACCACCCTGCCTCTGCTGCCTGACTGGGATAGCCTCCTTACCCCAGTTCTGCCTTACCCAAGCCAGGACTGAGCATGTCAACCAGCCTCATGGACAGCGGGATTCGCACTCTGGACAGTTCCTTTGTGGAATGGAAAGGGTTACCTTATACTAAAAAAACAAGACAGCACCATATAACGATGTGCATTGAAAAAGGAAAGAGGGATTGCATTTGACCACCCCAAAAGGCTATGCTGCGGGTCATTGGACCTACATGGACATCTGTGTGGATTGCGGACTGTGATGAGAAGGACAATTGCCACAGCAACGCGTGGCCGGGCCCGCTAGTAAGGGATAAAATTTAAAATCTAACTCTACCCCTTAAAAACCACATTCATACAGGTATTAAGGGAAGGGACAGAGGGGGAAAAGGAGCGGGGAAGGGAGGCCAGCTAGTGAAGTCGTTACGGTCGACGCAAGGAATAGGCGAGACGCAGCGATATCATCCGGTGGAGAGAAGCCAGTGGCGATATAGCGTGATCCGTGGATCTGGCTACTCTGCCGAGCTGGCGGTCCTGGCACCTTTTATTAGGGTTTTCGGGAAGGCAGGAGAGCGGGAGAATGTTGCACAATACATGAATCATAGGGGCTGCGGACGTGCGAGAGGAAACATTCCTGTCTGGGCCTAATCCATACCTGGGGGTATGTACCTTTTGTCCCTTTGTCCAGGACATTTATTTTATTTATTTATTGTTCACACTTTTATACCGCCCCATCCCCTAGGGGCTCTGGGCGGTGTACAACAACTTAAAACACAATAAATAAGTTATTAAAATCTTTAAAACAGCGGTAACACAATACTAACAATGGTAGTAATAGGAAGGCGTCCGACCAGCCCCATTTTTCATTAAAATTCTCCCAGGGGAAAGCAGGGGGGGGGGGGAAGGCGGCGAGCTACGTCAGATGGTAGCCTAGATGACCGGCCGGCTGGGGCACCATTTCAGCGGCTGGTCCCTCCAAAGGCCCGGCGGAACAACTCCGTTTTACAGGCCCTGCGGAACTCATTAAGGTCCCGCAGGGCCCGAACCGCCGGAGGGAGGGTGTTCCACCAGGCCGGGGCCAGGGCCGTAAAGGCCCTGGCCCGCGTGGAGGCCAGCCGCATCATTGAGGGGCCAGGGACCACTAATAAATTAGCCTCCGTTGAGCGGAGAGGCCGTGCAGGGACATACGGGGTGATGCGGTCTCGAAGGTACGAGGGCCCCAGGCCGCGTAAGGCCTTGAAGGTCAACACCAACACCTTGAAGACATCTTGTGACCTGTGAGTCATGGGGGTCTTGTGACCGGTGAGGATGCTTGTCCAGAGGGCAACAGATGGCGCAGGCATTCCTGTGCTCTGTCTGAAGCTCTGCTGGGTTCGCAGGCTCACCCCTACAAGCTAGAATGGATACTGTCCCTGTCTGGTGGAACAGCTCTGTTTTACAGGCCCTGTGAAATTTAACTAAGTCTTACAGGGTCTGGGACTCACTAGACAAGGTGTTCCACTAGGTTGAGGCCAGAGCTGAGAAGGCTCTGGTCTGGGTCAAGCACAGCTGGGCAACTTTCAAACTAGGGACACTTGGCAGTAGTTGGAAGGATCCATCCCACCCAGTGATGGTTTCTTCAAGAGAGGCCTTACCACTGCCTCTTTCAACCCCCTTAGGAAGGTCCCTGAACTCTGGGAGAGGTTAATAATGTTCTCCATGGGGGTCCCACACCACATCTCCACTGGCTTTCACCAGCCAAGTCAGGCATGGATCCAAGGGGCAAATTGTAGGCTTCACAGCTGCCAGGGTCCTGTCAACATCATCTTGGGAGAGGTGGCTGAATTGGTCCAGTATAAGACCTTAAGATGGCCAAGGGGTCTCCAGTTCACTAAATGCTTCCAAATTGACAGGAAGTTTGGGCTGAATGACACAATTTTATCTGCAAATAAGCTTTCTAGTGTATTGTCGAAGGCTTTCATGGATGGATTCAACTGGTTGTGGTGGTTTTCCAGGCTGTGTGACTGTGGTCTGGTGGATCATGTTCCTAATGTTTCGCCTGTATCTGTGGCTGGCATCTTCAGAGGTGTATCACAGAGGGAAGTCTGTTACACACTGTGACTTCCCTCTGTGATGCACCTCTGAAGGTGCCAGCCACAGATGCAGGCGAAACATTAGGAACAAGATCCACCAGACCACAGTCACACAGCCTGGAAAACCCACCACACCAAGCTTTCTAGTATTTTGGGGCTTCTCTGTCAGGCCATTCAAGACTGAATCACCTTAAATAATTGAGCTGGTCAAAAGCTAACAGATGTGACACTGGCCATGTAATATTCGTTTATTGCAGTCTTCCCCATCATATCATAGGCTTTCATAAGCATCCTATAAGATGTTCTTGCAGCTTCACCATGAGTTCTCCACCAAACTCACTGGTCGTCTAAGCTCCTCCTCCTTCTTCTATAGCTCCAAGGTTTACCGAGGAGCTAGTTTGGAGTGGGGGCAAAGAAGAAGAAGAAGGAGAAGGAGAAGGAGAAGGAGAAGGAGAAGGAGAAGGAGAAAGAGAAGGAGAAGGAGACGACGACGACGACGACGACGACGATGACAATGACGACCGACTCAAAGGGGATTCAAACCTCCTGCAGGAGACTCAAAGGGGCTTACAATCTCCTTGCCCTTCCCCCCTCACAACAAACACCCTGTGAGGTAGGTGGGGCTGAAAGCTGTGATTAGCCCAAGGTGTGGGAGTGTACAGGCTAATCTGAATTCCCCAGATAGGCCTCCACAGCTCAGGTGGCAGAGCGGGGAATCAAACCCGGTTCCTCCAGATTAGATACATGAGCTCTTAACCTCCTACGCCAAAGAGGACATTGGGGAATGATCTTGTCAATGGCTTCTGAGATACGGCAAGGCAATCCTCTACCAGTTCCTCCAATGAATCACCAGGAGACATTGAATCCTGTAGAGTGTTTTGGAAACCAATACACGCACACACACGCACACACACACACGCACGCGCACACGCACACTGTCCTTGTACATTGATGAGACATGTTTCTGCTCTCTCACCATCAGTCACCTTCCTGCATGTCACTTCCTACTCTTTGTCTTCTCTTTAAGGCAAGCAGTTCTTGTCGTTTCAGCCTTTTAATCACAGAGCTGTTCTGTTCCCTTCATCATTCACTGTGAATTACTTTTGCCCGTGATATGCTGATTGCTCGGATGTCATAATAGGGGAGCAAGCTCAAAAGGGCAGAAATATAGCTAAAATTAATTAGAGACACTTGGGGGAGGGGAATTAAGTCCAACAGGTTGGCTATTATAACTGTACGAGCCGTTGTAGTAAGACTTCTGCCAGATAAAAGAAGACAAAGATGAGATCCTGAATCTGACCCTGTACCTTACAAAGAGTGCTTGCTTAGGTCAGGGCCTGATCTTGGGGCGGGTGGTGGTGGTGGTGGAGAATGAGGGGAAGGTGGTCCCTGGTGGCAGACAGAGTAGTGACAGAAGGTAAGGGAGACTTAACTGGTCTGAAGAGATGGCTTTTTTGCTTCACTTGTGTCGCGTCTCCCAATTAGGCTGGTGCTAGTGTAACCCAACTTAGGGTTTAAGAGGGATATTATCATTGATGGAAAGGGAGTTCAAGTCTCTGACAGTGTGATCCCACCTTGTGATCCATACCATTCACCAGACTTGCAACAAAAGAAGACTTTAAATCTGTTTTCTGTTCATTATAACAATAATGTGCAATATAACAATGAAACGTGGTAAAGCAATGCAGAACAATAGTCAACATGTGATAGTTCTGACCTGTTGTGCAAAACAGACTAGCAGGGTCTCAGTCCTTTGCAATTTTCTCTAGCTGTGTCCTTTGGCACTGTTGGTGGACTTGCAGCTTTGCTGTTCTTTGCTGAGCCCTCTCTCTTGGTTATCAAGCCCTCAAGGGTAGCCCTGAAATATGCAAATATAGTTCATAATAACAGAACTCTGTGAAGTAGGCTGGCTCCAGTCACAGGCCTCTAACAGATCTGAGGGAATTGAAGCCCTTTCTTCCTTATATGGAAAATCTGAGCTCTTTAGCCCTCCCTATTGGACCTGGGTTATACGTGAGTGAGTGAGTGAGTGAGTGGACAAAGAGACCCTGGCCTGCATTGCTTTACCACGTTTCATATACTAGCATGTACAGTCTAGAATACAGCATTGGAAGAAAGATAGAACCTCAGTGTTGAATTAATTGCTCAAATGGACACAGACACAAGAGTGGTAACTATTCCTCCATTTAGGCTGCTGCTAGAAAATGAGGAGGAAAGGAGAGGGAGACTCCAGGTCTCAGAGGATTGTTGCAGCCCTTGGTAAGGCGGAAACTTTGGCTACAGTGGGAGACATAGACCATGAGATAACCTCCTCTGTTGGCCTTGCTAATCTCCTCCTTCCCGTGAGGCTTTGCGGGGAGGTCTTAGGGCATATTCTAAACACTCGCAAGGAGAGAAGAGATTTGGCTGGTGACGGTTAACAGTTTAGAATAGAATAGAATAGAATAGAATCTTTATTGGCCAAGTGTGATTGGACACACAAGGAATTTGTCTCCGGTGCATAGAATACCTGATGTGTCGCTCTTTCCCATTTCCCCTGCCAAGGAAGTAAATAACTCAGTTGGCAGTATCTGAGCATCATTTAGGAACAAAAACATCCAAATTTATGTGGCCTCTTTTCAAAAGAAGCCAAAGAATATTACACTGACACATAAATAGATGAGCTAAATGACATACAGTAAATGCAGTACCTGCTTTCAGCTGGATTGTGAGAACTAGTCTGGGGTTTTATTGTTCTCCTCACTGATGAGACACAGTTCTGGTTTTTCTACCTTACTGTCAGTCATGACACCATGTGTGTTTTTCATTTTCCTATACGTCACTTCCTGTTCTGTCTTGTCCACTCTTCAAAGTGAACCAAGTCCCTATCATTTTGAAATTTTATCTCAGAGCTGTTCTGCTCCTTTTAGGGCCCCTCCGCACAGCAGAGGCAACTAGGGTTCGACTCGTGTCTTCGGAAATCGTTACCTGAGCTCAACTCCTCTGTTACCCCGCACAGCAGCTGACTCGTGTCTCCGGAGCCGAGTTCAGAGGGCGGGATTACCTCCTCGCGTCTTCCGCTCCTCATTCCCAATTGGCTGCCGTTCTATGGTGGGAAACGTGAGTGTGCGTCCCTTTTTTCCCATTTACCAACGTAGGAGCTACGTAGGAGGATTTTTTTCTAAAAGGCGCACTGCTCGCTGCCACCACGAGTCTCCCGTTCTGCGCATGGCCGAAAATACTGCACTGTGATTGGCTGGCAGAGTCGAGGCGAGGGAGATTCCACACTCCGCCGGCTTTGGCTTGAGTGCAACCCGAGTTCGCCAGGAAGTTGTACCTCCCAGTCGAGCTCAAAAATTTAACGGTGAGAGGGGGAGAGCCGAGACAGACACCAGTCAAACGCTACGGCTGTGCAGAGTACCCAGGTCGGACCTACGTCGAACTAAGGTCGAATCCTACAGTGCGGAGGGGCCCTTAATTATAGGCATGAAGTTAGAGTTCCAAAATGGTAGGGACTTGATTTACTTTGAAGAGTGGACAAGACAGATCAGGAAGTTGTCAGGATGGCATTGCTGGGAGGGGGGAATTGCTGAGGAGAGCTTTAGCATTAGCAGGTGCTGCTTTATCTGTTCCCCTGGCCTTGGAGCTCGGCGGCTGGGACGGGCCTTCAGGCTGGACTTTTCCTAACTCTCTTGGTTCACATGTGGGGGTGGGGACTGGCTGCAACATATTATCAACTGCTTTGGCGCCTTTTTGCCAGAACTGTCTTTCTCCTGTCTTTCTCCTGTATTTCTCATGTCTTCAATAAAATCCTTGAACCCATCAAGTGAGTTATGGTCTGAACGGGGAAATTGACAGAAGTGACAAATAGAAAAATGAAAAACCCAAATGGTGTCATGACTGACGGTAAGACAGACGGTTAATCAAAGATGAGCTAGCTGGTAGTCAATATATGATGTGTGTTGGGTTTTTTATGTTTGTATGTTTTGGTTGAGTGTTCTATGTGTGAAAAAATAAAAAAAATCTTTAAAAAGCTGTTTTGTTCCTTTAATTAGTTTCTGTGAACAACTTCTGCAACGCTTAATTTTTTCCAAGTGCGGTTTTATGGTTACCAGCTTCTCGATGTTCCACTGCTTCAGGGCACCTTCTTGGTGTCTTACTAGTAGCTGTTCCTTCTCGCAGAGGGACTGGGCTTCTGGAACAGAATTCCTGAAGAGGTGAAAGTCCAGCCTTTGGAAAGTCCAGCCTTAGGAGGCACTGTAATGCTGTTTTGTTTGCAAGGGCTTTTATTGGGCTTTAAGCTGCAGGCATTTTCCTGGGGATGGGCTTAACAAGTTTGGGTTGGGAAACATCTGACAATTTTGGGGGTGGAGCCTGAGGAGGGTGAGGCTTGGAGAGCGGAGAAATATAACATCCCTTACAGGGTACTGTTACATGCAAAGAGAAACTCTTCCCCGAACAAGGATTGCAAAAGAGCTATGAGGAGGATGGAAGTAATCGGGGGTATTCCTGGTGATCCAACAAGCCTGCATTAAGCCTGAGCAGGCTGTGAGGACACAGTTAATATCTGCCAAAGTCAGAACCCCCTCACAAAGGATCGCTTTTTCATTGGAGTACACTGAATTTGGCCTGGATATTAAGAAGATTATATATAGGTTTTGGCTAATTGTGCACAGTTTACCTGGCTGCCATCTCCTGCCTAGGATTGGTACCTTGCTTGTGAGAGTCAGCCATAGAAAAGTTAAACGTTAAATCCCAGCAGTTACAGGACACCACAGGTGTAGTAATTGCTCTGTTCGCAAGTATATGTGGGTATGTAAAGTTTTGAGTACAAAGGATGGTCCCGTAAGCTCTCTTCTTTAAGCAACTGCAACTCTGCCTTTGTCATCTATGCTATAAGGCATAAGTGTCAAACTTATGGCCCTCCAGATGCCATGCTGGCAGGGGATGATGGGAACTGTAGTCCATAACATCTGGAGGGCCGCGAGTTTGACACCTGTGCTATAAGGTGTCCTTATGATTTATTATATACATGCAGTAAAGCCTCTTGTGTTAAAAAATACAATGGGCTCTAGACAGCAGGGTGCAGCAGCAGGTCTTGGGAAGGGAGATGGGGGCACGCTGAGTTCAGCACCCAGGGAGATGGGGGGGATGCTTCTCCCCCCACCTCACTTCCCAAGTCTCGGGAGGGGAGGCGGGGGATGGGGACAATGGCTGGAATGTGAGGGATGCACTTCCAACCAATGGGCTTCGTGAGTCCTTCGCACCTATTGGTTGGGGGTTCATCATTGGACATTATAATCCTTAGTGAATTATGTATAAAGATTGGAAAAACCACACACTGGATCAGGACACCAGGATTCTTGAACATCTTTCTCAAGTCTGGAATAAAGTGATGGATGCCCCACTTGTGGAGTGTTTTATTAAAGAAGGACCTGCACCGAAGTCCTTAAGATTTACTGTTTTGGATTGTCTTGAGAAGACCGATTCTTCTGTGAATAATAATATGAAATTTAAGAGGCTGGACAACCACATTTCCTGATGGCCTTAATCAAGCACTTGACTACTCTCCATCCTGTGACTGCTACAGGAGTGACTAATTAACCTGGGGTTTATTTATTTTTTTATGAGGTTCTGTTCTTTCTCTCTTCCATTTTGATACTGACAGGAGGCATATGGAGGATTCGCCTTTCTTGAGAGCTGGGATATGCAATTCTTATATATGGGTTCTGCATCATTGACTCTCTGATAGGATATGATTAATAATTAATGGCTTTTTTGTTATAGAGAGCAGTGTACCCTGGGAAAAACGTAATTGGAAATTTCTTTGTAAGTTACATTGTACACAAGTCTGCCTCTTGCGGGCTAACGACATTAATTTTTGTATTTCACTTTGTAGTCTTTTTGTAACATGTTGTTATAGCTAACAGCCATTCTATTGAGTAGATTGTCCTTTTTGTATTAGGGAAGGTTTGCACTAATTATATGCTTTTTGTTATGATTTTTCTTTTTTGCAGTTTTGAAACTTGAAAAAGATCTGTTTGAAACACCTACCCAATCTGGAGGTGGTATTGCTTTTTGATGTGTATGTTAAAAATTTACACGTTTGAATTACTTTCTATTGTCGGAGATAACTGTGAATGCATATGTCATAACCCTTCTGTTGTACATTTTTGCCCAGATTTATGTAGAGGAGATTTCAAAATGATTCTTATTTTGATCCAAGGTATTATATAAACTGATTGTTTTGAGACTGTTTCTAAGTTGACCCTCAATTGTTTGTGGTTGGTGCAGAGGTGTTCCAGGTTCTCTGCTACCTGGAGGTTGCATGGTTTTAATCCTGGAATTGTCACCTGGAGCTACAAGGGAAAGACGGGTATAAATATTTTAATACATTATTTGTTGATTTCAGCAAATATGAGTGTGGATGGTGTTTTGCAGAAAACAAGAAAGAGTACTATTCTGGAATGAGTTTATAATCTATTTTTTTTAAGTGGTTACACCCCCCAAATCCTCATGGGGGGACAGAAGAAAGTTGGAAATCTGCCACAGGAGGAAAAGGTGGTAGGAAGTGCTGTTGAGTCACTGGTGACCTATGGCGACTCTGTAGGGTTTTCAAAGCAAGAGATGTTCAGAGGTGGTTTGCCTTCGCCTGTATTTGTGGAGCAACTCTGGAATTCCTTGGAAGTCTCCCATTAGAATTGCCAGCTCTTGGTTGGGAAAAACCTAGAGATTTGGGGGATGGATCCTGAGGAAGGGAGGGTTTGGAGAGAGGATAGGGTTGATATAGGATAGGGTCATTGATATCAGACTTCCTGAGATGGCAACTGTCTCTAAAACCAGGAATTTCAAGGATTCCAGAGGATGCTTCTTTCCAGAAAGTGGGACACCAAAGGGGCCTATACCATGCCATTCCTGATGTGTGATAAGTGCTCCCAAATGTGAATCTTCAGTTTTCTTGAGGTGTGGCCCACATACCATAAATTGCATGCACAATGGGCTGCATAGATAAAATTGGAGGAATTGCAGATAGAAAAGTTGGACTGTATCACACTAAGAGGACTAAATCAGGCTTTGGACTTTTCATCTTTTAATTCACAGCTGTGGGTCATTAAGGATAGCCAGGGACATATAAGTGTAAGTTATTGCCATCTCGGCTCCCTCTTGTTGAAAATGCAGGCTGGACATGAGAGTCAAGCTGTCCTATGCTGTTACCATTGGGATGGTTTTTATACCAGCACCATGTAAAACATGATACGTATATTAGAATTTTTATTTTATTTTATTTTATTTTATTAAACTTATAGGCCGCCTTATCCCAAAGAAGACTGCAAAGTGACTCACAATATAACTGTTAAATCAAACTAACAAAATCGACACAATAAAACATTAAAATCATTAAAACCTAAGCAGCAGGTTACAACAATAAAAGCTATAAATTAAACAGCCCGGATTTATGGGGCAAAGTTGAATTAAACAGGCTCAATGTCAAGGCCACAAAGAGGAAAGGAGGGAGGAAGTAGAGGCAGGGCCTGTAAGATGGGATTCAATAAATAAATAAGGCCCGACCACTTAACAGGATGGAAAGTGCAGTCTCGCTTTCGGTTTTGAAGACACTTTCAGTTTCAGTAGGGGGCAGCAGATCCACGGCCAGCCTCCCCAATGCCCCGGTGGAATAGCTCCGCGTCTTGCAGGCCCCTGCGGAACTTCGTTAAAAGCTGTCCACTTGCGAGGCCCGCACCCTTGAGGAGAGCAAGGCATTCCACCAGGCAGGGGAACCCAGAAGCCGTAGAAGGCTCTGGCCCGGAGTTGAAACCATCCTACATTATGCGTCCAGCGGGACCAGGGGTCACCAGTAACTCCCAGCCGCTTGTCGAAGCTGTAGCTTTGTCTAGCAATGGGACATAAGGGGTGATGCGGTCCCGCTTGAGGTATGTGGAGCCCCCCCATGCCGCGTAAGACCTTAAAGGTTAATACTCAGCATCCTTGAAAATGATCCGGAACTCCACCGGAAGCCAGTGCAGAGGCTTGACACAGCACAGAGGGTGATGCGTGCCAGTCCTGGAATAACTCACCACCTGGTTAAAAGCCGTGCGGCTGCATTCTGGACCAGCTTCAACTTCCAGATCCAGTCGCAAGGGAAGGCTCATGCGTGAAGAAGCGAGTTACAGTAATCCAGCCTCGAGGTGATCAGCCGTGCATGGATCACAGTGGCCAGGTCGGGACTGGGAGATGATAGGAGCCAGCCACGCAGCCTGGCATGCAGGTGGAAAAAAGCTTGAACCCTGGGTAACCATGGGCCCCCCCTGGCTCTCCATTGATAATGAAAGAGGTCCCAGGCGGACCCCCCAGGCTTCTGAGGAAACCAGGAGATGTTGGGGGCTCAAGGGGACCCCCCTCTCCAAAATAGGGCGGCTGCTGCCAGAATTCCCTCGGTCTCTCCCCGGCCCAGCCAGAGGTCCCTCCGTCTTACGTTGGATTAAGCTTTAACCTACTCTGTCTCAACCAACCAGCAACCGACTCCAAACAGTGCTGTAGAGCTGCAGGGGCGGAGGCCGCTCCCCCCCCTCCATCAACAGAATGAGCTGGGTGTCATCCGCATATTGGTGACAGACCAGCCCAAAACTCCGCACCAGCTGAGCAAGGGGTCGCATGTAGATGTTAAATAAGAGCGGGGAAAGCAAGGCCCCCTGAGGAACCCCACAATTAAGTGGGGCTCTTTGGGAGGCCTCATCCTCAAGACCATACCTGCTGGCCCCGACCCTGGAGAAACGAGGCAATCCACTTAAGGACAGTGCCTCGTATTCCAGAGGCAGCCAGGCGGTGGATCAAAAGGTCGTGGTCGACCACATCAAACGCTGCTGTGAGATCGAGCAACACCAGCAGCCGATCCGCCTCGGTCCAGCTGCATGCGGAGCGTATCTGTGATAGCGATGAGAACGGTCTCCGTCCCATGCCCAGCACGGAAGCCGGACTGGAAGGGATCGAGCGCCGATGTGTCCTCCAGAAAGCCCTGAAGCTGCTCCAACACCACTCTCTCAATTACCTTCCCGAGGAACGACAAGTTCGAAACGGGACGGTAATTGGCCAGATCTCCGGGATCTAAAGATGGTCTTTTCAAGAGTGGGCGGACCACTGCCTCCTTCAACCCACCCAGAAATACTCCTTGCTCAAGGGAGCAGTTAGCTATATTCAACAGGTGGGGTCGTAACTCCTTCCGGCAGGCTTTAATCAGCCAGGAGGGGCACGGATCCAGAGGACAGGTAGTAGGTCTAACAGCAGCTAGGGCCCTGTCAACATCGGACTCACAGAGTAGGGAAAACCGGTCCATACTAGGACCTGAAGCCGGCGAGGGAGCCTCGAGTTCCATTACTGTATCAAATGTGGCCGGAAGGTCCCGGCGGAGGGACGCGACTTTATCTACAAAAAAGCTCTGAAATGCCTCACAGCCAATCGCCAATTTAGAATTTGCAGACCCCTCCACCAAAGAGGTGAGGGATCGGACAATCCGAAAAAGTTGTGCTGGGCGGGAGCTAGTAGATGCGAGGGAGGACGAGAAATGGGCATTCTTCGTCCTCCGTGTCGCCAGCTCATAGGCCTTCATAAACGTCCTATAAGTTGTTCGCGTCCCTTCGTCACGGAGCTTTCTCCACACTCGCTCTAGCCGTCTGAGTTCCCGAGAAGAAGAATAGAAGAAGAGTAGAAGAAGAAGAATAGAAGAAGAGTTTGGATTTGTACCCCTTCCCTTTCTCTCCTGTAAAGAGACTCAAAGGGGCTTACAATCTCCTTTCCCTTCCCCCCTCACAACAAACACGCCATGAGGAAGGTGCGGCTGAGAGCACTCTGAAGAGCTGTGACTCGCCCAAGGTCACCCAACTGGCATGTGTTGGAGTACACAGGCTAATCTAGTTCCCCAGATAAGCTTCCACAATTCAAGTGGCAGAACAGGGAATCAAACCTGGTTCTCCAGATTAGAGTGCACTTGCTCTTAACCACTATGCGACTGCTGCTCCTTATTAAAGTATTATTATTAAAGCATTATTATTAAATATTAAAGTATTATTCATTTGTTGGATCACTGTTTATTTTTCTAGGAGGGCAGACCAAGAATAATTGAGAAGTCTTTTGATTAGAGCATCTTAAAAACTGTCTATGGCCACTTCCGCACATGCCAAATAATGCACTTTCAATCCACTTTCACAACTGTCTGCAATTGGATTTTGCTGTTTCACACAGTAAAATCCAATTGCAAAGTGGATTGAAAGTGCATTGAAAGTGCATTATTCTGCATGTGCGGAAGGGTCCTATGAAGTGAATGGGTTAGGACCGGACACCATTCACCTAATTATGGGTGAGTCACTATTGCTATTTTATTGTATTTTATCGATTTTACTGGTATTATTCGATTTGTTCTTTCCTTGTACTTGTAATTTATTGTTTTCTTGTTTGGCTCGTACACCACTCTGAGCCCTCCTGGGGTAGAGCGGTCTATCAAATTGAATAAACAAACAAACAAACTAATAAATTAATATTTACTTTAAGAAAGGTAAAAGAACAATGGAAATGATGTGTGTTGTAATACTTGTATAATTTGTACTTTACACAGGTACTTTGGCCAAGCTGAAGTGTGAATCACAACATCAAACCCAACCTGGGGGTTGACTAGTCAGTACCTTCTTGTGGAATACATGTGTTTGAGTCTTGTGTGACTCAAATATTGTGTTTATAATTGTACGTATATGATTAAGCATGTGAGTAGAGGTTGCATTTAAACATATGAGATGGAAACAAGAAAATACAGATGTAAGTCTATGTTAGATTGAGTTTGTTGACCTTTATTGAAAGAAATTGTGAAATATAGGCTTCCATTCCGCCAGTAGAGCCCCGAGGTGCAGATTTTGGTGGTTACTGACTTTACCCCAACTGAATTAATGAGATGGTGGAATCAGCAGGAGGTTGGCAATCTCCTATCTCCCATCCAAGTTCTAACCATGGCCAACCCTGCTTAGCTTCTCAGATTGGACTAGCCTGGGCCAAGGTGTGTGTTGATGGGGAGAATCTGCCTAGAGTTCTGGAGGGAGGTGGGGATAAACAGAGGAAGAATATGTGCAAATTTTGGTTACATGTAGCTACGATTAGTTTCAGTAAGGGATAGGGGCTCTAAGGAGTTGTGTCATAAGCTTGACAGAAGAAGTGGGCTTAAAGATGAATGTGTAGCTGACTTATGTCAATTCCAGCAAGGGGCCTTCAAGATAGGTCATAAAACCGAGGTGGTTTGCCATTCCCTTCCCTCCGCAGAGTCTTCTTTGGTGATCTCCCTTCCAAGTATCAACCCTGATTAGATTCCAAGATGTGACGGGATTGGGCTATGCCATGCAGCCTTCCCACCTAACCATTTTATTACCTTCATGCATCTCTGATTTCAGAGGCTTCAAATAGCTATATAACTCAACATGTGAGGCTGGGTGAAACAATTCAGACTGATGATTTATTAGGCATCATTCAGTTTGTCCAAAAGGCAGTCCTTCCAAGCGAGAATATAGTAGCCCTCACTGAAATTCAATTGATTTTGTCTTTTGTACCAAACCCTTCTGAAGGCCCAATCTACAGAGAGCTATGAGTTTTTATCTTTTAACCTTTGCACTTCCTGTTTGGATTTGCTGTGTTTGGACTAGCCCTCAATATTACAGCAATATATTTCAGGAGGAATGATAAGAGAAAAAAATTTGCCAGGTACTCTTCTCTGTTAGTATTTTGATACCAGTCGAAACTTTTAAACATTTTGCTTAGCTTGTGATTGATCTTTTTCTATTGTGCTCGCCTGTATCAAATCTGCCCTTTCAAACCTGTCTTAGACTTTTACTTTAACTGGTTTTGATCTGATTATACTCTGCTCTATATGCCTCTGTTGTCTGCGCCGGTCTCATTTTTCATTGCTTTTCTCATTTCATTTTTCTTGTACATGACAATGCACATGAAGCAAATTGAAATGCTAAGGGTTATTGTGTTTGTTAATTTATTGATGTCAGCCACTTTGAACAACATCTTAAAGTTCTGTGTCCATCTCCTCCTACTGTGGTTAATTATGCACAAAGGGTCTGTTGCATTACAGGGGCGAATGTCTGTTGGGGCAAGATTTCTTGTATGAATATATTTCACCAGACCCCACTTTCAATTTCAGTTCTCCCTGCGCCAAGTTACACCATTTTAAGCACAACTTTAATTTCCTTTGCTGCCAGAGTGGGGCAGATTTGCTAGTGAGCACAGCTTAGTCCCAACATCTTCCCTCAGCCCAACCAGCCTGCCTAGCTTCATTCCTCCAACTCCCTTATGCTGCCATACACATCTCCCCTCCCCCTCCCTGTTGTAACCGGCTCCTTCCTGCTTCCTCCTCATTCTGCCAGATCACTTTTCTGCCACCAGTTTACCGCCCCTACCAGTGGTAGGATTCAAATCATTTAACAACTGGTTCCAGTGGTGGGATTTAAGTACTTTAACAAGCAGTTGTTTACAAGAGGCATTTTAACAACTGGTTCTGCCGAAGTGGTGCGAACCTTCTGAATCCCACCACTGGCCCCTACCCCCTGACTTCTATGTGATGGGACAAACAAGGCATAGAACAGTTTGCATATAACAAAGCACAGGAAAGTGATGCCTGAGAACCAAGAGAGCATTCCAAAAGGCGAGCGATGTTGCTCCAGATGGTCTGAGCCTAGTTGTTACTTCAGTTTCTATAACTGTAGGTTCTTCTTCAAAAAATTCTTCTAGGAAGGAATCTGTCCTCCTTTGATCTCTTCTTAATAGTTCTTCAGTGTATTGTTTCTTTCCTGTTCAGTTAATGTATTTCCTCTATTGATCTTTCAGCTGTTCTTTAAATTTCACTTTGATGTCTTGGATCTTGTGGAACAGGTCTCTTGTTCTTCCTTTTTTGTTGTTCTGTTCTAATTCTTTATACTGCTTTTAATAATAGTTTTCTGTCTCTGCGGGTGAATCGGCAGAAAGCCGCATGTAGACATTTGATTATGTTTTTGTCACCTTTATTTTTACTTCATCTACCTTTAGCAGTTTCCTCAGTCATCCATGGAGGCTTTTCATTTCTTTTGGCTACAGGAATAGTCCTTGTGCATTCTTCCCTGATAATATTTCTAGTTCTGACTCACTGTTCTTCTTGTGAACCAGCATGGTTTAGTGGTTTAGAGCAGCGGACTCTAATTTGGAGAGCCGGTTTGATTCCCCACTCGTCTGTATGAATAGCTGATTCTTATTTGGAAAACCAGCTTTGTTTCCTCTGCTCCTTCACAAGAAGCCTGCTGAATGACCTTGGTCCAGTCCAGGCCCACAACCAGAAAAATTGCATTGGGGGAACAAATAAATACAGTGGTGGTCAGTCCATCCTTATTTATTTTCTTTATTATTCACTTATTCGCGCTTTGTTCTTTTTGTACCAATTTTGTGCTTAAGACTCAAGGTGTATACATACCATAAATGCATAAAACAACGTAGTAGCATGAGGGATCTAATAAGCAATGCAATAGATCTGGAATGACAAAAATTAGAAAAGTGCAAAAAAAGTTTCAGACATCCTATGTGTCAACCCCACCCCACCCCGGCTTTTAAAATTCAGCCCTGCTAACTGCTAATCCTGTTCTAGTCAGCTGCATAGAGAATTCACATTTGGAAGATTTATGTTAGGATTCCTGCCGTGGGGCACAGCCCCGTTTTGCATCACCATGGCTACGGGCCTGGGCTAGTCACAGTTCTTTGGAATTTTCTCAGCCCCACTTACCTCACAAGGTGTCTGTTGTGAGGAGGGGAAGGTGACTGTGAGCTGCTTTGGGACCCCTTACAGGAGAGAAAAGCAGGGTATAAAAGCCAACTCTTCTTCTTCTGGATTACATTCACTTGAACTTAATAATACAAATCTGTTCTTTACGTGATATTTAAAAGGGCAACGAGGATGATTGAGGGACTGGAGCACCTTCCTTATGAGGAGAGGCTGCAGCGTTTGGGACTCTTTAGTTTAGAGAGGAGACGTCTGAGGGGGGATATGATTGAAGTCTATAACATTATGCATGGGGTAGAAAATGTTGACAGAGATAATTTTTTCTCTCTTTCTCACAATACTAGAACCAGGGGGCATTCATTGAAAATGCTGGAGGAAAGAATTAGGACTAATAAAAGGAAACACTTCTTCACGCAACGTGTGATTGGTGTTTGGAATATCCTGCCACAGGAGGTGGTGATGGCTACTAACCTGGATAGCTTTAAAAGGGGCTTGGATAGATTTATGGAGGAGAAGTCGATTTATGGCTACCAATCTTGATCCTCTTTGAAAATGAGATTGCAAATGCCTTAACAGTCCAGGTGCTCGGGAGCAACAGCCGCAGAAGGCCATTGCTTTCACATCCTGCTTGTGAGCTCCCAAAGGCACCTGGGGGGCCACTGCGAGTAGCAGAGAGCTGGACTAGATGGACTCTGGTCTGATCCAGCAGGCTTGTTCTTATGTTCTTATGTTCTTAACTCTTCAGGAATGATTGTATTTTTAATTTCCGATATTAACAATTCACCGGCTGTAACACATTCCGCTTCTGGTCTTGTTTTAAAAGAGAGAATAGAGTTTTTCAATCTTCTGCTTCCATTTATGTAAATCTATTTTATTTCTATACTGGCCATCTTGAGTTGTCTATGTAAAGAGTTGTCTGTTTGGTGGCCTGAAACATGCGTTTGTAATGAACAAATTGTTCTCTTCTGCTGATGCATCCATTGATCCCTGAAGAGGGTGGATGCATATGTTGTCTCAACTGTCAGTATTCCATCTTGAGTGACTCTGCTAGGAGTTTAATCTCTTGACAGAGTCTAGGCCCTTTACAGTATTGCTCCCAGCTTCACCGACACACACAAACTCCTTCACACATTAAAGTGTCTTATTCTTTCAATGGTTATTCTCGTCTGATTCCCCTGATTATTCCAAGTGAAACATTTTGACAAAGGAAAGCCAACATCATTTTGACATTTGAAATTCAAGAGTTGCATAAAACTTGTCACTAAATATTTTTATTTTATTTTTATTCAGCCTTGTGTAATAGTCCTGTGTAACTCAAAAGCTGGCACACTCCAGAAGATCGTTTAGTAACAGATATATATATAAATTGTTTAGTAACAGATATATATATAAATAAAGGATATATATATAAATTGCACACATGGTTTTTCATCACAGTTAATTAGTAGGCAATCCCTGTTCTCTCCAGCTTGTTCTGGCCTACAAAACAGAATTAATGGCATGTTGGAAGTGCTAGCTGAAGGAAGAGGAGATGATTTCATCATAGCCTTGAGACGAGTTCCAACAGGAGTCATTAGAGGCCAAATGCATTAATTCAGTCACTCGGCTATCTATTCTCAGTGGCATTCATGCTGATTACTGGTGTTCCCTCCCTTTGGCAACATCGCAGTAATCTATCTGGTTCCAAAGTGTAGTCTGTGATCAATGTTTTGCGAGAGTATGCTCCCCGATGACAGATGCAAGACCCTGATTTGTGTGTGTGCACAGAAGGGATTTTAAAAGCCATGGATATGCAAACAGGAAAGCAAGACACGTCCAGGCAAATTGTCAGAGATCTGTAAATATAACTCATATTTCCATTTAAATTTGTGTTACTAGTAGCTGGTTCTGTGGTGTCAGAAGCTCACGCTTTGTTTTCCTTCCACAAATTGCCCGTCTCTAAGCTATTTGCTCCAAGGGGGGGGGGCATACATAGATGTTCCTTACAGTAATGCTTCAGTGGCAGCAGTGGCGTAGTGGTTAAGAGCAGGTGCATTCTAATCTGGAGGAACTGGGTTTGATTCCCCGCTCTGTCGCTTGAGCTGTGGAGGCTTATCTGGGGAATTCAGATTATGGTAGCCTGTGCACTCCCACACACGCCAACTGGGTGACCTTGGGCTAGTCACAGCTTTTCGGAGCTCTCTCAGCCCCGTCCACCTCACAGGGTGTTTGTTGTGAGGGGCGAAGGGAAAGGAGTTTGTCAGCCCCTTTGAGTCTCCTACAGGAGAGAAAGGGAGGACCCCTGGCCCTGTGACGATGTGTCTGACCTCGACCCGGGCCAAGACCTTTATGGCCCTGGCCCCTGCCTGGTGGAATGCTCTACCTCCAGCTGTCCAGGGCCTGCGGGACCTTGGTGAGTTCCGCAGGGCCTGTAAGACTGAGCTATTCCACCAGGCCTTCGGGGGGGCTGGCCGCGGTTTTATCACCCCCCATTGAGGCTGCTGCCTTCCACCTGGTCCACCTGGTCGGGCCCTGATCTCCATCTTGGGTCCTACCTATCCCCTCCCTCCGCTGGTCTTTAGATCGGGCGCTTTGTTGTTTTTAACTTGTATGTAAATTTGCAATCGCTATTTAAGCTTTTAAATTTTTAAGTTTTTAATTAATTAAGCTGCATTCTTGTATTTGAAATGTTCTGTTGATTTGCTGTTTTAAAGTGCAGCCGTTTTGTGAGCCGCCTCGAGCCCTTTGGGGGTGAGGCAGCTTATAAATCTCATAATAAATAAATAAATAAATAAATAAATAAATAAATAAATAAATAAATAAATAAATAAATCCAAACTCCTCCTCCTCCTCCTCCTCCTCCTCCTCCTCCTCCTCCTCTCCCAATCCAATCCTGCCTTCCTTTTTGGATCTACTGTAAGTATGAATTTAAAGAGGTGGATCTAGTCACAGATCACCAGCAGCCTCTCATTTCTTTTTACTGTGTATGCATGCAAGGCTGTGCAGTTCATAAAATACTAGGGAAAACAAACACTAGCATGGATATGACTAAGCCCGTGGCTGTCCACTAAAGAATCTGATGTTTCACACATTACATAGCAAAAAGTCATCAAGTGGGCACACACAAAGTCACAGTAATTCCCAGATCTCTGATGTAAATATATGTAAGCTGTCAACAGTAAAAGTCTTACAGATCAGGTGAAAAATTCAGGTGTGCTTCTGGACCCTTCCTCGAGTTTTCACCTGCAAGCAGGTAAAGTTGTTTTATCATTTATAAGGAAGCTTTCCTTGTATTTAATCTTCCTGCATTTACCCATGTATCTAGGTTGAAGTATTTTCATACATTCTATGTGGGGCTGCCGTTGAAGGTAATTTGGAAATTTCAATTAGGGCAAAACTCTGTGAACAAATACTGATTGCTGCAAATGCACCGGCTTAGATTACATGGATGAGTTCCACACACAATAGAGAGTTCCTACCGCATATAGCACTTTCCTTTCCAGCGAAACTTCCATTTGTGCAATGATCTGCTAAAAACAATTGAACTTGCACAAACAGAAATGTTATTGGAAGAATTACTGCTGTGGATCACACTTCCTATCTGGCATGTATGGAATTTGTTCATATGATCCGAACCTCTATGCCTATCTTGAAAACTTCATTGACTTCCTGTCAATCCGGTTACATTACTTACTACCCCAAGGCTGGCCTGCCATGATACAGATAGTATAGAAGAAGAAGAAAGAAGGATTGATATCCCCCTCCTTCTCTCCTGTAAGGAGACTCAAAGGGATTGACAATCTCCTTTCCCTCCCCCTCCCCACATCAAACACCCTGTGAGGTAGGTGGGACTGAGAGAGCTCAGAAGAACTGTGACTAGCCCAAGGTCACGCAGCTGGCATGTGCTGGAGTGCACAGGAACTGCCCACATTTACGGCTAGCATCTTCAGAGGTATGCCACAGTGAGATGTGTTTTTCTGTGCCGAAGAAAGAAATACATCTCACTGTGATGTACCCCTGAAGATGTCAGCCATAGATGCGAGTGAAATGTTAGGAGCAAAAACTACCAGAAAATGGCCACACAGCTCGGAAAACCCACAATAGCCGGAGTTTTTTTTTTGTTAAGTATAGTGGACTTTTGTTATATTATGGTGGACAAAAAAAAATTGGATGCCATTATACTTAACAACTCAGAAGATCTTAAAGACTGATATACGAATGAAACCAGTAGTTTTCCTTTTTATGGACAGTCTGGAAAAAACATGGAACCTTTATATGGGCAAAAATGGAAATCTGCATCTATATCTACTATAGAAGATTGGTTTGTGAAGTTATTGGTACTGGCGAAGATGGCCAAACTTACCTTTTTGATTAAAGAATTTAACTAAATTCACTGACAATTGGAAACCCCTGATAGACATTAAAAAAGAACTGATGAAATGTGGTTTTGAGAAGCAGAAGAACAACAAAATAGATATAATAAAGGTGTGATTTGTATTAGTAATATCAATTAAGAATGAATTCTTTAACTGCAACTAAATAGCAAAATAATTAAAAATGATTATGGTAAAATAATGAATTATGATTGTATTTGGTGCAGGGGAAATCAGGAGTCCTCCTATAATATAGCTTTTTCTGAGTGCTTTTGGTTCTTGCTTTTGTTTGTATTTTAAATAGTTTTAATGAAAAGTAATTAAGAAAAAAAAATAGGTTTTTAGAAACTGTGCTTTGTCCAAAGAGCATAATGGCTTTTGTGTCTGTTGCTTTATTGGAGAGTAAAATGAATATCTGAAAGATAATTTTGTGCTTCTGCATTAGTCATTAATTTTCTGACTGGCCAAATTCTCAGAGGAACCTGCCTATTTAAAGGATGTATCACATTAACAATACGATTACAATATAGCTTAAAATGACCAAGGTTGATGTAAATCATCCAGGCAAAATGTTGCAATCCTCTGGCAAATTTTCATAACTAGGTGCATATTTTTTGTTGGGAGATTTCCCATTTGTGAACCTATTGGTGCATGACAGCAGAATCCGATGATGCCCTATTTTCATTTTTGACAATTAGTCCTATAACTGCATCTCTTGTCACCAGAGGCGTACCAAGAGTAAACGGATCCTGGAGACGCCCCCCAGGCTCTGCCCCCACCACCCCAGCTCCACCCCTGATGCCCCAGGCTCCACCCCTCACTGCCCTCAACCCCGCCCATGTCACCACGGACATGGGCAAGGTCTAGGGTGCCCACCTCCCCCTCCAGACTCCCTCTGCCAGCTGGGCTCCCAGGGTGTCCAGGGTGGGGTTGAGGGCACTTGGAGGCAGGTGAGGGAAGTCCTGCTGCCCAGCTTTTGGCGCAAGCTCCCTCTGACTGGCAGGAAGGGGTCGAAGACGACGCTGAAAATGACGCAGGCAGCAGGACTTCCTGGTCACTCGGGGCAATGAGCCTCTGGCGCCCCCCAGGTGACCAGAAGAGTGGCGCCCGGGAACAAGGGGTACCCCTTGTCCCTAGGTAGATACGCCACTGCTTGTCACTCCTGTCTAACTTACAGCCCCATATAAAGAGGGGGCCAGTCTTCCACTGGAAGTGGTGTGGGGCAGTGCACTCACAAATCTGGGTAAAAGCCAGATTCAGAAGATTTTAAACAGATCCTCATGAATTCATATGGTTTTTGCATTGGAATGGAATGAAACCTCCATGAAACCATAGAACATGGCTTAGTCTACAGGCAGCACCAAAACAATCACGCATCCTACTCTCCGTGGCGCTGCCACGGTGCAAAAACCTGCTTGAAAAACAGGGATCCTCATGATTTTTGCACCAAGTCATTCCCAAAATCACCAGCACATCACAACTCTAGCCATTAGCCACATGTCTGAACACAGCAATCACCCCCACACACACTTTGTGGTGCCACTGGGCATTTTGGGGTGGGAGGGAAGGCCTCTGCCGGGCCTCCGCGAGCATGGCTGGCCTTTTGGGGTGGCGGGGGGAGGGAAGGCCTCTGCCGTGCTCCTGTGGGCCCAGGCTGTGCCCCCTGCACACTACTTAACCTCAGGAGGTGTGGCGGCGGTCTCGAGCAGCCTGGTGGGGCCGGGCCTGGTGGGGCTGAGGGGCACCAGATGAAGGCTCCGCCGGCTGAAGGAGCATTCTCGCAGGGCAAGGCCTGCCCAAGGGGGGAGGGTGAGGGGGTGATTCCCCCCACATGACCCAACCGTGGCCCACTCGGGACATTTGTCCCCATGTGTCTCCGTTATAGCTACACCTGTGCTGAAGGGGAAATGGAACCACACACTCAGTAAAGATAGTCTGGGTGCTTATCAGTCCTCCTGATCCTCTATTGCAGTCATAGAAAAAACACTTTGTGGTGAGATGAAAGGTGGAGGGGGGAGGAGGTGCCCTGAAAGCTATGGTGATAAAATGTGATCCAATTCAGGTGCCTTCATGGCTAAGAAGAAGGGGGAAAGCAAGTGGAAATCCCAAATATTGTGGACTGGTTTACTCAGATGTGAAATTTAGCTACTTTAACAAAATTGATGTATTTTGTAGGAAAATGGTATTTGTTTATATTGTTCTGAAATGGCTAACTTTTGGACATTGCTTTAGAACATTTCTTTAGAATATTTCTTTAGACTATTTCTATGCCGCCTCTTCATAGCCCTGCTGTACATTGGATAGAGAGGTCCAATTGTTGTTTTAATGTAATATTATAAGTAATATGTATGTTTCTTTATAGTTTCCATTAGAATAGGCTGACCAGCCGTCCCGCTTTTGGCGGGACCGTCACGCCTTTGGACAATTTGTCCCGCGTCCCGCAAGTTCTACAAATTGTCCCGATTTTTGGGAGGCTGCTGCACTCATACCTTGGGGCTTAAAGGCAGCGGCAGCCTCCCGTATACCGTCAAGCAGGGAAGTGCATGGCCTTCTCTAGGCTTGCTGTTTGCCGCCCTTTGACAGGGCGGCAAATGGCAAGCCCCAGAAGCCTGTGTGTTCCAACGTGCGCGCGGGCGGCCACTTCCCTGTCCCGGATCACAAAGGTGACCATCTGGTCACCTTACATTAGAAACATGCATAGTACTTATAATCAGAGGCGGAGCTACCAATAGCCTGGGGGTGGAATATCGCCTCCCCACAGCGCCCCCTTCCTGCCCCCATGGCACCCCCCCCCACACACACACTTACCTTCCTGAAACAGTGCAGGTGGGAACTACACTTCCTATGAGACCTTGCGAGCCCCAGGGTCTTATGGGAAGTGTAGTTCCCACCAGGCCATTTTTCAGCTTGAAGGGAACAGGCCGCTTCTCCAGCCTGCACTAAGGTAAGGGGGGGGGGCGCACTCTGGCCCAGCTACACTTCAGCTTATAATATTACATATAAATATATGTAATATTTATATGTAATATTTATATAAATATATGTA
Source organism: Sphaerodactylus townsendi (assembly GCF_021028975.2). Taxonomy (NCBI): domain Eukaryota; kingdom Metazoa; phylum Chordata; class Lepidosauria; order Squamata; family Sphaerodactylidae; genus Sphaerodactylus; species Sphaerodactylus townsendi. The sequence continues at coordinate 162,679,428 of NC_059426.1, forward strand.
ATATGTAATAATACATATACATATATGTAATATTAATATAAATGAATATAATTAAAATGTGTTCCGTAGAACAGTTGGTATAATTTCTGCAGAGAAAAAGATACCTTCCCTGCCTTTACTTTATTCATTTTCACTATTCTTGGTTGTTTATCTGGGAAAATACTGGCACTTTTAATGGTTTTTGCTGGTTTTGTTCTTAAAGTTAAGAAAGCTGAAATAAAGTGAGGCAAAGTAATTCCTCTCAAGTCAAATATGGCCTTACCAAAAAACTGTAGAGATTGCCTGCACACAGTTTTTCATCCGGCAGAAGTTTTTTTTCTGTTTTCTATAGCAAACAGGTTGTGATGACTGCAAACGCTCCCTCCTTTGAAGGAAATTGTCACGGTGCCCCTAAAGCAAGTCATTTGTTTTTCATCTATTGCCAGAAGATCTACAATTATGTTAGGAGGCCACTTTGGGCTAATATGGGCTTTTCACTCTGGGTTCCGACAAATCTTTCAGGCACACAGAGTTCATGGGTTGTACAGCAAACACAGTTGCTAGACATACACTCCTTACTGCATTATTGTGCATGATTTTCACAAAACATGTATCCATACACAGAGGTGGGAAAAGGTGTACCAGCTGCAGAACAAGAAGGTGGGAAATAGCATTGTAGACACTGTCTGTACGGCTTGCTGCCTCTTGCTCCTTTCCCCATGCCACAATGATTGCCCATTCCCAGCTGAGCTGTGGTATAAAGCCTACACCTCTGCTCCTATTACCTATAACCAATGAATAAATAAGCAGTGGCCAGCAAAAGTTTTACCCAAAAAGACTATGGTGTTTTTTTTAATAGCCTACTACCGTACCCTCCTTTCCCCTTCTCAGCATGGCAACCCAAACAATTCACAAGCTGAGAAGGGAGAACATAAGCCTTCTGTCCAGATGTCCCCTCTACAACTAGCTTATTCAACTGTTACTGAGCAACTGGTAATCATATGACTTATTAATAGGGAAGTGGTATTTGGTCACTGCACCTAGTAGTTACTGATAGTTTGCAGATGACTATTCTGCAGCAGTGGTTAAGAGCAGGTGCATTCTAATCTGGAGGAACCGGGTTTGATTCCCCACTCTGCCGCTTGAGCTGTGGAGGCTTATCTGGGGAATTCAGATTAGCCTGTACACTCCCACACATGCCAGCTGGGTGACTTTGGGCTAGTCACAGCTTCTCGGAGCTCTCTCAGCCCCACCTACCTTACAGGGTGTTTGTTGTGAGGGGGAAAGGGCAAGGAGATTATAAGCCCCTTTGAGTCTCCTACAGGAGAGAAAGGGGGGATATAAATCCAAACTCCTCCTCCTCCTCCTCCTCCTCCTCCTCCTCCTCCTCTTCTTCTTCTTCTTCTTCTTCTTCTTCTTCTTCTTCTTCTTCTTCTTCTTCTTCTTCTTCTTCTTCTTCTTCTTCTTCTTCTTCTTCTTCTTCTTCTTCTTCTTCTTCTTCTTCTTCTTCTTCTGTATGAGACATATTAGATCCAGTCACAAGCTATCGGCCTCAACTATGTATTAGATCCAGTCACAAGCTATCAGCCTCAACTATGGCAAGTATTTGGATGGGAGACCTCCAAGGAACGTCAGGATCATGGCACAGAGGCAAGCAATGGCAAACCACATCTGAACATCTCTTGCCTTGAAAACCCCACAGGGGTTGCCGTAAATCCCCTGTAACAACTAGTGTGGAGAGTTGGAAAGAAAAGATGTGATGAGTTAATAAAAAAGAAACTTATACAAAAATCAACACCCTTCCAAAGGGGTGTATCACCCAGGGGGACACATGGGGTCAAATGTCCCTGGGCTGTGGCCATTTAGTCATGTGGGGGGGGGAGAGAAAATCACCCCCACACCTCTGTTCCCCCCCCCCCCCCCGTGGGTCCAAACACTGACTTAAAGATCTGCTGCAAAGAAAATTATTTGGTTGTGGTGGGGGAGGGTGGCCACTCATGCGGGGCTTGGGGGGGCAGAACACTCAGATTTTGCACCGGGTTACATTTTCCCTAGATACGCCTCTGCCCTTCCATAACACATTTTTAAAAGAATAATATGGCAGCATGTCCCTAGGAAAAGTGTTTGGGTATAGATCATCCTGATCACCTGTGCTTTATCAGCACATTTCATCAACAACAGGCTTTTTTTGTTCTTTTCTTCTAAATCAATAATAAAGCTGAACAAAGAAAAAATAAAACTGCAACAGTGAATGACGATGAAATGCAAATATAGTAAGATAGCCAATCTCTCCTGATGTCAGAATCAAATAAATATTCTGTGGCAGTTTGAGCTCAACATTTTTCAGCAGCAATTCTATCCCTGTGGAATAACACCCCAGAGACTGTGGGGGAGGGGGGAACTTACAGAAGTGGCATCTGTTGTTGTCACAATATCACTAATGCTTGTGCACTCAGAAGTGACATGAATGGATCACAGTACACTCCAGAATTCACCTGAAACTATATGATAAAAGCATTGGCCCCTTCCGCACATACAAAATAATGTGTTTTCAAACCACTTTCACAACTGTTTGCAAGTGGATTTTGCTATTCCGCACGGCTTCAAAGAGCACTGAAAACAGTTTGAAAGTGCATTATTCTGCATGTGCAGAATGAGCCATAGTTTTAGGTATGTCTTAAGAGTATCGCATAATGTGACTGACATAGAATCAAATCCAAATCCAAAACCTTTATTAGGCATAAAACCAGTGCCAAGAATTTCAAATACAATAAAAAGATCATTATTGCTCAACTTGCAGTACACAGAGTAAAAATCTAGCAACAGCTTCTGAGATTTCAACATTAGAATTATTTAGAAGCTTAGCCATTTTTATTTTATCAGAAAGGAGCATAAATCCTGTTGGTAACACAGTTCTCAAATTGGTTCTGATGTTGTTGTATTTTGAACAATAAAGCAGAACATGAGAAAGTGTATCAGTTGTATCAGGACAAAAACAACAGCGACGCTCATTTTGTGGAATACCGGAGAAGCGACCTTGAGGATGTACTGACGGAAAAGAGTTACACCTTGCTCTAGTCATGACCCATCTGCAATTGTAATTAATAAGTTGTTGCAGGTATATAGCAGGGCTAGATTTCTGAGGGATAATCCCAAAGAAAATTGGAGAGCAAGAGCCTTGCGCTTTGCTCAGGAGAAATTGGTACTCTTGATCAAATAATCTAGTCTTTGAGCGATGGTAAATCTCCGGAGCGGTGAGCATTTGTAGGGCCTCCCAAGAGAAGCCCAAGGAAAAGATCTTTTTTTCAATATGTAGCCACCATTTTGAAAGCTGAAGCTCTCTCATTTCTAACTGGGACAAACTGTTAGGGTCAGTGCAGAAACAAAGACGCAGCCAAAACTTAAAAGTTACAACCCATGCCCTTGTTTCTAATAAATGTTGCCCTGATTCCAAACAAAGAACACCATAGGGGACACAATGTGGGGTGCCAAAGATCTTATATAGGAAATTGGATTGGATGCGTTCCAATTTCTGGTGCCATGCTTGGATCCAGATGGGGATTCCATACAAAAGGTGCTGGGCCACCTTAGCGTTAAACACCTTCAACGCTGCTGGTATGAATCTACCACCATTGATATTAAAGAATTTCAGTACTGCAGCGGATAAATTTTTTCAGGCTTTAAGGGTGTTATCTCTGTGTGTGGTCCAGGTTGACTTATGATGGAATATTATCCCAAGGTATTTGAACAATTTAACTTGCTCGATGTCAGCACCTTGGATAGACCATCTTGAAGGTCTAAAAACATTGGAGAAAACCACAATTTTAGACTTAATTGGGTTAATGACCAACCTGTTGTTTGAACAGTTTTCATCACACTTAGTCAGCATGTTTCTGAGACCAGATCTTGTTCTTGATAATAAAACTGCATCATCGGCATAAAGGAGAATAGACAAAGGCACACTGTTCAGATAGGGGCAATGAAAGTTGAAACTATTCAATGTGGGGGCAAGATCATGCAAAAAAAGATTAAATAGCATGGGTGCTAATACACACCCTCATTTTACCCCCTGAGAAACTGGTATTTTGGGTGTTAAAGATCCTGATGGTGTACACCTTATCTGGCAGGTGGGATTCCTGTAAAGAGATCTAATTAATAGGGGAAGCCTAGGTTCAACATCGAGCTTCTGCAGTTTAAGCCATAGCAGCGATCTGGATTGACATAGAATCATAGAGTTGGAAGAGACCCCAAGAGCCATCAGGTCCAACCCCCTGCAATGCAGGAACACTCAATCAAAGCACTCCTGACAGATGGCCATCCAGCCTCTCTTTAAAAACCTCCAAAGCAGGAGACTCTACCACACTCTGAGGTACTCTGAGCCCTTACTGTCAGGAAGTTTTTGCTGATGTTTAGGTGGAATCTCTTTTCCTTCACCTTGAACCCGTTACTCCTGGTCCCACTCTCTGGAGCAGAAAACAAGTTTGCTGCCTCACCAACATGACATTTCTTCAATATCTAAACATGGCTATTGTGTCACCTCTTAATTTCTCTTCACCAAACTAAACATACTCAGCCCCCTAAGTCTCTCCTCGTAGGGCATGGATTCCAAACCTTTTACCATTTTATTGTCAAAGGCTTTCACGGTCAGATTCAACTGGTTGTTATGATTTTTCTGGGCTGTGTGGCCGTAGTCTGGTAGATCTTGTTCCTAACGTTTCACCTGCATCTGTGGCTGGCATCTTCAGAGGTTATCACAGAGACAAGTCTGTTACACACTGTGTCTAGTGAGAAGGGAATGTTTAGTGGGGTATATATTGTCCATGTCCCAGGGTGGGGAACCAATCAGTAAGTGTTTGGGTGGAACTTGCTATGCAAAGGTGTGATTGAGTGCATTGTATTGCGGATGGGGTTATCAGTCCATTTACATTTATGGTCGCATTTGCATTCCCTGCAACAGCAGCAATATTGATGAATGCAAATCCTGTGTCTGGGTGGAGTCCATTGTCCATGAACTTAGCATGCCGTTGGCCTTTAATTCTGGTGTTTTTAAGTACTGGTAGCCAAGCTTTCTTAATTCTTGGAGTCTCTTCTTTCTTGTTGAAGTTGTTTTGGTGTTTGTGAATTTCAATGGCCTCCCTGTGCAATTTGACATAGTAACCTTCTGAATTATCCAGAATTTCAGTGTTTTCAAATAAAATGTTATGTCCAGTTGTTTAGGACATGTTCTGCTACTTCAGATTTTTCAGGATGGTTAAGCCGACAGTGTCTTTTGTGCTTCTTAATACGAGTCTGAATGCTGCGTTTTGTGGTTCCTATGTAGACCTTTCCACAACTGCAGGGTATGTGATAGACTCCTGCAAAAGTGAGGGGGTCTCTGTCTTTTTTCTTTTATGTTTAAATTTTGATAGTTAAACCAAACCTTTTCAGATATTTAAGGTAATTGTCATTTCTTTGCTTAAATTTCTGAAAAATGTATTTCTAAATAAGTTTGAGGACTGGTTAAATAGTCAATTAAAGTGAAGAAAAACTCATTCTTAGCTGATTGATATTCCCAGTTGATATAACACAGGCGCTAAAGCAGTTTGGCAAATAATGGGTCTTGTTACCACAGAATCTCATACTGCTCTAAGGAGGTGGACCAGGACCAGCAGTATGAAGGGAAGGCCTTCCAAAATCCATGGCTGGCAGTAGAGTGAAGGTGTTGTATGTCTACCTCTCCTAGAGTTGCTGGCTCTGGTTTGGGAAACATCTGAAGATTTTGGGGTTGGAGTATGAGAAAGATAGGTTTTGGGCAGTGGAGGGACTTCAATGGGCATAATGCTATAGAGTCAGAGGCGAACAGCCTATAGAGACATGTCCCTGGGTGCATGCATTTCGGTCACAAGCGGGGGATGCCGGGCGAAACGGTGTGCTGTTATTGTGGATTTTACTATATTTTAGGCTTATCTGGAGGAACCGGGTTTGATTCCCAGCTCTGCCGCCTGAGCTGTGGAGGCTTATCTGGGGAATTCAGATTAGCCCGTGCACTCCCACATATGCCAGTTGGGTGACCTTGGGCTAGTCACAGCTTCTCGGAGCTCTCTCAGCCCCACCCACCTCACAGGGTGTTTGTTGTGAGGGGGGAAGAGCAAGGAGATTGTAAGCCCCTTTGAGTCTCCTGCAGGAAAGAAAGGGGGGATATAAATCCAAACTCCTCCTCCTCCTCCTCCTCCTCCTCCTCCTCCTCCTCTTCTTCTGCTTCTGCTTCTGCTTCTGCTTCTGCTTCTGCTTCTTCTTCTTCTTCTTCTATTTATAGTTGCTTTTATTGCTATTAAATCTTGATTTACTTTTTTTGAATTGTTTTTTGTTTTATTTTCATTGCAAGCTGCCTCCAGCAATTTTCTGGAGAAGCAGCCAAGAAATAATCTAAAGAAAACAGGCAAAAAAAAATGTGTGTTGATGGTAAAACAGAAAGTACTGATTTTTTTTTCAGGCAATATCTCACTCTTAACTCATTGTTGTGATGCTGACAACAATGATAACAAGACTCATGGCAGTTATGTTGCAGTCCTGTGAAATAATATTTACGTGATGATGAGGTAAGTATCAATTCATCATACAAGATAACATAGGATTTGACGGCACGTACTTCCACATTGTAAGTCCTGGATACTGGTTATGGTTTTTTTCATACACTTGTAACTGAACAACTTGGTAGGAGCTGCTTAATGGTGCATAAGGCTTATTATTTTGTGTATGTGCAACAGTTGCTGTATCTATAGCAACATTGACTATTTCTAACTGTAAGCATTCTTGGATGGCTGAGTAACATAAAATTTGTATTCAGCATTCCATAATCCCATAACAGGAACACACAGAGAAGTTCACCATTTATTTGACTCCAGTAGGATGTGGTGGTTAAGAGCGGTGGACTCTAAGGCCGTTTCCGCACATGCAAAAAGATCGTTGTGAAGTCGTCAGTTATAGCAGCGCATCCCCAGCGAAGCATTCGCATGGCCAGGTGAAGCTGCGTGAGCAAACGGCCCCGCAGAACTGCAGCGGTTCGCACGGAAGCGCTGCGGAAGCGGCGTCTTGCTGCGCCCTGTTGCAGCTGCACACTGGCGAAGCTGCGTCAGCTAAACGTCACGGGCGTTCAGCAGCACGATTGGCCGAGGCGACTGCCCTGATGCCTCGTCCGCCCCCCTATCTGTCATCGGCTTTCCTCCCATCTATTGTCTGTCCCTGTTTGTTTGGCCAGTGCCACCAGAGACTGTGCGGGCTGCTGCCATCTGCATAGGTGATATGGATCTGGGAGAGGTGCTCAAGCAGGCAGTGATCGAAGGCACGCGGTTGCACATCTGCGGGTGTGCATGACTCTTAAACGCCACACAGGCGGCCTCGAAGTGGAACGCTTTGAAACTGCTGCTGCTGACCTCACCACCATGGCCACCAAAATGGTTCTCCCTTCCAACATGGCCGCTGCCAGTGTGGGCTGGCGTTCAGCAGTCGCCATTTTCGGCACCGACTCTGTTGCGGCGGTTTGCACAACTGCAGCCTCGGAGTGCCGTATTTGAAAAACCTCCGTTCCTGAGTGACTTTTGAATACTGTGGCTTCGCGACGGTTGATCGTTTTCGCGACGGCGCGACTGCACACCTCCGCCGCTGCGCGTTCGAACGCTTTCGCTGTGATGCTCTTTTTGCCATTTCCATGACGTCGTAGTTTGTCCGTGCGGAAACGGCCTAATATGGAGAATCAGGTTTGTTTCCCCGCACCTCCACATGAATGCTGCTGGATGACCTTGGGCTAGTTAGTAATAGTTCTCTTAGAATTCTCTCAGCCCCTCCTATCTCGTAAAGTGTTCATTGTGAGGCGACTGTGAGCTGTTTTGAGACCCCTTCAAGCTAGAGGAAAGCTGGATATAAAAGCCAACTCTTTTTCCTTTCTAAGAATGCTCACTATGTCTCTTTTGCCCCTCAATTATGCCCTGAAGCACAAACACAAGCTGCTCTAGATAAAACTATTACTTGTGGTGGAGCATTTTCACGGACTCAAGGGGAAGTTCAAAGAAAAGGGCAGAATGGGTTCCCTGGGAGGCAAAGCATAGATTTAGTGCCCAAATGTTTCCTGATGAAAAAACCACTCAAATTATCCTACCCCTTTGCCTGTTCATTGATGGAAGTTCTTTATAAATTCAACCCATATTAAACTGAAGAAAGAAAAATGTTTTTCCAACAAAATCATGGTGGATTTGCAGCTACAGTCGCTGAAGATTGTGGCTGAGAAACTCAAGCATTCTATGATAGACCATAGTCCACCGAGTACCTAGCTGTCATTTAGTCTCTGACTTTCCATAGTATTGGGGAAATTAATGATGGCTCTCCCAAGCTTATAGGAGCCATGAATACAATTAGCCTTATGAGTTATGGCACATTTGGTATATAGCCTAGGCGGGTATCTCAATTCTTCTTTCTCTAAACACTTACTGACTGCACTTAGACAACGTGTAACCTCTGTGATTAAGAAAAAGAATGTATATGAACTCATTTGTTGCCTGGCTTATGTGCATGACTTATTCCTCTCCTTCCCATACAGCTTTGGTTTACCTCCAGATTTCCATAGGCATTTTTGTGCCTTCAGTTTCTTATTCTTCTTCCCTCCACCCTTGTTTTTTCCGTGGTTCTTCTGTGGCCTCTCTTACTTCATTCTTTTTCTGGAAGCCGATTTGGCATTGCCTTTTTCTTCATGCTGTAATGTTTCTCTTGGTTTTCTTTGTCCTGTCTGCTCCCACCAACCTCCAGTCCACTGTTTGATAACTGGATTGCCATCATCATCAAACCACCCTCTCTCCTTCCTCCTCCAAATATGGGTGTGTGTGTGTGTTTTAAAGGCATCCTGAACCAGGGTTTAGTAAGCAGAGGGAAGGACCTGGCTAACCCAAGAAGGCAGACAATTTCTGCAAGTCTCAAAATTTACTATCATGATGCCTTCCCCAGATGTTGCCCCCTGGCATTGGGCATAGAGGCCAAGATCTTCCCCTAATGTAGTCTCCTGGGTTTACTGTAAGGAATCAGCAAAGTCCAGGTCAACAGTAACCTTAATAGTTCTTTATTGATCTGGCAATCATGATCTTCTACAGACAATGCGGATTCTAACCAGACTCTCCCAAACAGCCGCTTTTTACGGGCTGAGTTTTCCCGCAAAAACCCCAACATAAACAAACCTTCTTTCCCACCTTACTATTCCCAGGAGCAAGTTCACACAGGACAGTAGCAAACAAGTAAGCGAGATAACGCAAGAGATAATGATAGCTCCGGGCAAGACGCCCAGAACCAAGAATGTAGTGCCAAGGTTGAAGCAAGCTCCTAGCTAACCGAAACAACCTTACAAGGTCTTGGTGTTGAGCATCAATGCTGATGCCTTCCCTGATGTTGCCTCCTGGCATTGGACAAAGAGGTCTACACCTTTCCCTGATGTTTGCCTCTTGGTGTTGGGCATAGAGGCTAAGGCCTTTCCCTGGCTCCTTCCGCACATGCAGAATAATGCACTTTCAAACTGCTTTCAGTGCTCTTTGAAGCTGTGCGGAATAGCAAAGTCCACTTGCAAACAGTTTTGAAGTGGTTTGAAAACGCCTTATTTTGCATGTGCGGAAAGGGCCTCTGATTTTGCCTCCCAGGACTCAGGTAGAATTAAGAACCCACTTCAAGTTAAGGTTTTGAGCACCATCCAAAAGTGGGGGTTTGAGTATTTTCATTGATCCTTTGATACTCAATGGTGGAAATAGGTGCTAGTTGGATTAATTTATTATTTTGGCAAGGAGAAATGGTGCTGTCTTGCTGCCTTAAGAGTTGCTGCTGCTGCTGCTGTTGTTCTTTTCAGCCCTGTGTCTGCAAAAACTTTCCCGTTGGTTTGCATTCTGCTCACACAGCTGGTTCTCTAGTGTATGCAAAGCATCACCATTTGCTTTTCTTTATGGGCATTTTCAGAGATTTAGGGGTTTTTCTGGAGAGTGCCCAGCTGGGCACTAGATGCATTACTAAATGGTGCAAGTGGTCATAGTTTCACATTTTGCTGCCGTGTTGCTGTTCTTCCTTGGTATTAAGACATCCTTCTTTCCTGAAGCTTTTATGATCACACATCCGTTTGCTTCACAATCTGCCAATTCCTATAGGCCTAGGAAAATAGTAATGCAGGTAATTTTCTGGAATGCTGCACTGATTTAAACACTCCGGAAAGCCATTCCTGTCACTGTCCATCAGAAGGACAGCCTGTCATCTATTTGAGCACATTGTCCCCAGTCCTTGCATGGAAAATACTATTAAGGCGATTCCGCACACAAGTAAAATAGGTTCGACCCAGTTCCCTGAGAAGGGTACTAACCTAGGTCGAAGCCATTGTTGTTCCCCACTGCAACCAGCTTGATCCCAGCTCGGAGGGCGGAATCATCCTGTGCCTCTTCGCCACTCCATTCCGATTGGCTACTGTTCTACGGCCATGTTCCGTCTATGCCCACACACATTATAAAAAAAACTGCCACAGGAATGGAGGGACGAAGGTGGCGTTTTTTGATTGGCCAGCTGTACGCATGCCCAAAACACTCAGCCGTGCTTGGCTGAATGGGGGACTCCTGGCACCAGAGATTCCGCACTTTACTGGAATCGAGCTGAGTTCGAGTGTGGTTCCCTGAAAAAGTAGTAGTTCCCAACTGGAGTTGGAAATTTGACCGTTACACGGGGCGAAGATGGTACAAAACCACGTCGATCCCAGTGGTTGTGTGGAGCACTTAGGTCGAACGCAGCTTGAACTTAGGTCGATAACGCAAGTGCGGAATCGACTTTAGAGAATTATCCATCTTCCCCAGTGCCATAGTTAGCCTGCCCATGGTGCTATTGTACTGAAATCCTTCCAGAAGATAGAACTTGGCACCCTTCTGCAGGCTTTTCTGTGGCTCACAAAGTAACATTCATGAGATCAAGAAACTGTGGCTCTTGTAGAAGTCACTATGCATACCACCTATACTTCATGAGACTACATCCCTGGGCAGAAATCGGGCTACCACCAAGCTATTTTGCAAAATGCAAAAAACCCCACATTGTAGCAGCTTGAATAGCCCGATCTTGATAGGTCTTGGAAGTTAAACAGGGTTGCCTCTGGTTAGTACTTGGATGTATAATGTAAGACCACCAAGGAAGACCATGGCTACTATTCAGAGGAAGACAATGGCATTCAACCTCTGCTCATTGCTTGCCTTGAAAACCCTGTGGATGGGGTCACCATGAATCAGTTCAGACTTGTTGGCACTTAGTTATTATATTAAAATAACCCTGTGGGGCACACACATTTGCCCCATGTGGGGGGGTTACACATTTACCAGCAGCAGTGGCGGAGCTACAAGGGGATGGGGGGTGCGCCGTGCATTGGACGCATGCCTGGGGGTGCAGAAAATCACCCCAGGCCCCTCCCTCTTTCCCCTGCAGCACCCCCAGCAGGACCCCCAACCCCTTCCCACACTTACCTTAGTTCCTTTCCTTTTTCTAGAACTTTTTCAGGCTGCAAAAGGCCTGTTCGCAGTAAAAACAGCCTGAGGAACTAGAGTTCCCAGGAGACCTTGGGGCTCACAAGGTCTCCTGGGAAGTATAGTTCCCATCAGGCCGTTTTTACTGTGAACAGGCCTTTTTGTAGCCTGAAAAAGTTCTAGAAAAAGGAAAGGAACTAAGGTAAGTGGGGGAAGAGGGGGCGCTGCGGGAGGCCCCATGGGGTGGTGGTGGAAAACATAGAATGCGTACCAAGCACAGTTTGGCCCAGCTACGCCTCTGACCAGCAGGATCCATGTAGGGGCCCTTGGTGCTGGGAAGAACTGTTACCCCGCTCTTATCGCTGTTGGTGTGAAAAATCAGATTCTGGAAACACCAGCTCAGTTTGACAAATTGTAATGTGCAATTTATGCCTGAGAATCAGCTAATCTGATCATGTTGATCTATGCTTTTGTGAGCTTGTGGTTGGATTACTATAACATGTTCTTAAGGACGATTTGGAAACTGCTGCTGATTCAGAACATAGCAGCCTGAATATTGCTGGAGGCTAGCCGATGGAAACATATCTTGCCTATCTTAAAATAGTCACATTGGCTGCCAATTCAAGGTGCTGGTTATAACCCTTCACAGCCTGGGGCTGCATATCTAAAATGGTCTGGGACTGTCATATCTGTGAGGCCGCTTCTTCCGACATACCTCTGAGAGAGGGCTGGGCTCAGCTAATAACAACTTACTGGAGACAGAGGCGTAGCAGGGCCAAACTGAACCTGGTGCGCAGTCTATATTTTCCGCCCCCTCGATGGCCCTCCTGTGGCACTCCCCCGTGGCGCCCCTCCTTCCCCTTTTCCCACACTTACCTTAGTTCCTTTCCTTTTCCTAGAACTTTTTCAGGCTGAAAAAAAAGGCCTATTCACAGTTCAGGCTTAAAAACAGCCTGATGGGAACTATACTTCCCAGGAGACCTTGTGAGCCCCAAGGTCTCCTGGGAAGTGTAGTTCCTCAGGCTGTTTTTAGCCTGTACTGTGAACAGGCCTTTTTTCAGCCTGAAAAGGTTCTAGGAAAAGGAAAGGAACTAAGGTAAATGTGGGAAGGGGGTGGGGGGTGCCGCAAGGGGGCGCCGTGGGGGGACAGGGGAAGGGGAGGGGCCTGGGGTGATTTTACGCCCCGTCAGACATGTGCCCGGTGCATGGCGCACTCCCCGTCCCCTTGTAGCTCCGCCTCTGACTGTAGATCCTTGATCTGAAAACTGTCCAGCTATCCTTGAGCAGGGGCGGAGCCTTTTCTCCAGGCTGATGGTTGAAGGCAGCAGTGGCATTCCATCTTAGCTGGCCTCTCCTCCTTTTTTTCCTCTTTTCATTTTTCTTTATGGGAAGAGTTGCTGATACTGAACGAACTAAAACGCAATAGGAGTTGCTGGACATTTTCTCCACTCGAGATTGAGAAACTGACATGAAAAATTGAATTTCTCCAGAGATTTTGCAGATGTCAAACGCTGCATTTCCAGACTGACTTCTTAACTTCTGTTTGCGCCCATGTCTTGATCTATTGGGGAGACAGTTACACCCTGCAAATGAAAAATGGCCTCATACTGGCAGAAACAAGATTTAGGATGCAAACCCAATATGTCAGGAGGACGGCCGCAAACTTGATATGACCAATCTGGCCACATGGATCCACGCCACATTAATATTAAAACTAGTCTATTAGGAATACACTCTATGTAGATATTCCCTAGAAGACAATTCAGAGACTTCAGTTGGAACCCAGTGCCTCAGGAGCTAAACAGACAACAGAGCATGCATCATTCCCATTTTGCATTCACTCCATCAGTTACCCACCAGTGACCAAACTCAATGTATGATATCAGCTATCACATTTTTAAAAAATCGTGACTTTGGTCCCTCAAATCTGAAGGACTGCCTCTCCTTGTATGCTGAACCATGACAATTTTGTCTATCTGAGCAGGGCCTTATGTGGGTGGCCCCCTGTAAATGAGCAAAATCGACAGCTGCCTGTACACATGCATTTTCAGTTGTGGTTTCCATCTTATGGAATGATCTGTCTGATGAGGTCTGGAAGGCTCCCACCCTCCTGGCTCTTCATAAACTATACAAAACAGAATGATTCAAGGTGGCTTTTCACACAGATAATACTGTGACAGAATGTTTCAGAAGGATGCTATGACGAAGCTGTAGGGACTGTGGACTGTACCACAGTGTGTAGTTCATACTATACACTGCTGTAAGTAGGATCGTGGTACGTAAGTTCTACATTATTTAATCAATCATAATCATGCTTATGTTCTAAACTCTGTTTCATATTTCTGGTTGGTTCCAGATTTCCACAGTGCAAATCTTATTGCATTGGTTATTAGATGCCTCATTTGATTGTATTGACTTACTGTTCCAGTGAAAAAGGCAGACTATAAATAACATAAATGAAATAAATAAATAAGTTTGGATCGGATCCTACAGCTTCATTATCTGGATGGAGATACACATTCTAGAAATGATTGTATGGTCTTTATATACCCCCCCCCCCCCGGGTCAATAACAAAAAGTAGCCAAAATTACTTTATCAATAAACAATGGCTACTGTCCAATTATATGTGCACACAGCAGCTAGAAATGCCTACATAAAGCCTTCTTTGAGAAATCAGAAGTTGTACTAATATCCTGTTTGGCATAGACATAATACGATAGAGACATAATACCAACCCATTGTTCTGCTTCCCAAAGAGTTGGTTGATACGATCTTTTTTTCCAACTTTCATTTATGCCAGTGCTTCCTTTTCCAGATAGAAATATGTACCCTAAAAACAGCTAATACATGCATATGACCCCTCCCCAACAGGACAATCTAGATATTGATTATTGTAATGGTCCCTCTTTGTGTCAACTTTTAGAGAAAAGTTTCAGTCTACACCAAATCCAAAATTGTTGGATCAGAGCCAATGGATCCATTGTACCAATACCAGGTCTTTTCTCCGATGCAAGGAACCTGTCTGCAACACGGGACTGGTTCCAGGTTTTGGGGGGCCCTGGGCAAAAGTGTCCAGTGTCCCCTACCTACTCACCACCATGCATTCCTTTCTACCCCCATGTGTACATGCTCCCCACCTTTCCATGCACCTCTAGAATTGCCAGCACCAGGTTTCGGAATACTGAGAGATTTGGGGGGTGGAGCCTGATGAAGGTGAGATTTGTAGAGGGGAGGGACTTCAACAGGCTATAAAAACCGAAAGTCATAAATGACCTGGAAGTAGGGGTGGGTAGCGTGGTGGCCAAGTTTGCAGATGATACCAAATTATGTAGGGTGGTGAGAACCGCAAAGGATTGCGAAGAGCTCCAAGCGGACCTTGATAAATTAGGTGAGTGGGCTAAGAAATGGCAAATGCAGTTCAATGTAGCAAAATGCAAAATGATGCACATAGGGGCAAAAAATCCAAACTTCACATACACGCTACAGGGGTCAGTGCTATCAGTCACAGACCAGGAAAGGGATTTGAGCGTCTTAGCTGATAGTTCCATGGGAATGTCAACTCAATGCATGGCAGCTGTGAAAAAGGCAAACTCTATGCTGGGGATCATTAGGAAAGGAATTGATAATAAAACTGCAAAGATTGTCATGCCCTTATATAAAGCAGTGGTGCGACCGCACTTGGAGTACTGTGTCCAGTTCTGGTCGCCGCATCTCAAAAAGGATATTGAAGAGATAGAAAAAGTGCAGAGAAGGGCAACGAGGATGATTGAAGGATTGGAGCACCTTCCTTATGAGGAGAGGCTCTGAGGGGGGATATGATTGAAGTCTATAAAATTATGCATGGGGTAGAAAATGTTGACAGAGAGAAATTTTTCTCTCTTTCTCACAATACTAGAACCAGGGGGCATACATTGAAAATGCTGGGGGGAAGAATTAGGACTAATAAAAGGAAACACTTCTTCACGCAACGTGTGATTGGTGTTTGGAATATGCTGCCACAGGAGGTGGTGATGGCCACTAACCTGGATAGCTTTAAAAGGGGCTTGGACAGATTTATGGAGGAGAAGTCGATCTATGGCTACCAATCTTGATCCTCCTTGATTTGAGATTGCAAATGCCTTAACAGTCCAGGTGCTCGGGAGCAACAGCCGCAGAAGGCCATTGCTTTCACATCCTGCATGTGAGCTCCCAAAGGCACCTGGTGGGCCACTGCGAGTAGCAGCGAGCTGGACTAGATGGACTCTGGTCTGATCCAGCTGGCTTGTTCTTATGTTCTTATGTTCTTATGAAAGTCCACCTTCCAAAGAAATATGAAGGTTGGATGGTGCGTTCAACTTGTTAAATGAGCATGTAAGTAACTTAGAAGTTTGAGAGACCATATCATGAAGCCTGTCCCTGGATGATGAGGACTCTGAAGTTGAGCCTGAAGACACTGCAGATCCAAAACTGACTCCTTGCGAGGAGAAACAGACAACGTAGCCAGCTGCAAGCCCCTCCCTGCAAACTGAGCCAGAGCCAGCAGCAGGGCCTTCTCAGCCAGCCAAGGCAGAACCTGATGGCATGCAGCTGGGAGAGCCATCAGTGGCCTCAGATGAGCAGAGTAACAAGCCAGTTGCTTCCAGGTGATAAAGACTCATCGGCACCTGAATAGGACCAAGTCTCTGCAAGACCCTAGCCCCATTAGCTGGGGCATCCTGCTTAAGCCCTACCTAGGGTTTGGCTCTGCTTGGGTGCAGGAACGTAGGAGTGCGGAAACACATCTGGTTCACCAAATAAACCCGAGTGGGGAATCAAACCCGGTTCTCCAGATTAGAATCCACCTGCTCTTAACTACTACACCACGCTGGTTCTACCACTACTGTGCATCATCCAAATGCTCGTCATCAACGATGCTGGGCGGTTGGGGACATGGGTCCAGACAGTTCAGTGGATAGGGATAAGCAGTAGCGGGCCCTACCAAAATTCTTGGATCCTGGCAGCTGCCCCATCTTAAGGTATGCTGACAGCCTGGACAGCCTGGACAGG
Source organism: Sphaerodactylus townsendi (assembly GCF_021028975.2). Lineage (NCBI taxonomy): Eukaryota > Metazoa > Chordata > Lepidosauria > Squamata > Sphaerodactylidae > Sphaerodactylus > Sphaerodactylus townsendi. The sequence continues at coordinate 162,695,925 of NC_059426.1, forward strand.
TATGTCAGGCTGACAGCCTGGACAGGTATGCTGTCCAACCTGGACAGAAGCATTCCCATGGCTTCATGTGTTGGATTTTACAGCCTTGCATGCAGCAACAGCATGGAATTCTGGGACATCTCAACGAACATTCTAAAACTGACAGTTGGAAAGAGTTGCTCTCTGACTCCTGCTGAGGAAAGAATAGGCCTATAGGACCCAACACTTTATTGTTAACCAACACTCTTCCTTCTGTCCATTAAATTTGTTTAACGGACAGTGAGGAGCAGCAGTGGCGTAGTGGTGAAGAGCAGGTGCATTCTAATCTGGAGAAACTGGGTTTGATTCCCCGCTCTGTCGCTTGAGCTGTGGAGGCTTATCTGGGGAATTCAGATTAGCCTGTACACTCCCACACACACCAGCTGGGTGACCTTGGGCTAGTCACAGTTCTTCTGAGCTCTCTCAGTCCCACCTGTTGTGAGGGGGGAAGGAAAGGAGTTTGTAAGCCCCTTTGAGCAGTGGTGGGATCCAAAAATTTTAGTAACAGGTTCCCATGGTGGTGGGATTCAAACTGTGGCGTAGCGCCAATGGGGCTGGACGGGGCACAACGGGGGTGTGGGCGGGCATTCCGGGGACAGGGCATTCCTGGGCGGGGCTCTGGCAAGGACGCAGCCGCTTCGCTGGTCCTTGGGCGGGAAACGAATGCACGCAGGCGCAGGCTGCCACGCACGCCGGTGCACCTCCTGCCAGACTGCTTCAAGTTCTGCACTCTACTGCTGAGAGGAGGGGCGTAACTAAGGCAAAAATCAAGTGGCAAAATCACCAATTAGTAACCACCTCTTAGCACACACAAATAATTAGTAACCTACTCTCGGGAACCTGTGAGAACCTGCTGGATCCCACCTCTGCCTTTGAGTCTCCTACAGGAGAGAAAGGGGGGACATAAATCCAACTTCCTCCTCCTCCTCCTCCTCCTCCTCCTCCTCCTCCTCCTCCTCCTCCTCCTCCTCCTCCTCCTCCTCCTTCTTCTTCTTCTTCTTCTTCTTCTTCTTCTTCTTCTTCTTCTTCTTCTTCTTCTTCTTCTTCTTCTTCTTCTTCTTCCACCACAAAATCCCTTATTTTAGATAAGCAGAAGCTGCAGAGGGGGTTGTGTCCTCCTGATGCAGAAAATTGGCAGTACAGGGAAACATTTATTGCTCACCTGTTGCGCTACCGGGGAAGGTGTTGCAAATGTCTCCTCTGAGAACGTGTCCTTGTTTCTTCCTTCAGACAGAGAACATTAAGAGAATGCACGTACCTCCTCCTCCTCTTGCATTTGTTCGCATTACAAGTTGCGATCACCTTCCGACCCTTTCCTGCCTCGGTATTGTCTTCACTAGGATGGAAACAGAGCCACAACTGATTTTTGTCAGGTAATAATAAAAACCATTCGGCGTCCAAAGTACAATGTGCAAAGCTTTCTGCTCACTGTTATTGTTTAAAAGCATTAACCAAAAAAAGAGAGGAAACCTCATTTGACACCATTATTAGTAATTATAAAATAACAGGCATTTCGGAGAGGGAATGAGCATAAAGCGATAATGCTTCACAGCTCTATAGAATGTTATGAGTTTACAAACAATGAATGAAATTCAATTAAGGTTTAACGATATCTCCGGAACCAATTTCAGACTAAGGAGCTGATAGCTCTAATCTACAGCCCACTTCCGCTGGAGCAGCCCCATTAATTTTAATAGAACTACTCTGAAGTAAATGAGTGGTGGCTTGCTGCCGAACACCTGGTTCTTGGATTTGCTGGACAGGTTAGGAGAAGGGAAATACTGCTTATTCAAGCATTAATTTTCTATTCGGCCTGAGACCGGACTACCTGCGGGAGCACTGTCTGCCATATAGACTGGCCGGAGTGCTGGGTGTGGGGAGCCCTGCTGGTGGTCCCTTCCCCCTTGGAGGTGAGGGGGTGGGGCTGTGCGCAGGGAGCTTTCTCTGTGATAGTCCCCATTTTATGGTATGCCCTCTTATTAGAGGTTGGACAGGCGCCAACGTTAAACATTTTTCAGCGCCTGGTTAAGATGTCCATTTTATCCCAGACTGATTTGTGCATCTATCCTCAGACCACTGGCTTTTTGAAACTTGCCCTCCCCCTGCACCGGGGGGGAGGGATTAAGGAGGGGGTGGTCTTTTGGGTCTTGGTTTTGATTGCTATTAGTTATGTTTTGGCAAGATATTTGATATGCTTATGATGATGTTTTTATTATGATGTTTAGATGCTTTTTAATATTGTGTAACCTGCCCTGGGATGTATTTGAAGGGCAGGATAGAAATTTGCTAAATAAAATGAATAAATATTCATTGTCTTCCACATCTGTAAGTATTCTGCCTTGTATATTTCTTCTTTGAACTGATTACAGCAGTAGGAGTCCTCTGGGCTTTTACTCCAACCTTTTTATTAACTGTTAGACAGATGAACATTTTTGCAGGTGTGCGAAAATGTATCCGTTCATAAGGTCTTTGTGACACATCTGATTCCCACCAGTGTATGCCTAGTGTTAAGTGGTTTATGCCTGGACTGTGTCGAGATTAGATCCTCTGATAGCAGTAGAACACCATGGTGGCAGAGATAGATTTATTTCACTGCCATACTTCTTTTCAAGAGCTCAGAGAAGCTTATATATGGTTTCTGGATAGTCATCCAACCTGCCTAGCAGAAATAGTAGAACTGCATCTCTGACCTTGAATTCTTCACTCACCACATCTTCCCATGTACTTGGAGCTGATTTGCATAATTATATGGTGATTGCTGCTTGTTATCTACTTGCCAATCACCATCTGGTCTTAGGTATCTACTATCAGGTTCAAATTGGTGTTTGCCCTTAACTCTCCGGCAGAGTGTATACTTTACATGTGTAGGCTGTCACGTTCAATCCCAGATGGTTGTGGAAAGTTGAAAGCAACTTACGGCAACCCAGAGGTGGGATCCAGCAGGTTCTCACAGGTTCCCGAGAGTAGGTTACTAATTATTTGTGTGTGCAGAGAGGGGGTTACTAATTGGTGATTTTGCCACTTGATTTTTGCCTTAGTTACGCCCCTCCTCCGTTCCTCAGCAGTAGCGCGCAGAACTTGAAGCAGTCTAGCAGGAGGTGCACCGGCATGCGTGGCAACCTGCGCCTGCGTGTATTCGTTTCCCGCCCAAGGATCGGCACAGCGGCTGCGTCCTTGCCACAGCCCCGCCCACCAATGCCCCGCCCCTGGAATGCCCGGCCACGCCCCTGTCATGCCCCGCCCAGCCCCATTGGCGCTATGCCACTGTTTGAAGCCCACCACCATGGGAATCTGTTACTAAAATTTTTGGATCCCACCACTGCGGCAACCCCATAGGGTTTTCAAGACAAGAGATGTCAGAGGTGGTTTGCCATTGCTTGCTTCTGCATAGCAATCTGAATTTAGTGGTCTCCCATCCAATTACCAATCAGGGCCAATCTGAGTTCTGGCAAAATCAGGCTATCCTGGGCTATCCAGGTTATTTAATATTAGCATGGCAAGATATTCACATAGAAGAAAAGGAGATGACTTTGGATTTTTACCCTGCCTTTCTCTCCTGGAAGGAATCTCACAGCACCTTACAAAATCTTTCCCTTCCTCTCCCCACCACAGACATTTTGTGAGGTAAGTGGGGCTGAGAGAGGTTGAGGAGAACTGTGACTGGTCCAAGGTCACCCAGCAGGCTTCATGTGTAGGAGTGGGAAAACAAATCCAGTTCACCAGATTAGAGTCCGTTGCTCATATGGAGGAGTGGGGGTTCAAAGCCAGTTAAAATCCGCTGCTCTTAACCACTACACCATGCTGTGTGTATATAGATAAATATATACTGATGCTGTTAATTGGTCCAGAGATACCCAGATGTGGAAATATTTGAAGTTGATTTTATATAATGAGTATATAATTTACTCCAAGTAACTAATGTGATTATCTTTCTGGTTCTTTCGATTTATGTCTTTTCCAGTGTGGGTTAGATATGATTGTGCTAATTATGATTATAAGCCACTGATGAAGGTTTTGAATTGAAACGCATTTGGCATTCTGTTGTACTGTATTTGGCAGTGTGTTATCTTGTTGTATGTGCACAATCATTTCCGGTTTCTGATTTGTTTATATATTCAACTACTGGTGTTCTGTTTTGTGCACCTAATGAAATTTGTTCATGTGTATCATACTACCTTTTTCTATTTTGTTTTGGTCTCAGCCTTTTTGATTTACCCAATCTCAGTTACTTCCAGTTAAAATGACCTTGTGTGGCAGGGCTGGAAAAGACCTCAGCTTGGGAATTTTAGCAGAGGCTACCCATTAAACCACAAAAAACTAGGCTTGGTGGTCGAATATTTGTTTTGTTTAAAGCATTTCTATGCTGCCTTCCCATCTAATTTAGGTTCCCAAGGTGACAGACATCAGTAGTGGGATTCAAATACTTTAACAACCGGTTCCGGTGGTGGGATTCAAGTAATTTAAGAACTGGTTGTTTACAAGCACCATTTTAACAACCGGTTCTGCCAAAGTGGTGCGAACCTGCTGAGTCCCACCACTGGTTGGCCCCCTCTGCACAAAATTTTAAAAACATTTTGAGCAGGAAATAAAATGTGTCCTCCATGGAGTTCCTCAAAATGTTTTCAGTGAATCCCTTTTAAAAACGATTACTTAGGCTGAAATAAAAATGATTATTTAGGCTGAAATTATTTAGGTTGAAAACTTTTAAAACCTCCATGGAGTTCTTAAAAATGTTTTCAGTGGCCCTTTCCCCACTCACCGTTTGCTGCGCGCTACTCTCACCGAGTAGCGCGGGGTCCGACTGCACTCCCCGCTACAGGGGCGGCTACAACACAGCCACCCCGACTCTGCTGCTCTTGCGCCCCCTCAGCGCAGGTCATTCTGGCGCTGCTCAAAACGATGACCCCTTTTGATGACCCCACGCAGGGCGTGGGGCAGTGGGGAAGCCCGGGGAACACGACCCTCACGCTAAAAAGGTCCTGGACCAGACGAACCATTTTAAAAGTGGGGAAACGGCCAGTGAATCCCTTTTAAAAACGAAAATGTAGGCTGAAATTATTTAGGCTGAAAACTTTTTGAGCAGGAAATAAAATGTGTCCTCCATGGAGTTCCTCAAAATGTTTTCAGTGAATCCCTTTTAAAAACGAAAATTTAGGCTGAAATTATTTAGGCTGAAAGTGAAGCAGACTTCACTGCTGTGCAGTCTCTTCGATACGTTTTTCATGCCCCTCTGGTGTCCCTGGTGTTCTCTTCATCACCATTTTCTGAGCTCACTCTCTGTTTCCCCTTGCCTGTTTATTTGATCATTTTGTGAGTTTTTTTAATGGGGGGGGTAATCTTTGAGGCATTGATTATACAAGGTATGGAGAATTACATCACAAAGCTGTGCAGCACTGAAGCATTGATTCAACTAACTAAAATAAAAGGCGGAACATATTTGAACATAAATAATGCAATAAACAAAACAGCAATTAAAATAATAAATAAAATAATTCAATAAAAACATATGAACATATAAACACCAAAAGTGGGAAAGAAGGCCAATAACAATTGCTGGAGGATAAGCCAAACAAAACAGAAAAGTTTTCATCTGCTGTGGAAAGACAGCAATAAAGGCAGATAGACAACTCTACTTGGAGATTGGGTGCCATGACCAAGAAGGCCCTTTCTTGCTTTGCCACCTGTCTAGCTTCAGATAGCGAGGGCACCCAAAACAGAGCCTCTGAAGATTACCTGAGTGGACAGGTAGGTTGGTGTAGGAGAAGGGGGACCTTAAGGTACGTTGACCTCAAGCAATGTAGGACTCCAAAGGGCAATAGTAGCACCTTGGACTGAGGCCAGAAACTAACTGAGAGCCAGAGTAGATGGAACAAGACCCACTCCATCAGCATTCTTGCTGCTTGTTGCTGGTGTCATCAAGATACACTTAGGCCGTTTCCCCACTCACCTTTTGTTGCGCGCTACTCGCTCCAAGTAACACGGGTTCCAGCGGCACTCCCCACTACCGGAGCGGCGACAACGCAGTCGCCCCGATTCTGCCACCCTCGCGACCCCTCAGCTCACATCATTTCTGTTCCTGTTCAGAACAGTGCCTTTTGGGAAACCCCACGCGACTACTTGCAGTGGGGAGCGTGACTGCGCGCTCAAAAACACCTGAAGCTTACAAAACTGTTTTGCCTCTGCTTTTTTTTAAAGTGAGGAAATGGCCCTGATTATCCCCTTAACAGAGAAAATGTATAGTACAACTATTGAGAATTCTTTCACCAAACTTTCTTGGGCATTCCATATAAAAGGAGAATGGTTACACTGCTAGCGTAGTGTAAGACCCTATGCCAGTCTTGGGCCCTAGCATTTGCCTGTCCTTGCGTCCCTCTAGAGCGAGCACTTGGTGTCCCATCCTTATTAAACTGCTTTGTACTGAACTTCATTGCTTTGCATAGTTCCCTGCACATTCCCAAGTGCCATGCGATACTGCACGGTCCAAAGTTCACTGGGAGACCAAGAGAAGGCAAAGTGCAATCTGGAAGTTGCAAAATGAAGACTCTGCTTTTCTTTGTCATTTTCTTGCGTCTTCTTGGTAAGTAAAATCATGTTGAGGAATAACAATTATTTTTCTCATTCCTTGCAATAATATTCAATAGCACTATGGACTTGGACGCCCGTGACTTATTTAAAATGCAGGAAAGAAAACTCATTTCCAGATGGACAAAGAGAAGACGATAGAGAGATGGTCTGAGTACAGAGCATGCTGTACCTCTGCGGCACGGATTTTCTTTTTGGTTTCTTCTCTTGTCCTTCTTTCCCTGTTCCCCTCTCCCCCGCCCCCGCAACAATGTAAAGCCTGAAGCTATGCACTCAGAGCTGACTTCTGTTGAATATGCATGGCTATTTAACATTCAAAGACCATGATTCCATAGCGGGAGGACTGATTAAAGCAGAATGGGGGATATTTATAGAAATGCATAAGCTGCATTAAGACAGCCATGCCATAGCTGCCCTCTTGAAACCTGCAAATATAATAATGATGATGATGAAAAATGATGATGTAATAAAATGTAACACTTCAGGTTCGTAACAGGTTAAAATGGAGCTGCAGGCAAACCAAGAGCCTCGTATAAGTCAAAACCACTCCAGGAGAGGACTTGGCAGTGTTATATTGCAGTATGCACTTTGGGTTTTGTTCTACAAAATAAAATGGTAACTCCGCCACAAGAAGGAATATAGTACAATACATATTTTTCCTGGCAGGATATATTATTATTAATAACTACTAATCTATAATGCATTTGTACGCTTACATCCACATGGACAAACAGAATCCTGTTGTGTCCATCCATTTTATAACAGCCTGATAAGCCTGATTATTCCCATTTTGATGTTGGAGGACTGAGAAAATGGAGGCTTGTCTGGCACCCCAAATGAATGGGTCAAGAGTACACACAGCAGCAATCAACAGAATACACAGCACAAAATCCTGGCTGTGTAATAAAGTACAACTGGGAATGAAGACGGTATTTGTGTGAAACATTAAAGTGTATACAGGTGCGGCAAAGCCGGCCAACGACACGAACCTTTTCCAATGAACAATAAGAAAGCACCTCTCTTGCCCCTGACCCTGGACTGCAGGAGTTAAGGAGCAAAGTCTTCCCATGGGGAGGATGAAGGTGTCTTGCCATGCTTCCAAAGGCTTTGCTCCCTCAGCTAGCTAAACAAACCTGGGCTTGAAGAGCCACCTCTGAAATTGTGCCCCCCACATGGCACATATAAGTGGCGCCTGGGGCTTCAGCCCCCTCTGTTCCCCCTTAGGTGCGCCATTGCTTTTCTTCCTCTTTTCTCTGTTTTTCTTTCCTTTCCTCTCCCCTGTCCTTTAAATGATTGGGGTTTGTGGAGGTCTGTCACGTTCCACCCCCTTGAGTCAATTTGAATGCTGTGGGATGCTGTCGGAATGTACTGCTGGTTTTAATGTTTTACATGGATTATTGTAAGCAGCCTGAGCCTGTGTGGGGAAGGGCCTCTAGAAGCCAAATAAAACAAATCAACCAACAAACAAATAAGACTGATAGCTTGTTTTTTCATTATGTTGAGAAGTATGTATAGCAGTCTTAGTACCGTTATGAAGAATGAATCTTACTCCAGGTATCACCTAGTTAGGAATTCCCTGGAAGTGGTCAGAGACCACTTCGTTCGTTCGTTCGTTCGTTCGTTCGTTCGTTCGTTCGTTCGTTCGTTCGTTCGTTCGTTCGTTCGTTCGTTCGTTCGTTCGTTCGTTCGTTTATTGGAAATAGGCCACCCCTCCCCTTCCAAGCTTGGTTGTTCCTGCTTTACAGGTTGCTAGGACTGCCAGCTTTCAGAATTACAACCAATCCCAAAACTATAGAGGTCAGTTCCCCTGGAGAAAATGTCTGGCTCTGTGACATCGCATTCCTGCTGAGTTCCTTTAAATCTTCAAACTCCACCCTTCACAGGTTCCACCCCCCAAATTTCCATTAGATGAAGCCCTCTGGTGGTACAGGCTGGATGCCGTTTTTCTGCTTCAATGACAAGTAGGCTCAAAAGGAGAAACCCTCCTCCAAAGAAAGAACCATGCTTATAACAATCTTGCTTATCAAATAACAGTCTGTTGTTCTTTATTGTTTACCTTGATTGTGTAGGATGTCAGCGCTCAGCAGGGATCTGTGTTCTTCAGGGATTCCTTGCATACAGCTAATTGTATAACATGAAACTGAAGATGTCTTCTCTTAACCACAATCTTCTTAATTAACAAAAAGCATTGATTGATTGATTGATTGATTGATTGATTGATTGATTGATTGATTGATTGATTGATTGGACTTTTATACTGCCCCATCCCCAAAGGGCTCTGGGCGGTGTACAGTATAAAATATTAATATAAATAAATGGCTAAAACCTTTAAAACAGCGATAACAATAGTAATAACAATAGTAGAGATGTCCGGCCAACCCCATTTTTAAAATTCTCCCCGGAGGAGGAGGACGAGTCCCAGGATGACAGGCCCAGATGTAAGGAGCCAACTGGGGGGCACCATTTCAGCGGCTGGTCCCTCCAAAGGCCCGGCGGAACAACTCCGTCTTACAGGCCCTGCGGAACTCATTGAGGTCCCGCAGGGCCCTAACAGCCGGAGGAAGGGTGTTCCACCAGGCCGGGGCCAGAGCCGTAAAAGCCCTGGCCCGCGTGGAGGCCAGCCGCATCATTGAGGGGCCAGGGACAACTTATAAATTGGCTCACACTGAACGGAGAGGCCGTGCAGGGACGTATGGGGTGATGCGGTCTCGAAGATATGAGGGTCCCAGGCCGCATAAGTCTTCCTTGTTGAAAAATATACAAGTCTTCCTTGTTGAAAATTATACTTAAAACTGTTGGGGGTGGGAGAAATAAAACTAGTCTCTGAGTACTGCTTGGATTTTACAGAATTTGCACTGTGCAATCACACACAACTTGCCTAAAGCTCAGAAGCAGGATGAAGCAGGGATGAAGCCAATTAAATATCTACTATGGCTGACCCAGGGCATCGTGCCACCAGAGAACTGTCTTATTACAAACCATGCTATCTTTATTCAAAACCACCTTTCAGCTTTGGTGTGACTTGCAATGAAATCCTAAGTAGAGTTGCACCCTGGAAGCCCATTGACTTCATTAGCCGCAGAAGGCAGTGAATCCATTTAGGACCTCGCTGTTTATCCCTGGCAGTGGATGCTATGGAATATGCAGTCATGGGAAGAGATTAGATCAGCCATTCGAATCGTCTTGTAGGCTAGTATACTCTGTCTCAAATAGACATGTTAGTACGATCAGTTGAGGTTCAGCGGTGGAGAAAATTGTGTACTTCCGCATTAGAATATAGCCCCGAACGAATATGAGAATTATTCATTTTTACATGCTGCCTTTGTCAAAACTATTATTTTGTGCATTATTAAACGTGCTATTTTGATATGAGAGCATTTATAGTTCATTGAATGATTATCACCAATACTTGCCTTTGCAAACTGGGTAGGCACTAGCCACCCAAGTGGAGCATTCTACAACAAAGAACGTCCAGCACATTGAGTTCTTTGGTGGAGGAATTCACAATGCTACTAACCCCTTTTTCTGAGATAGAGTACAGGAGGTTTGAAAATAGTTGGGTGGTTTGGAAAGAACCCTATTCTTTTTAGTTTGGAATGTCCTAGCAGAGATGTTCAGCAACTTCTGCAGGAAAACAGAGGGTGTGAGATGAACATGGATAGGAAGGGGCCTGGAAATTCTCTTATACTCCATGTAATTTTTCTTTTTTTTGCGAGCTGGTGGGGAGCAGAATAACATTCCAAAACTGGATTTTCTGTGTTTGGTTGAAAACTGCCATTTGGCTTTTTGTTGTCCATGTGTGCAGACAGGTATCTCTTTCTTGCTCTGTCTGCTGAAATCTTTACCAGACATCACTGTGACTGTCAACCAATTAGAGTTCTTGTGGCTGAGTGGTTGGTTTCCAGCAACCAATAAGCACATTTCATGGCTCATGGGCTGAGGTGAGTTGGGTGACCGTCCCTGGTGGCAGTTGTCTTTTAAAGTGGCAGAAACCAAATCTGTCTCATTCCCCCAAGGGGGAGAGTCCCTTGAAAGCTTCATGTTCACATTTGCCCAATGGTGGTGGAAAGTGTGCAGCTGTGGTCCAATGGATGAGGTTCTGCTTTGCATGCAGAATATCCCAGTTTGAATCCCCGGCACCTCCAGTTAAAAAGGACCAAGCAGTAGGTGATGTGAGAGACCTCATCAGAGCTGCTGGAGAGCTGCTGCCAGTCTTGAGTAGCAGAACTGTAGAGAGGGGGGACTGGGCCATACCCTGGAACACCCCGCTATGCCCCGGAACGCCCCCACACCGGCACGCCCCCAGTGCGTCATGCCCCCTGCCCCCTTGGTGCTATGCCACTACTGAGTAGACAATATTGACTTTGATTGACCAAAGACCTGATTCAGTACAAGGCAGCTTCTGTGAAGGAATGGGGTAAAGCCTCTATAGCAGAGTAGCACAATACACTGGAACGTAGTAGGAAGTCAGAAGCACATAGCAGCTAAGCTTCACAGAAGTGGTCCCACTTTTATTTGTTCACAAGTATAGCTCACACAGAAAAAGTGCTCCGCCAGGCAGTGCGAAGACAAGAGTCTCTCAGACCTCAGTACACTGCAGGCTTTTATCTGGTTTACTGGCCAATCACAGTTCTTTACCAATTAAACCCAGAACGAGGCTGTGTCATGTGATATCTGTCAATTAGCTGTCAGATTTTGATGATCAGACACCAGTTACAACAGTGCTCTGACAGCTTCATCTGTGTTCAAGTTGCAACCAACTTATATAGACCCTGTAGAGTTTTTAAGGCAGGAGATGAACAGAGGCAGTTTGCCATTGCCTGCCTCTGTGTAGAAAACCTGGGCTTGCTGCCCAACACTGAGCAGGGCTGACTGTGCGTGGATTCTGAGATCTGACAGGGTTGGGCTAGCCTGGGTCATCCAGATCAGGGTGTTTGCCAGATAGGCAGGATGAAGTCTTGCTCTTATAAAGACCTCCAGTGGTCCAAAGATTCAAGTCTGAGAATCACTGTTCTGCACTGTCTGTCATCCAGTAGGAGCAACCATTCTTCTCAAATATCCAACCGCTCACCTGTATCATGTTCCTAACCGAGGAGCAGAATGCTCCATTGGTGTCTTGAAAGCCTGCCAGAGCTAGCATGGTGTAGTGATTAACCAGAGGCGTACCAGAGGTAAATGGAGCCCGGAGACTAATTGTCTCCAGGATGCCCCCCAGGTTCTGCCCCACCCCCACCCCAGCTCCGCCCCCTGATGCCCCCAGGCTCCACCCCCACTGCCCTCGACCCCACCCATGTCACCATGGAAATGGGCAAGGTCTAGGGTGCCCACCTTCCCCCCCCCCAGACTCCCCCTGCCAGCTGAACTCCCAGTCGGCAGCCTGCAGTCTCTTCTGACCTCCCCTCTGGGCAGGCCAGAAGAGACTGCAGTCCTGGCCTGGAAGACCTGCTTTTATAAGCACTGAGGCCAGGGGTGGGGCTTGGGGAGCAGGAAGTTCCACCCCTTCCTGCTCCCCAAACCCCACCCCACGGCCTCAGTTCTTAAAAAAGCAGGTCTCCGAGGCTGGGACTGCAGTCTCTTCTGGCCTGCCCGGAGCGGAGGTCAGAAGAGACTGCCAGCTGCTGGCTGGAAGCCCAGCCAGCGGCGGGTGGGGAGGAAGGGAGGGAGAGTCCAGGGTGGGATTGAGAGTGCTTGGAGGCAGCAGGAAGTCCTGCTGCCTCATCGTTTTTGCATGCCTCGACTGACACTGATGGGGTCGAAGCACGCGAAAACGACGAGACAGCAGGACTTCCTGGTTACATGGGGGGGCAATTTTGTGCCCCCCACATGACCAGAAGAGTGGCGCCCGGGGACAAAGGGTACTGTGATTAACAGCAACGGACTCTTATGTGGTGAACCACGTTTGTTCCCCCTGTCATCCACATGAAGACTGCAGGATGACCTGAGGCTGGTCACAGTTTTGTCAGAACTCTCTCAGCTCTGCCTACCTCACAAGATGCCTACTGTGGGGAGGGGAAGGGAAGGCGATTGTAAGCCATGAGACTCCTTTTGGGAGAGGAAATGTGTGGTATAAAAACCAACCCTTTTCCCTCGTCCCCCTGTTCTTCTTTCTCCATAGTCTTCCAGCTTTACCATTTCTGTTTTAAAATTGGGTTTGGATTTCTGTTCCAGTTTGGGGACTGAAGAAAGAAAATGTGCAAAGACAGTGGGCATAGGGACTCAAGCTTTCCCCTTGTGCCATTTCCCTGACCTGAACTGGCCCAGTGGCCTTTATTTGCCCCATTGGGATGCTGCAATTTCAAGCGATCAGTACACATGCAACCCCCACCAAGGAAGCACACCCCAGAACATTTGGGGTCAGGAAATGTGGGGGAGGGGGGAGGGAGGAGCCTTGTCTTTCCCTGCCTCTCCGTTGCCCCTCCCGCTCCCAAATAGGGTCCCTCCATTGCTTCTAAATTAGTTCCAAAAGGGAACTCATAGCTATTGTACGGCAAGTTCCTACATCTTGTGATAGATGTAACATGCAGTTTGGACCAAAAATACCTGTTCTTATCAGAGTTTAGCGTTACCTGCAAAGGGAAATTATTTAATAGGGAATAAACATTTGATAAGGAAAAGCTTGACTGTGTGTGTGCCACCAAGTCACAGCTGACTTATGGTGATGCTGTAGGGTTTTTGAGGCAAGAAACATTTGGGATTGCTTTGCCATTGCCTGCCTCCGTGTCTTGACCCTTGTGTTCCTTGGAGGTTGCCCATCACAACAGTAACCAGGGCTGACCCTGCTTAGCTTAGATAGGTCAGGCTAGCCTGGGGCTACTCAGGTCAGGATAAAAAGCTTGCTTACGCTTGCTTAAAGACTTCTATAGGAGCTGCATGGCGGAGTGGCTAAGTGCTTGCACTGCCACTCACATGGTCAGGAGTTCGAGCCCCCTGTGGGTCAGATATCCTGGCAGCTGGCTCATGGCCAACTCAGCCATCCATCCATTTCTGGGTTGGTAAATGAGTACCCAGCTCATAGCTAGGGGGTAAAGAATAGCCGGGGAAAGCAATGGCAAACTACCCCACAAAAAGGGCGTGCCTATGAAATCACTGCTCGCAGTGGTACCCCAGGGTCGAACACGACTGAATGGGAAACTTTACCTTTTTACCTAAAGACTTCTATAACACATTTTCCCTGGTTTCACCTTGGAGCCATTCGCTTTCTGCCAAGCTTTAAGAAACACTGTGCTTCAGAAAGCGATGGTCAGGAAATCTAAGCCACAACATCAGTTTTCATTTTAGCGATAAGGGGACGAAGTTTTTTGCCTTCCCACCTGCATGCCTTAAGGGGACTAAAGGCCAACAAATGAACTGGAGTGAGCTTTGCAAAGTAATCAGTTGGCAACCCCAGCCTAAACCTGTTTGTTGGTGCCATTGCTGCTAGTCAGAATCCCATGTTAGCTGAACAGAGGAGAAATATAGACAAAAAGGCTTGAAGGTATGGAAATTATAGAAGTAGAGCTACGGCACGAAGTGATCGTGTCACAGTTCAGCCATCACAGGCATGGCAGATGCACAAATCATTTGTGAATCTGTTTGTATCAGTGTTGGTTGGTACTTGCTGTAAAATCCAAAGCTATCCTCTGAGTCAGCAGTTTTTTATAAACTCATCCCTAATCATAGAATCATAGAGTTGAAAGAAACTACAATGGCCATCAAGTCCAACCCCCTGCAATTCAGGAACACACAATCAAAGCACTCCTGACAGATGGCCATCCAGCCTCTCTTTAAAAAACCTCCAAAGAAGGAGACTCCACCACACTCCGAGGTAGTGCCTTCCACTGTCGAACAGCCCTTACTGTCAGGAAGTTTTTCCTGATGTTTAGGTGGAATCTCTCTTCCTTCACCTTGAACCCATTACTCCTGGTCCTAGTCTCTGGAGCAGCAGAAAACAAGCTTGCTCCCTCACCAACATGACATCCCTTCAAATATCTAAACATGGCTATTATGTCACCTCTTAACCTTCTCTTCTCCAAACTAAACATCCCCAGCTCCCGAAGTCTCTCCATGTAGGGCATGGATTCCAGACCTTTTACCATTTGGTTGCCCTCTTCTGGACGTGTTCCAGCTTGTCAATATCGTTCTTGAATTGCAGTGCCCAGAATTGTACACAATAATCCTTTGTGAAGCTCATAAAAGCAGTAAGGGATCTCAATCAATGGGACAAGAACTTTTGAAATAGCATTTTTGAGAGCATATGACAATACCTGGAATGTATAGACTGCTAGATTTTTTATTTTGAGTGGGCTGGTCCTGTCTGTTTGAGAGGCCTCCTTAACATATATGAGATGCGGCGGACCACAGTTTCTAATGAGATAATTTTGGGGGTAGTTCAGTCTTCCATAGAACTACTAGTTTTAAGTCCAGTAGGATCTTAGACAGCAACAAGATTTGAAGGGTATAAGATTCTGGGAGTCAAAGTTCTGATGGAAGGAACTTTGACTCTTGAAATCTTATTCCCCACAAGTCTTGTTTGTCTCTGAGGTCCTACTTGACTTGAACCTATCTCAATAAATGGAATATCTGTCACTGAGAATCTGGCAAAGTGTTTTGCTGAGTTAGATCATTCTAAATTATTGACATTACATTCTGTATTTCTGTCTTTTCAGTAGGTCTTTCAAGAGCTGTGTATAAACAGTGGATACCAAACACCAATTTTGAAAATGCCTCCAACTGGGATCGAAATCAAGTCCCTTGTCCAAATGATGTGATTGTTTTTGGGAACAGTGAGGTATTTAACTTGAGGGCGGACAACACATTTCTTGCAGTCAGGTTTTTTTGCACTGGGTAGAATGATGTGCTTTTCATTTCTTTCAGGTAGTTTCTGTCTTTGTTGAGTCACCCCACTCCTTGACTGATATGGTAAGCATGTGGAATCTTGCAATAACTATGTAATGTGTAAGGGTCACATTAAGTTGATAGAGTTCTAGAGATCCATCTTATTGTTGAGTGCTTTAATTGTGTGTTCCTGCATGGCAGAGGGGTTGGACTTGATGGGCCTTGATGGGACTTGATGGGCCTTCCAACTCTATGATTCTATGATTCTATCTAGTTCCTAATTCTGTTGTGACTGTTGCAGGACATTTTTATGGTGGGTTTCTGCAAAACTCAAATTAAAACAAAATGAGACACCCCCAACCTTAAAGATGAATAGTCTTGAAATTTGTTCTTCAAAGGAGGACCATCATGGAAAGATTATTTGCAAACATGTACTCTATATACCATGACTGGCCAGACCAAGCCACAGTTCTAAGCTGGGAGACACATTTTTACAGGGTTTGAGTGGAACTGCAGCAATTTGTAAGCACATCAAAAAGAATGCCTAAATTCCAATGTAGTTTATTGAAAACTTCCTTCTCTCAAGAACTGTTTCCAACATTTGTTGGTCTATTAAGGAACACTTGTGAATTTGACACAATACCACCTCCTGTGGCAGAGGCCTCAAAGGGATGTCTAGGGAGCCTCCTTTGGTTCATGGCTGGGGTCTGTACCAAGAATTTCCTGGCTCACACTTTGATGGCTAGATTACACATTATGATTTCTAGTGAGTTGGGTCCGGGGAAGCTGGACATTCAGTATGCTGAGTGTGTGGCTCCAAAATGAGGCAAATAAGTCCATCCCTGGCCCATTTCAGCTTGAGAAAATGGTGTATTTGGGGGTGGGGTGTCAGGAGCCCATCCTGTGGTCCAAAACCAAATTGGAACCCTGTGGACTTTTGAAATGCTATTCGCCACAGCTGCTGGGTGATTGAAGGGAAGGTAAGTTAGAGCCTGGGACCTACCTTATTAGAAATCATAAAATCCTCACCTGGAATACTGTGTCCACTTCTGGGCACCATGATTCAGGAAGGATATTGACAAGTTAAAATGAGTCCAGGAGAAGGCAACCAAAATGGCAAAAGGTTCGTAATCCATGCCTTATGAGGAGAGACTTAGGAAACTGGGTATGTTTACTCTGTAGAAGAGAAGGTTAAGGGGTGACACGATAGCCATATTTGAAGGGGTGTCATCAGAGGTGGGATCCAGCAGGTTCTCACCAGTTCCAGAGAGTGGGTTACTAATTATTTGTGTGTGCCGAGAGGGGGTTACTAATTGGGTCCGCTTTTCCATCTCCACGCCCTTGCCTCCCCAAGAGGCATACTGCCTTTGAACGTGAAGGTTCCACATAGCAATTGCAACTAATAATGTAACTTCCTGAACTGGGTTAATCCCTTTCAGGTACTGCAATTCATTGATTCTCAGCCTTTTGTACCTTTTATCTCACCAGTCTCTATCAAAGAACCTGTGTGTTTCACCATTGCTGTGTTCAGATTTGTGAGTTGGGGCATTTTCTGTAATGTGATGATGATTTAGAAATGACCTGGTGCAAAAAATTTGGGGGGGGGGGTCTTGGTGGGGTGGTTGCCCATGGGGGGGGGGGCATCCAACTCAGGTTTTGCCCAGGGCTCAGGTTTGCCTAGGCACACCTCTGCCCCCTTTGCTGAGGGGGGGCTGGCGAGGGAACCTGTTACTAAAATTTTTGGATCCCACCACTGGGTGTCATGTTCAAGATGGAGCAAGCTTTTTTTCCTTTCTTCTCCGAAGACTAGGACAAGGAGTTGTGGGTTCAAGGTACAGGAAAAGAGATTCCAGTTAAACATGAAGAAGAACTTCCTCACTATAAGGGCTGTTCAGCAGTGGAATACACTGCCTCAGAGGGTGGTGGAGTCTCTTCCTTTGGAGGTTTTTAAACAGAGGCTGGAAGTGCTTTGATGGTGTCTTCCTGCATGGCAGGGGGTTGGACTTGATGGCCCTTGTAGTTTCTTTCAAGTCTACGCTTCTATGATATGTCGTTTGGCTAGGGCTGCCAACCTTCAGGTGGTGGCTAGAGATCTCCTGCTATTACGATTGATCTCCAGATGACAGAGATTACCGGTAGTTCCCTTGAAGGAAATGGTCTCTTTGGAAGGTAGACTTCCAAAGGAAGGTATCATACCCATTCAAGTCCCCCTCTTCCCCAAACCTTGCCATTCCCAGACTCCACCCCACAAATCTGCAGATATTTCCCAACTCAGAATTGAATATCCTAAGTCTGGCCCTTGCCCACCACCACCATGTAGTTTTACCTTGTAGATCCCTTGGTGGCATTACATAATGTCCTGTTTATTTATTTAATTTATATGCCCCCCCCCCCCCCCGAAGACTTTTATTCAATAGAAAGCAAGGTCGGATACAGCCGCTTTAAGGAGAGACCAGCACAAATGGAGAGACCCTGTTTAAAGACTCCCCTCAGGCCTTTCCTCCCACAATAACTGCCTTTCACAAGCTTCGCTGAGGAACATTTTTCATGAGTGGAGGGAAAGGGAGCTTGGAGGACAGCTGATTTTAAGTGGAAAAAACATCACAGAGGGAAAGAATTAAATAACCCCATGATGACGTTTTCCCCCTTAAAATCACTGCCTCGATGGGTTCTTCCTTATTTTAAGGGGAAAAAATCTATTGGGAAAGAATGACCCTCAGCTATAAAGATACTTAAACCAAACTTTTAAATACGGTGGGCCATCTGAATAAATGCACTAATATGACACTTATCCCTGTTGTCACCTTTTCAAGGAGCAGCAGTGGCGAAGGAGGTTAAGAGCTCGTGTATCTAATCTGGAGGAACCGGGTTTGATTCCCAGCTCTGCCACCTGAGCTGTGGAGGCTTATCTGGGGAATTCAAATTAGCCTGTACACTCCCACACACGCCAGCTGGGTGACCTTGGGCTAGTCACAGCTCTTCTGAGCTCTCTCAGCCCCACCTACCTCACAGGGTGTTTGTTGTGAGGGGGGAAGGGCAAGGAGATTGTCAGCCCCTTTGAGTCTCCTGCAGGAGAGAAAGGGGGCATATAAATAACCAACTCCTCCCTCCTCCTCCCTCCTCCTCCTCTTCCTCTTCTTTCTTCTCTTCTTCTCTCTTCTTCTTCTTCTTCTTCTTCTTCTTCTTCTTCTTCTTCTTCTTCTTCTTCTTCTTCTTCTTCTTCTTCTTCTTCTTCTTCTTCTTCTTCTTCTTCTTCTTCTTCTTCTTCTTCTTCTTCTTCTTCATGCTTTTATTTCCAATCTGCAGCCTCTGTTAAGAAAGAAACCCAGTGTGTTACCCTAACTGGCTGAGCTGAGCTCTCTCCTGTGTTCTGTGGGGAGCAATTTTATATTCTCAAAACAAGCAGGATACGTGACTAGTTGTGTTACCCCCCCCCTCCTCTCACAGTCTTGTTTCAGCTATTTTCCAGTCAATGCAGTTCTGCTACACCCAAGTGCCTGGGAGAGAGCATCTCATAAAGATGGGGCATAAAGATCCCTCCAGGATGACCCTTTCCATTCAATAGCATCAATTTCTGCTCACATACTAGGGTTTTCCTAGGGCATTTAATACTACAGCAAGGATACTTGGATGGAACAAAGCTTATTTTTTTGGAAGCAAATGGTGTTGTCATAAACAATGATCTTGTCAAAATATCAGTCTTTTGATGTGTGTTTCCCCTCTCTGCAAACCACATTCATTCGGGGAAATGGCAACTGAGGTTGCCACGGTGATTTGATTTCTCAGCCACTGAGTTACCAACCATTAAATAGCTGCATTCAAAACTGTTTATATTCTGCGACTGCATAGCATGCAGAGCCGAGGCTGAAATTTGAGGTAGAATAGGACATGCTGAAAATGTAAAGATTCGGTTTCTTGTTTTGCAAAGCAAGGGTCCAAAACAATCCCCTATATGGCTTGAATGGAAGGGTTGCCAATTCTGGGTTCAGAGTTGAATTGCCAGCCTCCAGCATAGGCGGAGCTACTGCGGGGTGAGGTGGAGCGCCGTGCCCCCGGGCACATGCCATTGGGATCATGTGGGGGGCAGAAAATTGCCCCCGCCTCCCGTGCCCCCCACTTACCGTAGTTTAAAGCAGCCTGCTGGGAACTACACTTCCTGGTGTAGAAAAAGAAGCATGCTGGGAATGACACTTTCCAGGAAGTGTTCAGACAGTAGGCTGCTTTAAACTAAGGTAAGACGGGGGCGCTGGAGGTGGCGAGAGAGCGGAAGGGGATGCAGGGGGTGCCATTTTGGCCCCCTATGCCTCTGACCTCCATTGGAGAACCATGTTTGAATCCCTACTCCTCCTTGAGTGGTGAACTGGATTTGTTTCCCCACTCCCACACATAAAGCCTGCTGGGTGACCTTGGGCTAGTCACAGTTCTTCAGAACTCTCTCAGCCCCACCTACCCTACAAGGTGTCTGTTGTGGGAAGAGAAGGAGTTGTGGGGAGGTGAAGAGGAGTTGTAAGTCGCTCTGAGACTCCTCGCGGTAAAGAAAAGTGCAGTATAAATCCACTTCCTCCTCCTCCTCCTCCTCCTCCTCCTCCTCCTCCTCCTCTTCTTCTTCTTCTTCTTCTTCTTCTTCTTCTTCTTCTTCTTCTTCTTCTTCTTCTTCTTCTTCTTCTTCTTCTTCTTCTTCTTCTTCTTCTTCTTCTTCTTCTTCTTCTTCTTCTTCTTCTTCTTCTTCTTCTTCTTCTTCGCCTGTGTAAGCAGCGAACCACATGTTATGAAAAAAATATTACCCCTCCCAAGCAAATGAGTCTGCAACATGATTCATGCAACTGCTTTGGAAAAACAGATCTATCAGCGTTGTCCTCTTCTGTGAGATTTGTGTCCCTCAGCTGAAGGACATGACCCTGTTACATATCTGCTGAGTCATTCTTTCTGTCCTCCCTCTGCTCTCCATACTGCCAGATGCTAGAATAAAAGCTGCATCCTCTATGGATTATTTACAAGCTCCGAATACATGACCCCTGCATGGGTTTACAGAGAGTGGGTGCAAGCACACGGGCACACCCCATGTGACTGCAGGCTTGTGAACACAGCACCGACGTATGGAGGATGCATGTGCGTGTATACTCCCTCCCTGTGGTAGACAACATATGGAAAGCAGCATCCCCAGTCATGCACTGGGAATATGTGCACAGACACTTCCTCCATGTGCTCAAACAGTGCAGACCAATGGGTGATCATGTGGAGGCAGTGGGTGGGACTAGTGTTTTTCTACGTGTTTGGTCAACATGAGGAGGAGTCCTATGCAGAGGGCGACTGTAATAAATGGATTTGAAGGAAGGGCTAGGTTTTGATTTGTTGCTATCCAAAAACACGTCCAGTTTCTTTAGTGGAACGTATGTGTGTATGCATGTGTGTTGCTTTTATTTTTGGCATAACTGGCTACAGTGGTGTAGTAGTTAAGAGCAAGTGCATTCTAATCTGGAGGAACTGGGTTTGATTCCCCACTCTGCCGCCTGAGCTGTGGCGGCTTATCTGGGGAATTCAGATTAGCCTGTGCACTCCCACACACGCCAGCTGGGTGGCCTTGGGCTTGTCACAGCTTCTCGGAGCTCTCTCAGCCCCACCCACCTCACAGGGTGTTTGTTGTAAGGGGGGAGGGGCAAGGAGATTGTAAGCCCCTTTGAGTCTCCTGCAGGAGAGAAAGGGGGCATATAAATCCAAACTCCTCTTCCTCCTCCTCCTCCTTTTCTTCTTCTTCTTCTTCTTCTTCTTCTTCTTCTTCTTCTTCTTCTTCTTCTTCTTCTTCTTCTTCTTCTTCTTCTTCTTCTTCTTCTTCTTCTTCTTCTTCTTCTTCTTCTTCTTCTTCTTCTTCTTCTTCTTCTTCTTCTTCTTCTGTGAAATAGCATCTGCCATCTTTTTTTATGAACAAGGGTGGCTTGCTCAAGTCTAACCTTAGCATTCATGGATCTCACAGTTTGACTTGTGAGTCACAAACTTGGACAATTTTTTTTTAAAAAACCCTAAATTGGTAGTGGTCTAATACTGTGATTATGAGATCTGAGTGGAAATTGTATCCTCTCAGTTGTACAGTGCATACATTTTGCATTTAAGCACATCACTGAGCTTGGTGACTGTCATGCTCCCAAGTACATAGTGCAAGTCCATAGCTTCTGGGACGCATGCAGTTGTTCCAAGGGACAGAATCCACAAGGAAACCTCATATTCGCATGCCATTGGTCTATCAGATTTTACCCCAAATGGTAAAAAGCCTGGAATCCATGCCCTACGAGAAGAGACTCAGGGAGCTGGGTATCTTTAGTTTGATGAAGAGAAGGTTAAGAGGTGAGAGGATAGCCATGTTTGTTTGTTTGTTTGTTTATTGGATTTGTATCCTGCTCTATTTGAAGAGATGTCATGTTGGTGAGGGAGCAAGCTTGTTTTCTGCGGCTCCAGAGACTAGGACCAGGTGTAATGGATTCAAGGTGAGGGAAAAGAGATTCCACCTAAACATCAGGAAAAACTTCCTGACAGTAAGGGCTGTTCGACAGTGGAAGGCACTACCTTGGAGTGTGGTGGAGTCTCCTTCTTTGGAGGTTTTTAAAGAGAGGCTGGATGGCCATCTGTCAGTGTGAGCAGCCCACTAGGATTTCTAATATCAAAAATCCTATAAGTTTGTGCTTATTCTCTGTGCAAAACGCAGCCTTAAGCTCTGAAGCGAGGGAGCACGTAGCCCTCATCACCCCTTGGCCATGATAATTGCCAGATGGCCCACAATCTAGGAATGTCTGGCCAGGGAAGGAGACCCCTTTGTCTGTAAATCACACCTAGAAGATTCCCCTTTGATAAGCAAGTAACTCCCAAAGTATTTGCAGTACACTTCCCGGTCTGGCAATCCGAAATGCAAAGTACCCCAAGGAATGCTGCAATCAGGAATGCAAGGGTGTAAAATGTTAATATCATGTTTCTTTGTTTTGAGAACACCTTGCCGATTTGTGAACATTTGGGATACCTGATATATTTGATGTAACCATAAGTCTTTTGAAATGTAGATGTTTTCTCCCTTTGATGTACTCTGCTGAAACCCCTTATAAACCCCAGTCTTGGGCCAGTTGAGTTGCAGCTCTCCTGGTGCTGACAAGACCTTTGCTGGTTCTGAATAAGCTTTGTTTAATTCATACTGGCTTGGCTTATTAGCTGGAAAGTCTGCTCTAGCTGTCTGCAATTCCTCTGGCTTGAGGAATTGGGAATTCCTTGCTCCTTGACTTAGGAGACTAAGTAAGGGAATCTCCCAAACCCCTTGAGTCGCTATCATCAGGAGTGCTTTGATTGTGTGTTCCTGCATTCCTGGGGGTTGGACTTGATGGCCCTTGTGGCCTCTTCCAACTCTATGATTCTATGAGTCTATGGCCCTTCCTGCACAGGCCAATTACAGCGCCCTAGGGACGGCAAAAATGCTGTCCATAGGGAGCTGTTCACATGGGGGGCGCGGCTGCTTCGCCCTCGCTCCTCCCCAGTGGCGCGAAGCCACCATTTTCCCACCTCACTCCCTGAGCGAGGTTTTTGGAAAACAGCGGCTTCCAGACGCTGCCGTGCGAACGGCAGCAGCTGGAAGGAGCCATCCCTCCCCCCTTTCCCAATCGACTTACCTTCCCTGTGACCTTCCGGCGTGTCGCTGAGGCCTGGGAACACGCCTCCCCTGCCCTGCGACTCTGGAGCGGTCACACAAGGCAGGGGGCGGGCGGTCGCCCTGGCTCCTCGGGCGAAGGGCGCCTCGGATGGTCGCAGGGAAGTGTAGGTCGACCAGGGTGATGGAGCCTCCGGGCGGCGCTCGTCTTCCCAGTCGCGGTACCAGGACCGCTTTGTCTGCGTAACCAGTCCCAGGGGGTGGTGGTGTTGGGTCGGCATCATGTAGATGCCGTGCAGAAGCGTGCTTATGATTCTTGGATTCTAAGTTCTGTCTTGTCTCTTGATTGGCAGCTGCTCAGTAGGATCACAGACAGATGTCTTTCACATCATGTATTATCAGAACCTTGGCAATGGATTTGTCAGAGATTGAACCTGCAACCTTCTGTAATAGATGGCCGTTGATCTACTCCACACTGGGCACTGATATAGTTGGCAGCCCAACATTGAGTCACCATGCCCCAGTTAACAGTTATGGCAATCAGAGGGGGTGATGGGAGAATTCAGTGTGGGTTGGACAGGACTGATAGGGGGAATTATGCTAAATGATAGTGGCAATGCCAGGAAGAAACAGATGGCCATGGTTAGTATAATTTCTAGATTGGCTTTGAGCCCTATGAAAGCTCCTTGTTTGCACTGGGATAGTCAAGACACACTTAATTCCTTTCCACTGAAACAAGTTTATGAAGAACAGGCAGACAATTTAAATGTTGTAAAAATGGGTTTGTACACAAAGGAAAGCAAAGACCCCAGAATATCTGTGTGCTCAAGCCAACCTATAGAGCAAGCACATTTTTATCCTGCTGTTCCTTCCAGGATCTCAGAGTAACAATACATAGTTTTTCAACACCTTCCATTGGCTATTTTGTCCCCATAGCAACCTTGGGAGGCAAGTCAGTCCAAGGGAGAGCAACTGACTGTTAGGTCTTGGCCCAATAGTCAATAAACGGATTGGATTCAGGAACATAAGAACAAGCCAGCTGGATCCGACCAGAGTCCATCTAGTCCAGCACTCTGCTACTCGCAGTGGCCCACCAGGTGCCTTTGGGAGCTCACACGCAGGATGGCCTTCTGCTGCTCCTGCTGCTCCTGAGCACCTGGTCTGCTAAGGCATTTGCAACCTCAGATCGAGGAGGATCAAGATTGGTAGACTTAGAACAGTAATGTTTATTGAGTTGGCATCAAGTACTCAGAGCCAGGAAGCCAGTTCTGTGGGACCTGACTTCTACCGTTACGTTTATCAAATGGTGGGATTCAAATAATTTAACAACTGGTTCCGGTGGTGGGAGTCAAATAAATTAGCAACTGGTTGTTTACAAGCACTATTTTAACAACCGGTTCTGCTGAAGTGGTGTGAACCTGCTGAATCCCACCACTGCATGATTTATCCCTCATTGTGTTCCCCTGAATTCCCTCCTCCCATTTTCCCACAGAATGTGTGAAAGAGAGGCGTGAAAGTATTTGCTTTGAAGCTAAGCATCCCAAGGCCGGGACAGAGATAGCATCCTGCCACGTTGCCCCCACGGGCTCCAGTGCTTCCGTGTCCCCCCTCGAGGCGCTAGGCAGGGTTCGCCTAGTTATCTTCAAATGTGAGCGGATAGAAACAGATCAAATAGAAAAAAGTTCCATTAACGTATCACAGGTTCAGTTGCATTGAAGGACACCAGTCAGACACCAGACCCATTGGAAACAACACTCCCTCGCCCAGGTGTCATTCTTAACACCTTGCTCCCAGTATTTGTTTGATGCCAGGAAGAGGCAGGTACCATTTCTGAAACCGGCCCAGGAAGCTTCATGGCAGGATGGGCATTTGAACCCAGGTCTCTGAACCCAGCACTCTGATCATCACATCACACTGTCTTTTTACGTGTCACGACGTTTGACTTCACTCTTACCATTGAATGGCTGATACCTTGGCTTTCTGCACATCCCCCATGTACACATAGAGCTGCCTTGTACTGCATCAGGCCCTGGGTCATCAGTACTTACTCAGGCTGACAACAGCTGTCTAGATGCTCAGGAAAAGATATTCCACATTCCCTAATGTCCAGCTTCTTTTAATAGGTAGGGATGCCAGCCTCCAGGCAGGACCTGGAGATCTCCAGAATTACACTTTGTTTCCAGTCTACAAGGTCAGTTCTCCTTGAGAAAATGGCTGCTTTGGCGGGTGGATTTCATGTATCCCACTGAGGCCCATGTCCTCCTCAGGCTTTATCCCCAAATCGCCAACATGGAACCAGTAGCAGAGGGGACCTGGTTGGAGATTATAACTGATCTCCAGGCAACAGAGATCAAATAACCTGGAGAAAATGACTGCTTTGGTAAGTGGACGCTATGGTGGATTCTCTGGCACCAACCCATTGAAGTCCCTCCCCTCCCAAACCCTGCCCTCCTCAGGCTCCACCTGCAAAAGCTCTGGATATTTCATAACCAGGAACTGACAATCCTATTAACCCTATTTGTAGGAGATGGCAGGGATTGAACCTGGGGCCTTCTGCTTGCAAAACAGAGGCTCTCCCGCTGAGCCACAGCCCCTCCCCAGATTCTGTGCTCAGGAATCTTCCAACATTGCCTTGGATAAATGTAAAGGGCTTCCATTACCCAATTCCCCCCATATCTTTCGAGTTTGAGTCATATCTAGATCTCCTCTCTTTTCTCTGGTCGATTCCCCACTGAGGATTAGATGCGTGCTCGTCACACAAAATGTCCAGGTTTCCAGCAGAACTCCCTATGCTCCAGCGCCGAACACGCTTTCATCCTTTTTCTGGCACACACCCCCACCCAGCGCGCAGCCTTTTTTTATAATTTCGCCGACCAGAGATCCACGTGGATACGAAGCAACACAAGGCTGGTTTGGACTGATTGTCTGAGTAGAAGGCAATACAAAGCAGTGCTACACGTCATATCCACGTGGATTCGACTACATAGAGGTGCACGGAAACAGGGCTTTGCTTTAATCACCCGTTTCTTCGTCTCCGTGTAGTTCTGCGCATGCTCGCGCAGACATGGATTGCAAGGTTAAAATAAATAAAAAAATCCCGCCACAACACAATGAAGCAAATCAGGATAGCCGCGGAGTGGATTGCGTATTCAGTTCGCCTCAGTAGGGAATCCTTCGTTGTTGCTGCGTTTCTGGGAACAAGGATCGTTTGTGGGGCAGAAGCTGCAGTGGGGACGCTGAAACCGTGCTCAAAAGGTCCCAGTTTTTCCCAAACCGGTTAGTATCTACATTCATTTTTCCGGTAAGGAATCAACCTCTGTCTTTGTACATTGGCCAGCAGCAGAAGGAACTGAGCTAGCAGTTCAGGGAAGGAGAAAAGAAAGCAGGTCAGGGTAAGTGGGTCAGCCATTCTTTAGCTAGACCAGCTTGGAGCCTCTTTTGGCCCGCTTCCTAATGTTGCGCTCTTCTGAGAATGTGCAAAGGAACACAAATGTGTTCAGATCGCCGCTATCAATCTACGTGCCATAATTTATTCACGCTATTTAAACCGCTAATTACTTTGATGTTTTAATAAGACAACATGCTGAGTTTAACTGGCCTATAAATGTCCACATGAGGAATTCTGTGCTTCTCTGTGCATAAGTTCAATTGTGCTGAATTTTAGCAAGAGGAAGGAGATGTGTACAAGTAAAAATTTCAGGAACTTCGAATGTCGCCTGAATTTTAAAGCTAAACCACCTCCCTTTTCAGAAGAATTCGCTTTGAAATTAATGCATAGTATTGGTAAGCACCCTGTAAGTTTCTTTTAAAAAAGAAGTTGCAAACAAAAGAATGGCCAGCAATATTGGCAAACGAGGGGCATTTCTTCCCCCCATTCTGATCTTCATTTCTTACTGTTCTCCTACATTTCCTTCTTCCAACTCTTTGCCCACACCAATCTTTATGCTTGCCTACTTCTCTACTTTCCACTGGCCATCTTTTCGGTTTTGTAGCGGAATAAATCACTTCCAAAATGTCATGAGACTAATTCATGAGAGCCTGTCTGCCACCTTAGGTTACCTAGGCAGCAAATAATATGCATCAATTTCAAAGCAATTTCTTCTGAAAAGGGAGGCTGGAAAATCCAAAATGGTTGCCAAAATTCCATGCGGATGCAGAGGTGGGATCCAGCAGGTTCTCACCAGTTCCCGAGAGTGGGTTGCTAATTATTTGTGTGTGCCGAGAGGGGGTTACTAATTGGGTCTGATTTTCCGTTAGAAATTCCATTAGGTCCAAAAATCATAAAGTCCTGTTGTTTCCTATGTGGCTGGTTAGCGAAGGTAGAAAACGGGATAATTCTCCCTGTTGGGCTGTTTTAAAAACATGTTTTAGAAATATGGTAAAGTTCCTTGTTTAAGGAAAGTATCCTTCTTTTGATTTCTAGAAACAAAATCAAGTATTTGAAAGTATTAAGTATTTGACAGGCAGTCAATTAGAGGAGAAGTAGTTGTTTCTGTTGGCAGTAGACGATAGGACTTGCTATAATGAGTTTAAATTATGGACAGAAAGATACCAGCTGGAAATTAGGAACTTTTTTTACAGTAAGAGTTTTTTAGAGAGCCCAGAGCCCTTCGGGTATGGGGTGCTATATCAAATTAATTAATTAATTAATTAACAACAACAACAACAACAACAACAACAACAACAACAACAATACAGTAACAGAGAAATTATTAATGCCCCGCCCCTGGAGTGCCTGGCCACGCCCTCGTCGTGCCCCGCCCAGCCCCATTGGCGCTACGTCACAGTTGGCATCCCACCACCATGGGAACCTGATACTAAAATTTTTGGATCCCACCACTGTGCGGATGTCTTGTGAGATCTCAGCATTACCACTATTTTATGTTTATTTTCTCCCCTCCTCTTTTTTTGTTTTTAAAAAAGCTTGTTCAGGTTTGGAGAAAATTTACCCTTTTCTGCACATAGACCCATTGTATTACTGTGTGGATTTTTGGTCCGCAAGTTGAGCCCAAGTTCAGAATTAGATAGAAAGATGATGCCCACACAAGGAGTCATTGCTGCCCTATCTGGCATCATAGAGGACATGAATAAATCATGGATCTTGGGTGCTGAACAGAATCTGCATATCATTCCCTTTCTGCAGACTTTCCACTGGCTACTGTGTGGTGTAGTGGTTAAGAGCAGGTGGATTCTAATCTGGAGAACTGGGTTTGGTTCCCTCCTCCTCCACCTGCGTGGCAGAGGCTTATCTGGTGAACCAGATGTGTTTCCCCACTCCTACATTCCTGCTGGGTGACCTTGGGCTAGCCACAGTTCTTCGTAATTGTCTCAGCCCCACCTTCCTCACAAGGTGTCTGTTGTGGGGAGAGGAAGGGAAAGGAGTTGCAAGACCCTTTGAGTGACCTTACAGGAGAGAAAGGGTGGTATAGTGTTGTGTGGACAAATACTTATTTAGCAGAGTTAATGCAATAATGAGGCAGAGACCAGTTGCTTTACTGAAATAAAGTTTACTTACTACAGGGAAGGGAAACTTGGTTGAAAAACAATAAACATCTTTCTTACTAGCTAGCACCAACAGCCAGCTTGCTGCTTAGATTATCACATGGCTACTAAGCTACAGACTGAACTCAACTGAGCTGAGCAGACTGACTGACTGATCTGAGCTGAGCGAGTGAGCAAACACGTGCAGAGTGCAACACAAAGAAGATATATCTAAAGCCTACGTGCAGACCTGCATGTAGCCCACCCAACCAATAGGTATCAATTACCTGGTCACTGACTTCTGACCTCACTAACTAATTTGCATGCATCAATTAACTCCTTCCTTACTGGACTGTGTGACTGGCACTTGCCAAATCGCAACAAACCCTTCAAGTGACAGTTTCACAACTGGCTAATCAAACATAAACTACCGAAGATTCTTGAACTTCATCGTTCAGTGGTTTCTGGTAAAGATGCTGCCACCATCTCTTCTGTACTTCCACAGTACTTGATGTTGATCAGTCCATCTTGTGACATTTCTCTCAAGGAGGTGATTCAATTACAATGTGTTTGTTTCTTAATGTTCCCATTGTCCACTAGGGCAATGCATGCTTGATTGTCTCCTCGCATTATGTGATCGTAAAGTTCCATCCACACCAAAGTCCAATAGCAAATTAATCCATCCATTCCAATTCCTTTGCAGGCATCACAAGCAGAGACGACCAGCTTCAGCGGTTGATTTTGTAACTATAGTTTGCTTTTGACTTGTCCAGCTTATTAAGTTGTTACCATAGGAAGAAAGCATTTCCACTTGTAGATCTGCAGTCATACTTCTGTTCTGCCCAATCAGTATCCATGTATCCCACCAGTCGGGTTATCACAGGGCTAAAACTTTAGTTTAAAAGTCCACAGTGTCAGCGAGATATCTTGCCATTCTCCTGACAGCTTCCCAATCGTGGTGATTGGGTGAATTTGTCTTTTCTGCTTAGAATTCCAACAGCCGATGCTATATCAGTCATGCAAGGATATTAATATTTCTATGTATAGGAGTTTTCCAATTGCTTCTGTAGCAATGGCCATTTTCCAGTGGTTCACCGCCATCTACACTCAGGTATCCAGGATCCATTGGAGTGCTTGCTGCTTTGCAGTTTTCATGTTCATTGAATCAAGAAAGTCCAGAATTTTGAATTTGGCGAATAAGAATTCCCATCTGGGCTCTCTATTTGTATTCCCAGATATTGCTTTTGCTTCCCAGCTGTTTGACTTCTACAGACTGGTTCAAGGTATTGGCTATATTTCTGTCGTGATCTTCTGAGGTCTGGCAACATACTAGGGAAGATCATCCACAAAAGTTAGCACATACTGGTACTGTCCATCTTTCATTCTGGTGAACAAACATGGATCTGCTTTTCCTTGTTTAAATCCTTGATCTTTGAGTAGTTGTTTTAGAGTATCATACCAAGATTTTGCTGCTTGACGCAACCATAAAGACTTTTCTGAAGTCTACATACTAGTTGATTGTTCTGGGTTCCTGTAGTCCCTGTGGTAATTCCATAAAATCCTCCTCTCTGATAATTTTCCATTCAAAAAAAGGCATGCCCTTATGTCCAAATGCTGCATTTGCATCTTCTTGAGGCAGCAATGCCCAGTGTTCTCACAGTTGAATAGCTCACAACTGGTGCAAAGGTTTCAAAATAGTCTAGTCCAGGCTTCTGGTGGCTGTAGCCTTTGCCACGAGGTAGGCTTGTTTTTTATATTTCTCCATACAAGCTCCATCTGCACCACGCTTAATTTTAAAATCCACTTTACACCCCACTGCTTTTCACCAAACGGGTCAGAACCCAGGCCCATCCTGCCTCAGGGAATTGAGTTCATCTTAATGTTTCCCAAATCCATGATTCTCTCTCAGAGTTGCAACCGCAGTATCTTTCCCAGCCCGCCCACCTGTTTTACATGTACCGATTCTGGTATGGAGAACATAGTCAGTGTATTGCTGTATTTTACACCTTTGTTTGCTCTGTTATCGGAATCTCCTCACAGCAGGTAAGCTCTCTTCCTCCTCTGGTCTCTCCTCTCCTGCTCCCCCCCTTCTGTTGGTTAGCCTCCTCAGCTTGATGTAGCCCTATGGCTGCCAACTGGGCTGTGGGACTTCAAAATCCGCACAGACTATTCATTTAAAGCCATTTCTTCCTCCTCATCAGGACTGGCTCCTTTGCTGTAATAAATATACTAGCTTGTCCAAAACAGTTCTTTCTCGGCCCACATAAAACAACGCTCAAAACTTCCAGCACTTTAAAGTCTCTGATTTAATACTTGAAACCTTTAGAATTTGATTGAAGCCACCAGAACACCAAGCTTAGCTTCCTACCAGCTCTTCCTCTCTGCTTTGGGGATGTATGTATAGACTTTGCCCCAAAAGGCTTCAGGTGCTTTAGGCCTGGTTTCTTTCCCCATGCCACATACTAAAAAGGACTCTTGTTATTGATCTACACAAACTGGGCGTGTTATAAAGATAAGCTGCAGTATTCACTGCTTTCTCCCAGCACTGCTCTGGCAGATTTGCCTGTTATATGCTGCAGCATCCATCAAAGAATCCATTTGAATTTCTCAGCCAATCCATTGTGGCGAGGAGAATATTTTACTGCTCTGGCATTCTGCACCCCTTTCTGACTCCAGGTATCTTGGAACTCATTGCTGTAATATCAGTCCCATTGTCACTGCACAAAACTTGTGGGGCTCTGCCAAATTTGTTTTCACAGCAGCAACATAATTTCTAAACTTCTCAGGGACCTGGTCTTTCGCCTTATCAAGTAAACATAGGCAAAACGACTTGCAAATGTCCCACAAACCCCAAAACATATTCTGCTCCCCCCCACAGAGGGTTTTAGGGGACCAATCAAATCAGTGTGCACTCCCTCCAGAATTGGGTAGTCTCTTTGGCTCATAATCAGCACTCCCACCCTACAGACTTGCTTAGCACCCCATCCCTGTCTGCTGAGTTCACACTCTTTTACTTCCAACTATTGAAGTCCAAAACATGCTTCTTTAACAGAATCCTGCACCAACCTACTTTTTCGCCATAAAGGCACCAAAGATGGTCACAGCTCTTAGTCACAGAGAAAAAATCTTTTCTCCTTCCTCAGAAACATTCTGTATTTCTGTTTTAGCATCCTTCAGATAGTAAAACTCCATGCTTTTTTGGGCACAATACTCAGTGTCATTTTTGTCCTTTATCACAAAATGCCGCCCTACGCAACATTATCAAACCAGCACTACTTCACGGTGGAACAGATTATTAGCCAGGAGGAATTACCACGACACTCATGACTGTTATGTTCACTAAGATTTCAGCACATCTGAAACATGGATTTTAACAATTCCTTTTCCTTTCCCCAGTTTTAAAAAGGCAGCCACTGGCCTGGACCAATTCATCATTACATGGTGTCATTTCAACAAAATAGGTTTTGCTGTTCACAATGTGGCAATCTGACCCTGAATCAAGTAAATATAAATCATCATTTGCAGTCTTCAGACTTGGTTGCGTCCATGTGTTGGTCTCTGTTCATGCCTTTCTTTGTTGGCCGGATGAGAATCCTCCCCTCCCATTTCCCTTTGTTACCACTGGGATGCCTGTTGTTTATGACTGTCCTTTCATGGGCTTTGGGATGAAGCTCCGCCCTTCTGCTAGAAGTTTTTGGCAATGTGGGCCAAACCTCCCAACATCGGCGTCGGCCTTTGTCCCTTGCTTCAAAGTTTTCCAAACACCTAAACACTAAGCCCTGAGACTGCTTACTGCCTACACGCATTCACCGTACCAGCATATAATGGAACTCAAAATCCTCCTTGCTTCCAAAACTGATATTTCACTTTTAGTAGGATTCGGGGAGACCAAATTGTGACGAAAGCCACCAATGTCAGAGTCATCAACGGTGCTCCCAGAAGACCTAAACGGGCGACACACATGATTCATCACTCTGTTTAAATGTTCACACAGATCTCCATTCTCGTGCAATCGAAATGAGAATAACTGCTTTTTCAACAGATGATTCTCTGTTTAAAGATTCTCGACAGTACTTTGCATTCAGACCATTCCATAATTCTTTCACGATACCTCGCTAATAAGACGAGAATTCTCTGAAAGAGATCTTAAAGCATAGCTAAGACCCGCTTATCCCTTCTAAGGAAGGTCTGCTTCTGCTTCATTGTCAGGGAGGGTCACTCTCCAAAATATTTAGCTGCAGTGATTCTAGAGTGCATTCCACAGTCCTTTTCCATATTAGCGCAGAAATCTTGTGGGATTAACTTAGGTAAGGTTACTTCCTGTCAGTTGACGAGGCCATATCTCTTTCTGTCTCCAGCGAAGGTCGAGTTTCTTTGCAGTCAGCAACGCCACAGCAGGGGCCCTCAACCAGGCAGGAGGAAAAAAAAACTCAAAAATAATCCAGAAAAGGAGCTTTTGAACAAAAAAAGAAAAAATCTTCCCTCTTCTTAATTCAGCAACTGTTTCTTACAGTCTCTTCCTCAACGCAGCACAACATTCTGGAGCCCATAACCTTGTTGTGTGGACAAATACTTTTATTTAGTGAGTTAACGCAATAATGAGTGAGAGACCAGTTGCTTTACTGAATAAAGCTTCATTTACGGCAGGAAGGGAAACTTGGCTGAAAACAATAAACATCTTTTTTCTTTACTAGCTAGCACCAACAGCCAGCTTTGCCGCTTTAGATTATCACATGGCTACTAAGCTACAGATCAACCCCTAACTGAGCCGGAGCAGACTGACTGACTGATCTAGCCGGTTTTAGTGAGCGTAAACACGCAGAGTGCAACACAAAGAAGATATATCTAAAGCCGTGCAGACCTGCATGTAGCCCACCCAACCAATAGGTATCAATTACCTGGTCACTGACTTCTGACCTCACTAACTAATTCCCAACAACTCTTCACAGCCGTCTGGTCGTGCATCACAACAAGCCAAACCGCCTGATCCAAAACCTCTTCTGGCCGATCAATTGTGGCAGAAGTCTCCAATATAGAGCCCAAGGGCACCATGACACCCACCAACACCTTTTCTGGTGCTCAATGTTTTTAGGAAGTGGACAAGGCTGGACAGGGCTTGGGTCCAGCAAGTCTTCTGACTAACCATTGGAGATTAGATTGATGGTGCAGATTTTTAAACATGTGCTTTGGCAGCACCTGTCACCCCAGCCCAAGCATCTGAGCTGGGCTACTGAAAAACTGGGGCTGGTACTCAGGAGCAGACCAGGTGCTCAGGAGCAGCAGCAGCAGCAGAAGGCCATTGCTTTCACATCCTGCACGTGAGCTCCCAAAGGCACCTGGTGGGCCACTGCGAGTAACAGAGTGCTAGACTCTGGTCTGATCCATCAGGCTAGTTCTTATGTTCTTATGTTCTTAAGCTGATTCTGCCTCCTGTGGCAGTCATTTTGTGGCAGCCATTTTGTTGTTCCACCCACCAGGCCCTGTCTGAATTCCAAATGTTCCACAGGCTCAAAACAGTTGAGGACAGTTGGGGGGTTCTGTGTCAAGTTCTACCTGTCACCTACAAGTCCTTAAAGGCGTCGGAGCCACATACCTGCCGGACTGCCCATCCTGCTTTATTCTGCTGCAACAGCTCTACTCATCTGAGTGAAACATTTCTGCTCTGCAAACTGGTAAAATTGTCAACAACCCACTTATGAGTATTCTCTGTGATGACTCCTACATTATGGACCAGTCTGCCCAAGGCTATTAGGAATGCCCCCATGCGCCTGTCATTTCACAAAATGTACAAAACGTAATAGTTCAGGAGGGCATTTTAGAAGAGGAATCAAAGCTGTGGTGTAATGGATCAGCTCCGGAGATGACTTTGATAGGGATACATTTTTCCCCACACTGATTGTCTTGTTGCCTTAAGCAGATATGTTTGCATGGGTTTCTCTTGTTTTCTCCCAACCTGCGGTGGCATTATTTTGTCTTATTAGTTGTTAGACTGAAATGCCATCGTTGCATGTTCTAATCTGCTTTACCAACTGATTGAAAACTTTTCTCATCATATTTGCAATCCATCTAGAGTCCCAGCGATAAAGGTGGACTATAAATGAAAATAGTAATAATTTCTCTCTTGAAGAAAGTCTTAGTAGAAGAGACTCATCGGGATCCATTTTAGTAAAAAGGATCCAACCCAGTGGTTTATAAAAACCATCATTTGGTTGGAAGGCAGAATTGTAAACCACATGGTTTGGCTTCTAGATGAACTATGGTTTGCTGAGAAGTGGATGAACTATGGTTTGCTAAGAAAGGGAGGAGAGAGAGAATGGATGAGGAAGCCGACAACATGTTCTCAGTCCTCCAAACCATGTTTTGGAGGACTGAGAATCATTTCACCCTAACCCTAGAGAAGATATTTCCACTCACTAGATACCCTAATCCCATGGAGGCTCCTTTAGGATTACTTCTTAAAATAGAAAGGCACTTAATAATGTGTTAGAATTATGGAGCTATGGCATCTGGTCATCCAACAAAGCTACTATTATATAGTTTTCCTTTTGGACTTAATAATGTATGGTATGCTCTATAGTTAGGATTGGCAACCATCTAGGGAAAAATAAATGGCCTGTCCACATTTTTTTCTTTTCCTTACCAATTGCCAGGAAAGAAGATAACAAAGCTATTTTTCTCTCTTACACAGCAAAAAATGTTTGTCATATGGTTCAAACCTGCCCTGCCATGCTGGTTTAATTACATCTCCACGGGCTTCAGCCTTCTTAAAATGAAAATGAAAATAAAACAATTAATCATGGTAAATAAGTGCCACCACCCAAACACGCCTGCAATTTGTGCTTAGTCTCTGCCTCAGGGCAGTCCCAGTCGTCAAAGGAGCATGCCTTCTGCCCTGCAGCCTTCCAGAGCCTAGGACTAGGAGTACTGATGCCCAGGTTATGTCCCACCTCCAAACATCAGCAAAACCTCCCACACCAAGGGCTGCTGACAGTGGAATGCCCTGCTCTGGAGTGTAGTGGAGTCTCCCTCTGGGAGGCTCTAAAAGCAGCTTCATGCTCATCTTTGTCACCATGAGTGTTCCTGCGGCCCATAACGGGGCCTGGGACGCAGTGTTCCCGTGCATTGTTTCCAAGTGACCTTACTTACCTCTAAACATGAAGGCAAAGAAAGGCAGAGGAGTGAAGCTCTTGCATGAACACTAACGCTAGGTCCTTGGATAGAGATGCCAGCCTAGATTATTACAGCTCATCTACAGACATTGTTTTCCCTGGACAAAATGGCTGCTTTGGGGGGTGAACTCTATGGCACCATGTTCCACTGAGGCCCCAGTTTTCCTCAAACTCCATCCTCAAATTTCCAGTAATTTCCAAACCTAGAGTTGGCAGCTTATACACCTAGTAGCAAAAATGGCAGCTCCGTAAGGGTTTGCAACCTAGAAAGCGGGGTTTTGTGACCTAGGGGATGCAGACCTCTGGTATTAGGGATGGCTGGAATTTAGAAGCACATCCTCATGGGACAGTGATGGCGAACCTTTTTGAGACCGAGTGCCCAAATAGCAACCCAAAACCTACTTATTGATTGCAAAGTGCCAAAGCAAGAATTTAACCTGAATAACCCCCTTGAGCAGGGGCCAGCCTGATATAGCCTCCAGGAAGTCCCACATGTGCCACTCTGCGCCTCTCTAGCATCTCTGCCGCCTCTGCACCCCCCTACCCCCGGGCAGCAGCCACCTGGAGCACAGGCACCAGGCCCTCCAGCCGAGTCCTCCCTGCTCGCTGAGGTGCCACCAGCTGCCCAGGCCAGCCTAGATGTGTGTGTGTGTGGGGGCTATTCCCCCCCCCATGATGAATTCTGTGCGTGCGTGCCCACAGAGAGGGCTCTGAGGGCCACCTCTGGCACCCGTGCCATAGGTTCACCACCACTGTCATAGGAACACAGAGGATGGGAGTTTGCAGCTGATCCCTGCTGGCTACAAGGGAGGAGCTGCAAATAATAGGTTTCGGAAAGCATCAGTCAGACTCTTTGGCCCCTTCCGCATACGCAAAATAAGGCGTTTTCAAACCACTTTCACAACTGTGTGAAAGTGGATTTTGCTATTCCGCACAGCTTCAAAGAGCACTGAAAACAGTTTGAAAGTGCATTATTCTGCATGTGCGGAATGAGCCTTAGAAATTTGACGAACAGCTAGGATCAGAGCAGGGAAGAGAGGGGTTAAAAACTTAGGCCAAAGTGATGTGCTAGAATTAACTTCTCTGCAGAAATGTTCGTTCGAATGGATAACTGAGGGTTTGTGTTGAGTATCTGATGTTGTGGTAAGATTAAAGAAGGAGAGATGCGGTGATAGTTATAATTTAGAGACTCATCCTTGTAGGAACATAGGGGACGTGAATTTATAGTGGATCCTTTCTGGCAAGAAGAGGAGATGTATTAGACACTGGCATCCAGAGAGCATTCAGGGAAGCTTGAAGAATAGCGTGTTTGGCAATAAACGGCTTTACGTTTCCTTTGCTATGTCCCTCATATGATTGAACCCTCACTTATTACAACTGAGTAGGGGTTAAAATGCTGGACTAGCAC
Organism: Sphaerodactylus townsendi; assembly: GCF_021028975.2. Classification (NCBI taxonomy): domain Eukaryota; kingdom Metazoa; phylum Chordata; class Lepidosauria; order Squamata; family Sphaerodactylidae; genus Sphaerodactylus; species Sphaerodactylus townsendi. The sequence continues at coordinate 162,733,018 of NC_059426.1, forward strand.
TTGGGAGGCTGAAGTCCATTCTGCATGGAGTGTTTTTTGCAGCGCTCCTGGCTCTGCAGTCCCTTTACAGGGGGGGTCTCCTTGCATTTCCCTGTTTGACATGATGAGGAGCCCCGCTGCCTGCCATGCAGCCATGCTCGCCTCTGCCTGCCTCCGCTCAAAAGGCAAGATATTACCCTTTCAAGGTAATATTGATATTGCTTATATCGATATTGTCGAGGCTGCTTTTCATTGCCTTTGCATTTTTAGGGGAAAGCAATGAAAAGCGGCCTCCCTCCACGATATCGATATAAGCAACATTGATATTACCTTTAAAGGGCTTTAAAGAAATAAAACAGGCAACTTTCATCTTGCCTGTTGACTGCAGCAGGGGCATACTGTTCAGGGGGATATATGGGGTCAAATGTCCCCGGGCTGCAGCCGTTTAGTCACGTGGGGGTGGAAAATCGCCCACACACCCCTCCTCCTACCCTCCAGGTCCATACACTGATTTCAAGACCTGGTGCAAAAAAAATTCTTTGGCCGTGGTGAGGGAGGGCGGCCGCCCATACAGAGCGTGTGTGTGTGTGTGTGTGAAAGATTTTACACTGCTGTGTAGACTGCAGCAACCTGGAAGGAGGGAAACTTCATAACGAGAAGGAAACCTCCCAATTTCCCCACTCTCGCAACCTGCGGGGCACCCAGGATCTCTGGCAACACAACTCTAATGCTGTCAGTACAAGAATCTTTGCCCCGCAAGAACCATAGTGGGGCAAAACACTAGTTTATAATCAGCCTTGGATTCAAATCTCTACTGAGTTATGAATCTTATTCTGTGATTTTGGGCAAATGTCATCTCTTCACCTAGCCTACATCACAGGGTTGTTAGGCTGAAATTGAAGAGGGGCAACCCATACACAACGCACTGAGCTATTTGTAGGAAGGGCAAGATAAAAATCATGGCAGATAGATAGTATGCAAAAACGTGAAGCTATCTCTGGGGGACACCCCCAACTTTCTTTTATTGGCTTTGTACAGAAACAATGAAACCACTCTTTCAATGGCATTTAGGTGTCACCAGTGAGGAGGACAGATGCTTGTATTATTCAGGCCATAACGCTGAAAAACAGGAAATTGTCCTGTTGAAAACAAAAACAGAACATAGCTCTCTGTTCCTGTTCTATTTGGAAGTCTCCTCAGTCCTGCCGAGTCTCCTTCATACCCCTTTTAAAAATCTCAGCATGTCCACACAACCCGCTCACTTCCATACCCACCCCATGTTATCCAGTTTTTTTAACAGGTCCCATAAACCAGCTGCAAGTGGCAATCTAATAGGAACCGAAGGGGAAGGAATAGGCTGCGGTTCTTTGCCGTGCAGCTGACAAGCCCGACCCTCACATATTCCGCAAGAGGCATGGCATGAAATATTTAAGTAGCTTGGAAGTGCTTTCCTCTGCTCCCAGTTTCCTTGAAGCGCCTTATGCTACAGGGCTAAGAAAGAATCAATCGCTGCTAGCTCCCCAGCAGACAGTTCTTTCGATAAACTGGAATGGGGGGTTTGAACTGGGCAAAACGAATAGGAGGAAGCATCCTAGCAGGATTGTGGCCCTCCCTCCCTCCTTTTTTTTGCATTAAATTACTGTGATGGGATGACCACAAAGGTTTCAGCAAACTGCAAATAAGGGGAAGAGGTGGAGGCAGATGGTAGTTAATTTGAAAGAAGGCTTACTATTCAAGTGGGCACAAGTGTTCCTTTTCTGCCACAGGTAAACAGATTCAGCATTTTTTACTGCTTCAAAAGCCATGTTTTACTGCTTCAAAAGCAGCAGTGGCGTAGGAGATTAAGAGCTCGTGTATCTAATCTGGAGGAACTGAGTTTGATTCCCAGCTCTGCTGCCTGATCTGTGGAGGCTTATCTGGGGAATTCAGATTAGCCTGTGCACTCCCACACACACCAGCTGGGTGACCTTGGGCTAGTCACAGCTTCTCGGAGCTCTCTCAGCCCCGCCCATCTCACAGGGTGTTTGTTGTGAGGGGGGAAGGGCAAGGAGATTGTAAGCCCCTTTGAGTCTCCTGCAGGAGAGAAAGAGGGGATATAAATCCAAACTTTTCTTCTTTGTAAAGTATTTAAACATGGCTATCATGTCACCTCTTAACCTTCTCTTCTCCAGACTAAACATCCCCAGCTTCCTAAGCCTCTCCTCATAGGGCATGGGATCCAGGCCTTTTACCATTTTGGCTGCTTTCCTTTGAACCTGCTTCCAATTAACAACTTAAGTCTCCATGAGTTGTTTAAACTGTATCTTGCTGCCAAATGCTACACTTTTCTTTTAATTCTGCATGTTTTTTTCCCTTTTGATTCCAGAAAAACCATTTCCTTCATTTTTCCATTGTTTTCCCGAGCACTTTTACCACAATTTTTTTTCTGGTCAGTTTCCAAGCCACCTTCCATTGAGTATGTAATCGTGTTGAAATGGTCTTTATTTCTTTGCTCCACCAAGGCCTGGACCGTATCCGCACCGCTCTGGGTTCACCCAACTTGCCCTTATTTTCCCCTTCCCCTCATCCTCCGTTTTCAAAAGAATTTAATTTTATTTGCTTTGTCATATCGAACTAGCAATGGCATATTGAGACAGAGATACAAACTAGCATGGTTGATTGACTCAACTTTGTGGATTTCACATAGAATGTGTGAACTTAGCATTCAGGCAGATACAATTTAGCATGGTCAATTGGCGTTGTCATTTTCATATCAAGCTACTGATGTAGCAGTGGGTCAGAGAGTGCTTTTGAAGTTGGGATGATTGAAAAGAGTAATTCCAGCCAGTAATCGAATACTGTTGCAGTCATGATCATATGTTACTGTAGATCAAATTCATCTGGAAAATGTGGTTCTTGGTGGGGGTGGGTGAACTATTTGTTTTTGTTCCTTCAGGTAATGGCCCTGCTCCAGGGGCTGTTTGGGCTACCATTCTGAGGTAATAGTTCTCAACAGCAAAAATGAAAGCTGAGACATTTTTTAATTCCCGCTTCAAAATATTCAAAACAGTGCAATAACGCTAGAACGTCTGCACAACAGAAAAAAAGGGAAGGGTTGTTTGTGTCACAGGCGACATCTCACCAGCATAATACATTTTTAGCAGTAGTGTGTGGAATAAATGCAACTGGAGAGACAAGAGGGGGAAAATCCCCAAAATGACAGAGTGAAAGGAGGTGTGCAAAATGATTTCACAAAAAATATTTCCAGAACACAAGGTGGAACCACTGCAAAAATCTGTGGTAAGCTGTGCATGTGGAAAAGGCCTTAGTTTCTTAGCCATGGCATTACTCAATCTGTTAAATACTTCACACAGACACAAAACTTGGCTTCCCACCAATCTCCAGATAGTGGCCTGAGACCTCCTGTTATTACAACTGATTGCCAGGTGACTGGTTCCCCTAGAGAAAATGGCCACTTTGGAAGGTGAACTCTATGGTATTATATCCTGTTGAAGTCCCTCCTCAAACCTCACCCTCCTCAGGTTTCACCCCCTAAATCTCCAGGTAACCAGTCACGACCCCCTGCTGTCTGTCTCACGTTCCCATTTATAAGGTCTTAGGTGTATACCTAATAATATTTACTTTGTGAAATGACCACTAAAGGTAACACTCCTCTAAAAAGCTACCACTCTGTCAAATAGTCTTGTGGCATTAGAGTAGGGTCCTCTCTCCTGTCTAGCTATGGAATTGCTTCCCTCAGAAGTTGAGAAGACTGGAGCATATTTGAAGGCCTTCCAGATCGTTTTGAAGACCGTCCTTTTCAAAAATGCCTTTGAGTCATATTAATTAATTCAGCGGTATTATAAGAGATGGGAATTGATTACAGGCACTGCTGTGAAATTGTCTTCTGTATATGATGTTTTAATTTGTGATTTTGCTTTGATTTTGCTGAATATTTTGCAAAGCGGCTTAGGGACCTTTTGGTCACAAGACAGTCTACAAGCAAGCTAAATGATAACCAAATTAAAGTTTAATAGATTTATTGGGACACAAGCTTTTGTGAGCCCCCTGGGTTAATGTTGTAATAAATTGTGCCACAAAACTCTTTATAGTGAGCGCAGCAAGCTAATGAGGCTACCCCTTGGGAATGCGTGTCATAGGGTACTTTACTGCATATCTGAAGTCTCAGTTAGTGGAAATGTGACTAGTAACTGGTGTGGGCTTGATGCAATGACATTTGTCCTTGCCATACCGGCAACCCCTCCTCCCTGCCCTTCTCTAGATCAGATCATTGGTTCATCTAGTCCAGCATTATCTACTAAGAGGGCAAAAACAGATAAGACAGTGGTCTACAAAATGCAAATTACAGATCTGGGCAGCCTCAGTTTTCCACAGGGCAATTTGAAGAAGGTGAGGGAAGGGTTTAATCATTCAACATCCACTCAGTTTCAGGTCCTCTGCTTTGTCATTTGTATTTTAAAGGGGAAAAACAGATTTTTAAAAGGACATTTTTCCTTTAACAGGAGCCTGCCTGAGCTTGCAGCTTGCATTTTATAGACAGACTGTGATGCACGATCTTTACTGCATCTGTTTGAGACTGGTGGCCCCCCCCCGGGTCTTGGGCACAGATCTTCTATGTCACCTGCCACGTGTTCCTTTAGGTAGAGATTCCATGGATTAAACCTGGACATTCTGCCTGCAAAGCATCTCCTCTGCCACTGAGCAATGGCCCCTCAGCTAATCTGAGCCCTTGACTGGGACTATTCTATTTTCATGAGCTCAGAAACCCATTGATGGAGTAATTACTTCATCTCAGTTTACCCCAGAAGCCATTTAAATCTGGCAAAGTCAGTTCCATAAACCAAGAACGTTAAGGCTGCTGTTACCGTTGGATTGCGTTAGTTGGATTGCGTTGCGTTGGATTGGATTGCCGTTCGTTGCGTTGGATTCGTTAGATTCACCGTTACGTTAGATTGCGTTAGATTGCCGTTCGTTCGTTCGTTCCTTCCTTCCTTCCTTCCTTCCTTCCTTCCTTCATTCATTCATTCATTCATTCATTCATTCATTCATTCATTCATTCAACTTACAGGCCGCCTCATCCCCGAAGAAAATTCGGGGAATGACTCACAACAACTGTTCTTCAAAGACCTTAAAAAAATCAAAACAACATAAAAACTTAAACCCATTAACCAATTAAAACTTGAGCAGCAGTTACAACAAATATAAATTAAACAACAAAAGTTGTTTAACAAAGTTAATTAAAACAGGCGCCCAATCTAAAGGCCAAAAAGAAAGGGAGGGAGTGGCAGGGCCTGGCAGGCACTGTTGAATACAGTGAGGCTCTGCCTCCTTAGCACAGCATTGGCCTTACATGTAGAAAGTCCCAGGCTACCCCTTTGAGGACCCATAGCACTGCCCCCTGAAACAAACTTCACCAAACCTTGGTGCTCTTACCAGGAGGATCTCCTGAAGCCACCCTGAAAGTTTGGTGCCTCTATCTTGAAAAATGTGCTCCCTTGCAATGGAACCAAGAAAGTTCAATAGAACATGGGTGAATTCCGGTGGGGTGTTTAGGGGGTGCATTTTTTCAAGATAGAGGCACCAAACTTACAGGGTAGCTTTAGGAGACCCTTTTGATAAAGAGCACCAAGGTTTAGAATAATTCAATTCAAGGAGTTCAATTATAGTATTAGAAACCATTGGAAGCAATGGTTTAGGGGTTCTTTGGGGGCCCATAAAATTGGACCCCTAAACCAAACTTCATCAAACTTGGGTAGTCTCATCAAGAGAGCCTCCTGAAGCCACCTGGCATGTTTGGTGGTGCTATCTTAAACAAGTATCCCCTACAGGCAGAAAACAAAAAAAAGCATAAAAATTCCCCACAATTTTAAATTGACCCAAATTTTTTCGGGCTCTTTCAGGAAACCGAATATTTTTGGGTTTTCTGAATCAGATTTTGGGTTTGTTTAAAAAAAAATAATTTCAATGATTCAGGTCTTGGCACTTTTGTATATTTGATCATTTTAAAGCCAGAAAAAAATCCGAATTTTACCATATATATATATATATTTTGCTCAAGCCTACTTTGACACACAAACACACACATGCACAAACCCCAGCTTCTCCAGTTAAAAAGGATCAGAGAGGGAGTGAAGAGAAAGATCTCTGCCTGAGACTCTGGAGAGCCGGTTCCCATCTGAGCAGTTCGTCTCCAGATGCGCTCCCCAAAGAACGCTACACTCAGCGAATAACAACTTACTGGTGATCCCTGGCCTGAAAGTGATCCGTCTGTCCTGGTGGTACACTCTGTTAAATGAGACTCTGAGGGATCCAGTACATTTCTGCAGGGCTTGCAAGATGGAACTGTTACACCAGGCTTATGGCTGCGGACAGCAATGGTATTCCATCTCTCTGGCCCTCCTGCCCACCCTTCCTTATTCTCCTCTTCTCTTCCCTTTCCACTGTCCTTTCCCCTCCCCCCATTAGACCAGTATGAGTGAGTTTGGCAATAGTTTATTTAATTATCCACACACCCCTCAAATTGGACTTTATAATACCTGTACTTCTGTGAACGTACGAATTGGGGACAGACAGACAGACAGACAGACAGACAGACAGATCTTACTAGACCAAAATTCTGCTTCAGTTTATGGCAGTTTCATATGTGTTCATGATTATCATGTTCTGCAGATGTAAGCATGAAGAGACGGGCAGTGTATTTATTCACATGCAATTAGCAATATTCGGGGCTGCCCCTCTTTTTCACTGCAGAGGGAAAGGTGAGAAGGAGCAGGAGCAATCCTTGGTGTTGGCAAGTCACAATGTTTAGCCTTTGCTTTGAATCCATGCTGGCTGCTTATGTCCCTTGTTTCAATAATGCATGAAGGGCAGCACTATCTGTAGCTTCAGTTCTTGCTTTGGAAGAACACGGGATCATTTCCTGCGTAGAGGTTCCTTTTTCGATCCCTCCGGCCCAAGAATCAGTCTGAGAGGAAGAGAAATAATTCTCTCAAAATGGTGCTCAGCTGCTGATACGCAACAGGGGATGCAGAGTTTCTCTCTGGCATCTATCCCACCACCTTCAGAGACCAGCGCCTTCAGGATTTGGACTATCCTGCACTTCATCATTGCTGTTGTAGACTGGCAAAGTGAGGAAAACATATGAAAAGGACTGCTACCGGGGAAAAGCCAGAGGGAAACAATGTCTAACAAGACTTTGTAGTCCCAGTGGTTTATTGCTCGGCTCCTAATTGGTAAGAGAAGAATGTACTAAACTTTGCTTCGGGATCCTCATAGCCGGCAGAGGGGTTGATCTTGAAATGTCAGCTGCTCTCTGGAGACTCTATTCTTAACCAATCGAAATGTTTCCTGCTAGCCCTGGCCCTTCTCCGCTTCCTCTGCTTTTCATCTAAAATAGCAGGATGCCGGTTGGAATCACAGGCAAGGAAGATAATGATTCGCATCAAGCCATTCAGGGATGGATTTCAGGGTCAAGTCGTCATTAAGGCACAGGAGTATGCTGCGGAATGACAGCCTGGTCCAATGGTCCAGGGACCGAAAGACAGGGTGATTATGGAGGGAAGTGTTCAGTGATGACTCCCCTGACCATTTGGAGGTGGTATGAATATAAGTCATGTGAATGTGGAGTGAGTAGGGCAGTGGTGGGATTCAAATAATTTAGAACTGGTTGTTTACAAGCACCATTTTAACAACTGGTTCTGCCGAAGTGGTGCAAACCGGCTGAATCCCACCACTGGAGTAGGGAGAAGTGACCTCATCTGAGGCAATGAAAGCATCATGTGACTTATCCATATTAATTAATTAATTGATTGATTGATTGATTGATTGATTGATTGATTAATTTTTTGGATTTGTAGACCACCCCATCCCCAAGGGGCTCTGGGCGGTGCACAACAACGTCAGCATATATACAATGTATAACAAAGGATCACGATAGTGACCACATAAACAATTGTTACATTTACTAAAATCCATTAAAATCCATTAAAACAGCGGTCAAAACAATAATAACAGGCGTCCCATAACCCAATTCATTAAAAAGCCTCCCCAAAAAGAGGGAACAGCCGGACTCCTCCCTAGGAGGGTAACAGAGATGTAAACAAAGATAGAATAGTAAAAATAAGTGAGTAAACCTACCACTATAACATTTGAGCGACCTACTACTATAACATTTGATATTGGCAAGCTTGTACCAAGGAGTGGGACTGTGTAAAGGATATCAAAACAGGGACATTTTTAAGGTGAAAACATGGGAGGTATGTGGTAGAACGTTAGGAGTACACATTTAAATAAAATAAACTTTTCTTGGCCTTGAGAAGGAATACAATGCACCTTCTGGGCATAAACCCGCAATCTAGCTAGGAGGGCTTTCATTCTTTTTTTCCAGTATTGCTGCAGTAAAGAAACATAAAATCTTTTGAAAGGTTGAATTGGGGGTGGGCGATGCAGAGCTTAGCTATAGGGGAGCATCCAGATGAATGTTCTACCTGCAGCTATCACAGTTTCCTTTTTTTTACTTTGAAGGATATGAGATTTATATTTTCTCTGGAGGAACAGGAGCCAGAAAAACCAGATTGGACACAAGCTTTATTTCAGGGGCTTCTTGCTGTCCATGGGGAGGGTGGACCGGGACCCCATGTGAAAGCAATCTCTGTTCAGAATACTGCATCGTGTTTAATAAGGGCGAAGATCTCTTTTCCGCTCTTTCATGATGGGTAGTGTGATTGTGTATATGAAGGGGAGAAGTTTATTTTTCCCCGTGCAGCGGCAAAAAATAAAAAAGAGGTCACATAAATACCACTCTTTTTTTTTGCTCTAAACCCTGCCTTCCCCGAACTTGATCAATACATCATTTAGCAGCAGTGCTCCTAGCAAAATGAACATCTATTCCACGATTGGCAGTAGCCCAACGTTTGGAAGATTGCTCCATCGCGTTGTGTACGAATAAATGACAGCTGAAAACTGGCTTAGGCTGTCTGATGGTCTTTCTTTCCAGCCCTGCTTTTGTGGCACTGCAAAAGAAAAAAAATTTTCAAAGGCATTTGAGACAAGGCAAAGCAAAGCAAAGCAAAGCGCCATTTCTAATGTAACAGAAGTGTTGGCGTTCATCGCTGGGAAGAGACCTCAAGTAGGTTGAAAAGTTCTGCAGGTCACAGTGTATGATGGGTATACTTGTGCAGTCTTCAATGATGGTCAGATTTCCTTCAAATAAGCCCCTTTCAAATAAACCCTTTGATAAACCACTTTTCTCCTAGCAAGGACTCAAAACAGGTAATAAAAGGGACCTTTTTCGTGGAGTGCATCATCAGTTCTTCACTGCAGTGTAGAGGGCAAAGGGTATAAACGACTAAGGAATGTGGTAGAAGGGGGGATTCTCTGATTGCTCACCATAGACCAGACAAAGAGCAGGAATCTCTGAGCATCTTTGAACCTTAAATTTCAGGCGCATGTGGCTCTGGCATGAATTGGACCAGTGCAGAGAGAAGAGAGGAAGGTTTTTGCCCATCAAATTTATCTTCTGCAAGCTGCTCTTATTTCTCCTGGAGGGAGGAATACTTTGACCTTTGTCTTTTGCCCAATTTTAAATTCCAGGGTTTACTCCAGGGTTAATAGGAATGCAGGGAGATGATCGAGATGGACTAAACCATGCAAAGGTCGAGGAATTAAACCCCTGTTCACTCCTTGCCCAGTGGTCAAATCCCCACTACCGTCTTAGCCAGGTTTCAGAACACAAACTAACCAGGTTTGAGGGATGACCTCCCCATTGCTTGCGTGGCAGATTCCGTTTCTGGTGCTCGTTCTCCCCTTTAACCCGCGTTCTGGCAGGACCTGGTTGCAAGTGGCATAGACCCCATTAACACAGTTCAGCGCTGATCCGAGGGGAGGGATGAGGGTTGAAACCCTGACTCATTTCCCGCCCTGGAGTGTGACATGGAATTCGGGCAACCAATCAGCGCTGCAATGCGCGCACAGCCTTTCCTTAGTTTCGTTTCTGCTTTTGCGATCAGCCAGCAGAAGAGGACGCAAACGTTAAACAGTCAAACGTGTAACTTTGAATCGTTAATGGTTTACACAAGTAACGATTAACTGTTTGCACAGTTAAACAATTAAATGTTAAACTTTTACACACTGGGTTTTTTGATCACGTCCCTACAATGTACGTTTCCACAGTGGGAAAAGGTCCCACCCCATCAAGGCACGCCAGCCAATCGGGAGGACCGGCGAAGTGAGCTCACCTGGTAGTGGGGATTGCTAAGAGTTCTGCAACCAGGTGTGTCTGCTGTGTGCTCGCTGCGATGGGGAGGGAGAAACTCCGATGACGAGGACACAGTTTCACAACAAACAGGTTTGGATCTGTGTGCAAATTTCAAGTGGGGATTTGACCAGTGTCTATCTGACTGCTGTGTGTATCTGAAATTGACTGTCCTGTCAATCAAAGAAGCTCATTTGGTGGCTCCACAAGAGAGGGCCTTTTCAGTGGTAGCCCCATGATTACAGACAATCTCCCCATGGTCCCCTCACTTTTGATCTTTAGCAGGCAGTTGAGGGTGGTTTTATTTAGGTACATTCAGATTGACATAGATCTGGGTCAGGTTCGACCTGGAAGTGACATCACGCTGTTGATGTGACGGTGCCCCCCACACTCTGCCCCCACACTTTCCTGCAGGTGCCAGCTTCTCGCTGGCGCCCCTGTATGAGAACACCCATATGCTGAAGACATCTAGTGCTACCTCTCTTTTTCATCAGATGTTAAAGCTGCAGTGAGTTTATTTAACTAATAATTATCTGGTGATTAGTGATTGGTTGGATGAGGACAAAAAACTGAAGCTTAATGCAGAGGTTCTGTTGGCTGAGGACTGACTTGGGATGTAGTCTCTATTCTCTTTTGGATAATTTATATGAAGTCTTCCATTCACACTTTGAATAAATTTCTGGATTTATTTTTGCTTCTTTGTGGTCAAACCATGGATATAAAGAGAAGTGTCTTTTACCAGTTTGATCTGTTAGGCTAATTGTAGCCCTAGCTTGTGTAACGTGTGTAAGCCACAGTTATATGTGTTCCCTTAACTTTCGGAAAGGAATATTATAAACTATGTCAGGAGGGTACCTACCAGAGGGGCTGGGGATATCCTCTATCCCCGGTGCTGTCCATCAGGTCACATGGGGGCACCCACAAAATCGCCCCCCCCACACACACACCAAAGCCTGCCGTGGGCCCTCTGGGCACCCCTCGAGTCAAGGGGCACTTTGGCGAGCTCGCAGCAGGCTGCCAACCCAGTGCCCACTTCTGCTGGCCTCCCCACTTCTATCAGAAGCTGGCCTATCAGCAGGTAGGTCAGGGAGTGCAGGACCTGGTGTCAGGCGCCCTCTGAGTTGCTCGCTGCCTCCCAAGCCCCGCCCCCCTCTGCAGGCTTGCAAAGGTAAGTGGGCCGCAGGGTGTGTGTGGGGGGGTATGCCTACCAGCAGATGTTGCCCCCGGGCACCATTTCCACCCAATATGCCTCTGTATTCAGTGCAAGACAATCTTTGAAAAGTCCCCAGAAACTTCAGCTGGTTCAAAACCTGGCTACTTGACTGTTGTATGAGAGAACTAGTTTGGCTACTTTGCATCAATCTTGGCTCAGCTTCACTGGCACCCAGTTTCTCTCTGGGCCCAATTCAAAGTGCTGGTTTTAGAAAAAGGATGGTCGAAGAAACACCTTCAATAATGTGAGCCCAGACATATATTTAGGTCACCTGGTGACGTCATCTATGCTACCATCTTTAGAGCTTTGGCGAGAGGCCATTTACTTTTGGCTGGTGACCCCAAAGTTATAGGCCTCTATGATAAGCAAAAGGCATAGTCCATGCTGACATTTAGGGGAATGGTCTTTTCCCTCTTCCATTTAGGGGAATGGTCTTTTCTTAACAATCTTTTGGTTAATTGACGCTGCATTGGATAGGTGTTACCAGTACTTCTGATTTGGTATTGCTGTATGGTTATGCTGGGGTTTTAGTGTGTGTTGAGAAGCGACTGGAGGTTTTATAGGATATTTTATATTCTGTTTATTTCCCCCCTCCAGTTACTGCTTGGTGTGTTCTGTCCTTTTGATTGTCTTTTTATATCCTGTTTATTTCTCCCCTCCAGTTACTGCTTGGTGTGTTCTGTCCTTTTGATTGTCTTTTTATATCCTGTTTATTTCTCCCCTCCAGTTACTGCTTGGTGTGTTCTGTCCTTTTGATTGTCTTTTTATATCCTGTTTATTTCTCCCCTCCAGTTACTGCTTGGTGTGTTCTGTCCTTTTGATTGTCTTTTTATATCCTGTTTATTTCTCCCCTCCAGTTACTGCTTGGTGTGTTCTGTCCTTTTGATTGTCTTTTTATATCCTGTTTATTTCTCCCCTCCAGTTACTGCTTGGTGTGTTCTGTCCTTTTGATTGTCTTTTTTTAATTATTTGTATAGGCTGACAAAAATAATTACATCCTGTATCACAGTACAGAGTGTTACAATATAGCAAGAGATTAAGTATTTCACCAGGTCAGTGAAGTGTAACAAGAACAGGTTAGCATGCAATGTTATTTATATCAGACAATTACAGTGTTTTAGATAAGGTTTATGAAGACTAAAAGACCACTTATTTTGTGTGTGTCTGTATAAAGCTTTCATGGTACATGCCAAATTCTTTATTTGTGTGACCAAATGATAAAAACAGGACCCATTATTGTTGAAAGCTATTAATAGACAAGCCATTTTGAGTGGCTTTAATTTAAGCAGTTCTATTAAAATGTTCCATATCCTTTCATACTAAATATTTATAGCAGGTGTTAAGTTTGCTTTTCCAAAGTTTAGCAGTTTGCATTTTTTTTCTGCAAATTTTGCAAATCAAAGCATAGAAGCTCTGATAGAATTTAATTTCCTTGTTTTAACTGTATTTTGTATTTCACATTTTTTCAGGGGGGTCACGTATTATTATTACCAGGACAGAGAAATCTTCATAAATTACCCTCATTTCCAACTGACCCTGGTCGCTGGGACACAGCACCATGAAAAGTACCATGAAAAGAAGGGCACAAAGCTCTACATATTTAACTCCTATGTTTTGAGCTAACCATTTTCTCAAACTGTGCTAACATTGAATGTATTGTCGAAGGCTTTCATGGCCGGAATCACTGGGGTACTGTGTGGTTTCTGGGCTGTATGGCTGTGTTCTGGTAGGATTTTCTCCTGACGTTTTGCCTGCATCTGTGGCTGGCATCTTCATAAGAACATAAGAACATAAGAACAAGCCAGCTGGATCAGACCAGAGTCCATCTAGTCCAGCTCTCTGCTACTCGCAGTGGCCCGCCAGGTGCCTTTGAGAGCTCACATGCAGGATGTGAAAGCAATGGCCTTCTGCGGCTGTTGCTCCCGAGCACCTGGACTGTTAAGGCATTTGCAATCTCAGATCAAAGAGGATCAACATAAGAACATAAGAACTAGCCTGCTGGATCAGACCAGAGTCCATCTAGTCCAGCACTCTGCTACTCGCAGTGGTCCACCAGGTGCCTTTGAAAGCTCACGTGCAGGATGTGAAAGCAATGGCCTTCTGCTGCTGCTGCTGCTCCCGAGCACCTGGTCTGCTAAGGCATTTGCAATCTGAGATCAAGGAGGATCAAGATTGGTAGCCATAGATCTACTTCTCCTCCATAAATCTGTCCAAGCCCTTCTTAAAACTATCCAGGTTAGTGGCCATCACCACCTCCTGTGGCAGCATATTCCAAACACCAATCACACATTGTATGAAGAAGTGTTTCCTTTTATTAGTCCTAATTCTTCCCCCCAGCATTTGCAATCAAGATGGATCTGATGGTAGTAAAGCAAGTGGAGTATATATACCTGTGGAATATCCAGGGTGGGAGAAAGAACCATTTGCCTGTTTTAACATGTGTAAAGGGTGCAATTAGCAAGCTTGATTTGCGTGTGTTGTGTGGGATCCACTCATTTAGCATGTAAGTAACCGTGAAGAGAGCATAATCGATTAGTGAGAGCATCTGCATAGTAGCCATCTGCCATAGTAGCCATTAGTCACTGTCTTGATTCTAATGTTTTTCAGTACAGGTAGCCAAATTTTGTTCATTTTCATGGCTTCTTCCTTTCTGTTGAAATTGTCCATGTGTTTGTGGATTTCAATGGCTTCTCTGTGTAGTCTGATGTAGTGGTTGTCAGAGTGGTCCAGAATTTCTGTGTTTTCAAATAATATTCTGTGCCCAGCTTGGTTTATCACATGTTCTGCTATTGCTGATTTTTCCAGCTGAATTTGTCTGCAGTGCCTTTCATGTTCTTTGATTAATGTCTGGGCGCTGTGTTTGGTGGTGGTCCCTATGTAGACTTGTCCACAGCTATGCGATATGCGGTAGACTCCTGCTAATATTATAGCCAGTTCTTTGCTGCTGAATACCTTTATTTTGAACTGAAACACATTGAGCAATAGTACATTTTTGGGGGGGAGCACTTCTTTGAAGCCCCCACATCGACTTAGTCCTCAGCAGCTGCCATCTGACTAACATTATAGTTTGACATTAAGAAGAAAAAGAGTTTGGATTTCTACCCCACCTTCCTCTCTTGTAAGGAGACACAAGGTGGCTTACAAGCTCCTTTCCCTTCCTCTCCCCACAACAGATACCTTGAGAGGTAGATGGGGCTGAGAGAATTCCAAAGAACTGTGACTAGCCCAAGGTCACCCAGCAGGAATGTTGGAGTGCGGAAACACATCTGGTTCCCCAGATAAGCCTCTGCCACTCAGGTGGAGGAGTGGGGAATCAAACTCGGTTCTCCAGATTAGAATCCACCTACTCTTAACCACTACCCCACACTGGTTTACTTGGAGTTCTGTCACTTTTGCATCTAGGGAAACCTCCCACTCTCCCTCTTTGTTGCCTCTGCTCACTAAAGGGCAGCGAGGAAGAAAAGGTACCAAAGCTGACATCACGCTGAGTTTTGTCTGAATCCTAGAGTGTCATGTCAGCATCATGTCAATAACATGACATCACTTCCAGGTTTTCATGGGAAAGGACATTATGCCGTCGGTGTTGCATCACCCCCCTTCATCTTCTGCTGGTACCCACCAATCAAACCTATTTGTATCCCATTCAAAGAATTTTAAAAGAATTTACATAATTGCCTGGTTTTTGGAAGGAGGCCCTTCATTTGCTTCCACATCTCATGCCAATTCAGCTTGTTTGCTCTGGCATTGCTAATTTTTTAAATCATTTATCAAGCTACAGTTTGAAACATATGCCTCGTCGTTTTTCACAGGCTGTGATAGTTTTAATCTGTTCCTTTCATTCAGTAAAGTTCATTAAACTTAATCATTAAAAGGATTTCTATCTCTTTAGCATATTTGGCTGAATATCTATGCTCTGGGGGCTGTTGATGATTCTGAAGGGATGCCTTTAATCTCTTGTGAAATTGTCATGACAAAAGATGTCTGATATTCACTGTTAATAAAATTCACCCAGGTGGACTTGGTCAGATCTGATCCCTATGCTGACAGCAATTCTGTTCACAACGCCATCCTAAACAGAATTACCCCTAGATGCTTGAAAAGTTGAAGGCGGCAGGAAAAGACCAGTGGCGTATCTACCTAGGGACAAGGGGTACCTATGTACCTAGGTACCCCTTGTGGCGTATCTGGGGTACCTATGTACCTAGGGTACTCTTGTATGATTTCCATCGGGACAGGTACCTCTTTGTCCTCGGGCGCCATTCTATCGCTGGGCGCAAATGTCTCCCATGTGACCAGGGAAGTCCTGTTGCCTTGCTCAACCGGTCCCAGGCTCAGTCGAGGTATTGCAGGGGTAATCATGAGGCAGCAGAGTCCTGCTGCCTCTTACATCCTCAACTCCTCTCTGTCTCTCCCTTCCTTCTTCCTCCCTCCCAGTCAGAAGAGACTGCAGGCTGCCAGCCAGAGCCCAGCCGGCAGTGGGGAGGGGAGGGCACCCTAGGGACGATGAGGGGAGAGACCCAGGAGGCCAGGGATTACTCTGACAGCCTATGGCCAATTGCGCCACTGGCTGGCAGGGGCTGATGGGGAATTGTAGTCCATAACATACTGGAGTGCCAGCAGAAATTACACCACTGCTCCTAGGTGACCCTGCCCATGTCCACATGACATACGGGGTCAAGGTCAGTGGGGGGGTGGAGCCTGGGGGCATCAGGGGCAGAGCTGGGGGGCAGTGGGGCAGAGCCTGGGGGGGCATCCTGGAGACAATTTGTCTCCGGGCGCCATTTACCCATGGTGCGCCTCTGGAAAAGACCCAACATTAGAAGTAACGGAAGATGTTCTGGAGCACATTAATTCATAGTTATTGATTAATGGAGTTTCCAGTCCAGAACCTTTAATAGGCATATAATCAAGAAAATGTCAAACATTTCCAGATACATTAAAAAACACACACTGTTGCAATGTAAAACACACCTTAAAAATACAGCTTCCGAACTGCTTCCGAAATTTCTACATTCAAGAGCTTAAGCATTTTTCTTTTACCGGAGAATAGCGTGAACCCTGTTGGTAACAGTGCCCACAAGTCAGCTCTAAAGTTGTTATACTTTGAACAATACAACAAAATATGAGAAATTGAATCCGGTGTATAGGGACAGTACCAGCAGCGACATTTGTTATGTAGAATATTGAGAAAGCGCCCTTGGAGATAGACTGAGGGGAAAGAGTTGCATCTTGCTCTGGTTATGACCCATCTACTCTTGCAATCAACTAGTTGTTCCAAATATACAGCCACGCTTGTTTTCTGGCGAATAATCCCAAGGTATAGAGGGGAACAAGAGCTTTGCGCTGTGCTCAAAAGAGATTGATATTCCAGATCATATGTAGACGGTGATAAATCTCTGTGGCGGTAGGCATCTTCAGAGACTCCCATGAAAAGCCCAAGGAGAAGATTTTTTTTCTCAATATGCAACCACCATTTCGAAAGCTGGAGCCCCTTCATTTCTAGCAAGGTTAAACTTTCCAGATCTGAACAGAAACAGAAACGCAACCAAACCTTGAATGTTATAGACCATGCCCTAGTTTCTAGTAAATGCTGTCCTGATTCCAAGCAAAAAAACACTGCAAGGGACACAACGTGCGGATACATTTTTCCCCACACTGATTGTCTTGTTGCCTTAAGCAGATATGTTTGCGTGTGTTGCTCTTGTTTTCTCCCAACCTGCAGTGCCATTATTTTGTCTTATTAGTTGTTAGACTGAAATGCCATCGTTGCATGTTCTAATCTGCTTACCAATTGATTGAAAACTTTTCTCGTCATATTTGCAACCCATCTAGTCCCAGTGATAACGGTGGACTATAAATGAAAATAGTAATAATTTCTCCCTTGAAGAAAGTCTTAGTAGAAGAGACTCATCGGGATCCATTTTAGTAAAAAGGATCCAACCCAATGGTTTATAAAAACCATCATCTGGTTGGAAGGCAGAATTGTAAACCACATGGTTTGGCTGTGGTTTTGGCTTCTAGATGAACTATGGTTTGCTGAGAAGGGGATGAACTATGGTTTGCTAAGAAAGGGAGGAGAGAGAGAATGGATGAGGAAGCCGACAACACGTTCTCAGTCCTCCAAACCATGGCTGATTCCGCATTGGCCAAAAAAAGCAGTGTGAAAACGGTGTGAAAATGGTGTAAAAGGGTTTAAAACAGTGTAAAAGTGTTTATACTGTTTTCACACCGCTTTCACACCACTGTTTTTGGCCCATGCGGAATCAGCCCATGTTTTGGAGGACTAAGAATCATTGCACCCTAACCCTAGAGAAGATATTTCCACCCAGTTCCCTCTTCTCACTAGATACCCTAATCCCATGGAGGCTCCTTTAGGATTACTTATTAAAATAGAAGGGCACTTAATAATGTGTTAGAATTATGGAGCTATGGCATCTGGTCATCCAACAAAGCTACTATATTATAGTTTTCCTTTTGGACTTAATAAAGTATGGTTAGGATTGGCAACCACCTGGGGAAAAATAAATGACCTGTCCACATTTTTTCTTTTCCTGTTTTATCTGGTAAAGCGAATGATTAGAGGTCTTGGGGCCGAAACGATCTCAACCTATTCTCAAACTTTAAATGGGTAAGAAGCCCGGCCCGCTGGCGTGAGGCGTGGAATGCTAGCTGCCCAATGGGCCACGCAGTTTTATCTGGTAAAGCAAATGATTAATGGAGTTCTATGTTGCCCTCCTCCTTGTGGGCTCAGGGCTGCAAAAGGCCTATTCTTGAAACTGGGGGAAGAGCCTGACTGAGATTGAGATATAAACCTTCTCCTCAGTTACCAAATGTTCTTAAGGCAAGTTTTCTAAGGAGCCTGAAGAGTACAGAGATCAACAAAGTAAGAGATTTCATAAAACCGTAATATTTATTTATGTGCAGGTCAGGGGCGTAACGAGGCAGCCCTGGGCAAACTGTAGCCCTGGGCAAAACCTGAGTTGGATGCCCCCCCCCCCATGGGCGACCACTCCACCACGACAAAAATTTTTTGCACCAGGACATTGGTGCCTGCAGGGGGTGCATTTTTAGACATATCAGCACCAAAAATTCTGTTTCCAATAGGAGATGGGGGCTACAGTTTTGAGGGTCCATAACTTTGGCCCCCCCTGAACCAAACTGCACCAAACTCTGGGGGTGCCATCATCTCCAGATGATACCCTGAAATTTTGGTGCCAATACCTACTGAGCATCCAAAAAATGCACCCCCTGCAGGAACATCCTAGAAATTTGCCGAAGAATCTCTGTTTTGCATTGAGTTTTCTGCATTGCTGTCAATGGGGGTTGCAGGCTGGGGGGGGGGCACATTTCTGAAGGCACAGTCTCAAAACTTTCAGGGTCTCATCAGGAGACTGCCCTAATGATACCCCCCAAGTTTGGTGCAGTTTGGTTCAGGGGGCCCAAAGTTATGGACCCTCAAAACTGTAGCCCCTATAGCCTCATGAGAAAACAACTGAGAAGCTGTTTTACCATTCGGGAACAGGACAGTCCATCACAGCTGCCATGCTGGAAGTGACTTGATAGCACGTAACAAACATATAAATCCAATGAAGTTAAATCTGCTGAAGTCAATGAATTTAAAGAGCTTCGAGGTCGAGAGTGGTAAGCTACAGTATTGCGATTGGAGCTCTGCTTACAACCTGAGTTCAATTCCAATGAAAGTCAATTTTAGGTAGCCGGCTCAAGGTTGACTCAGTCCTTTGAGCTTGGTCAAATGACTGTGCAGTTTGCTGGGGATAAAGTGTAGACAACTGTGGAAGGCAATGGTAAACCGCTCTGTAAACCTAATCTCTCTAGTAAATGTCATGACATGATGTCACTTCATGGGTCAGTAATAACTCGGTGCTTTTTAGGATGGAGTCGCCATGAAGGAGTGATTTTCTAGCCTCTGCTATATGATCATTGTTCATGAATGGAAGAAACTTTTTGAATTTGCTATGGAAAAATTGTAACTGTATTGATATTCATTTAAAAAAATCTTTAAAAAATAACACATTTATCCATGCAAAGATTGTTCAATTACACACACACACACACACACTTAAATATGTATAAACAGTAATTATATCTATTCATATCTATTGCATTGCAATTAACTCCAATTAATAATATTCATTAGTGTTCTTCGAAGACTGCAATTCATGATTAAATAGTGATACATCTGCAGAATCTCACTGTGGAATAAGATACTTTATTTTAATCTACCAGTTGCTACTGTTAAGATCTGAATTCCACAGAATCTCACTGTGGAATAAGATACTTTATTTTAATCTACCAATTGCTACTGTTAAGATCTGAATCAGTACAGGGGAAACACTTTCTTCCCCCTGATGACCATACATTTTAGCAAAGGGCATGAGTCAATGGTAGTCACTGGTAAACAAAAACTGCCTGGAGTTAATAGGAAAGGCAAGATATAGATGTTTTAATTGATAAATATCTGAACCTCACTGATATCTATGATTAATAAATATCTGAGCCTCACTGATATCTATGAGAAAACTAAGAACATGTGCTTCATTCTTTTCAATTCAAACCAATGAAATTTAAGAGTCCTTCACTTATGGATCATGCCCAATATGGGGACCATGGAATGTGGAGATCTCTCGAGGACATGAATTGTCCATCACAGGGTTGCCTGAACAGAATAGTACAAACATTGTTGAGGCCTAGAGTCAAAATGCTGCAGCCGCAGAAGGAAAATAACAACATTGGTCAACAAAGGACACAAGCATCTCTGTACAACAAGTCAAGCTAGGACCTTCCACTACCTCCATGCACTCCTGTTACTATTTAGGCATGCAGAATGAATCATAGAATTGGAAGAGACCACAGGGGCCATCTAGTCCAACTCCCTGCAATGCAGGAACACACAATCAAAGCACTCCTGACAGAAGGCCATCCAGCCTCTCTTTAAAAACCTCCAAAGAAGGAGACTCCACCACACTCCGGGGTAGTGCATTCCACTGTCAAACAGCCCTGACAGTCAGAAAGTTCTTTCTAATGTTTAGGTGGAATCTCTTTTCCTTCACCTTGAACCCATCACTCCTGGTCCTAGCCTCTGGAGCAGCAGAAGAGAAGCTTGCTCCCTCACCAACATGACATTTCTTCAAATATCTAAACATGGCTATCATGTCACCTCTTAACCTTCTGTTCACCAAACTAAACATCCCCAGCTCCCTAAGTCTCTCCTCGTAGGGCATGGATTCCAGACCTTTAACCATTTTGGTTGAATGATCCAGAAAATATGGACGAAAGGAATGGTGTGGCAGAAAGTAATACCCAAGTCATATGAGCTGGTGACACAAAGAAGATGGCTGATGAATAGGAACAGAAAACATTGAAACCCCACTAGACATAATATTCATTATCACCTTGGAAGCCAACAAATAATATCAAGGGGAGGAGAGATCAGGAGTAGGCATTCCTAATATGGGTGCCTTTGGAGAAGATCAGAGCATCTTCAACCAGTTCAATGTTAGCAAATGTTTGTAGGCTCTGTGAGTAGGTTTTTTTAGTGTTTGGTGGTAGAACATGCCATCAAGTAACAGCCAACTTGGGGTTTTCAAGGCAAAAGATATTCAGAGATGGTTTGTCATTGTTACCTCTGTGTAGCAACCCTGGACTTCCTTGGTGGTCAGCTTCTGAGATCTTAGGAGGTTGGGCTAGCCTGAGTCATCCAGATATTTGGTGCTTATTGCTTGATTTTTAAAAAAAGGTAAAATAGAGAAGAACGAATTTGCTTGATGAAAGCTGTTTCCAATGGAACAGCTCCCAGCCTTGTTCTGGATGTAGATCTTAACTCACCCAAGCTTTTGGTTACAAAAGAGAACCAGCCTGGTATAGTAGTTAAGAGCAGGTGCACTCTAATCCAGAGTTTGATTCCCCGCTCTGTCACTTGAGCTGTGGAGACTTATCTGGTGAACCAGATTAGCTTGTGCACTCCAACACATGCCAGCTGGGTGACTTTGGGCTAGTCACAGTTCTTCAGAGCTCTCTCAGCCCCACCTACCTCACAGCGTGTTTGTTGTAAGGGGAGAAGGGAAAGGAGGTTGTCAGCCCCTTTGAGTCTCCTTATAGGAGAGAAAGGGGGAATATAAATTCAAACTCCTCCTCCTCCTCCTGTTACTGCTACTGCTACAAGCCTAACTTTTGCTAAATCACCTCCTCTTCCTCCCTCTCTCTTTCTTTCAACAACTCTTCACCAACAGCAACAGAATGAACTTTGGTCTCAGTTAGGGGTGTGTGTGTGTTGTCAAGACACAGCTGACTTATGGTAACCCAATAAGGCAGGGGTGTCGAAAGCAGATTCCGCATGGGCCAAAAACAGCAGTGTGAAAACGGTGTGAAAACAGTGTAAAAGGGTTTAAAAGGGTGTAAAAAAGTTTACACTGTTTTCACACCGTTTTCACACCACTGTTTTTGGCCCGTGTGGAATCCACCAAACTCATTTCTCATGAGTGCTGGATATGACCTTAGTGTGATTTGGTTGGGGTGGGGCCTGAGGGGATGACTGCCTTGGTTGGAACTTCCTGCAGCCCCCAGCAGGAGGGCCAGCCCAGATCAGCACTGGGGAAAAGATGGCTACCTTGGATGGCAAGCCCATAGAGGGCTCCCCAGCCCAGATCAGCATTGGGGGGTGGAGGTCAGCACTGATGTGTGTGTGTGGTTGCCTCATCTGACCAGTTCACAGCAGGCTCCCCAGCCCAGATTGGGCTGGAAGAAGGGGAATGGCTCACCAGCTGAGCTTGGGAGTGGAGGATGGCTGCCTGGACTGGCCAGCCCTTAGTGGGCTAACCAGGCCAGATCAGAAGTGAGAGGGTGGGCTACCTCAGCTAGATCATGAGCCTGAAAAGCCTCCCAAGGGGCTGGATCTGGCCCCTTAGCCACATGTTTGAGTCCCCTGCCATAGGGTTTTCAAGGCAAGAGACATTTGGACATTTGGAGGTGGTTTGCCATTGCCTGCCTCTGTTTGGGTTGAGAGAGTTCTGAGAGTTGTGATTCTGGGCACATGGCAGTGGCGGAGCTACAAGGGGATAGGAGGGTGCACCGTGCACCGGGCGCACGCCTGGGATGGGCGCAGAAAATCCCCCCAGGCCCCTCCCCCGCCCCCTGCAGCTCCCCCCACCCCCTTGCCACACTTACCTTAGTTCCTTTCCTTTTTCTTGAACTTTTTCAGGCTGCAAAAGGCCTGTTCACAGTAAAAACGGCCTGAGGAACTACAGTTCCCAGGAGACCTTGGGGCTCACAAAATCTCCTGGGAAGTATAGTTCCCATCAGGCCGGTTTTACTGTGAACAGGCCTTTTGCAGCCTGAAAAAGTTCAAGAAAAAGGAAAGGAACTAAGGTAAGTGTGGGAAGGGGGGGCGCCGTGGGGGGTGCCGCGGGGGGCATGGAGGGGAATATAGAATGCGCGCCAGGCGCAGTTTGGCCCAGCTACGGCTCTGGCACAGGGCCTGGTAACATCTAGATTAGGTTCTCTGCAATAGGCTACCCTTGAAGACGGTTTAAGGAACATATAATTCCAGCCTTGTGGCATCTACACTGGGTCCCAGTTTGCTTCTGGACTCAATTTAAGCTGCTGGTGTTGACCTTCAAAACCAGTATAAACCTGTGTGTGTGTAAAGTGCCGTCAAGTTGCAGCTGACTTATAGCAACACCAGTGAGGTCCTTTCGAGGCAAGTGAGAAACAGAGGTAGTTTGTCTTTGCAGTGTTGTGTAGTTGTTAAGAACGGTGGGCTCTAATCTGGAGAACCAGGTTTGTTTCCCCACTCCTACACACAAAGCCTGATGGTTGACTTAGTCACTGTTCTCTCAGAACTCTCTCAGCCCCACCTACCTCACAAGGGGTCTGTTGTGGGGAGGGGAAGGGAAGATGACTGCAA
This sequence comes from Sphaerodactylus townsendi, assembly GCF_021028975.2. Lineage (NCBI taxonomy): Eukaryota > Metazoa > Chordata > Lepidosauria > Squamata > Sphaerodactylidae > Sphaerodactylus > Sphaerodactylus townsendi. The sequence continues at coordinate 162,756,385 of NC_059426.1, forward strand.
GCTGCTTTGAGTCTCCTCAAAGGTAGAGAAAAAGCAGGGTAAAAAACCCTACTCTTTTTCCTCAGAAGAGTCTTTCTTGGTGGTCTCCCCTTCCAAGTACTGACCCTGCTTCAGTTCCAAAAGCTGACAAGTATAGATGACTGGGCAGTGGTGGGATCCAAAATTTTAGTAACAGGTTCCCATGGTGGTGGGATTCAAACTGTGGCGTAGCGCCAATGGGACTGGGCAGGGCATGATGAGGGCAGGGCATTCCTGGGCGGGGCTGTGGCAAGGATGCAGCTGCTGCGCCGGTCCTTGGGCAGGAAATGAATGCACGCAGGTGCAGGCTGCCACGCACACCGGTGCACCTCCTGCTAGACTGCTTCAAGTTCTGTGCGCTACTGCTGAGAGGAGGGGCGTAACTAAGGCAAAAATCACGTGGCAAAATCACCAAGTAGTAACCCCCTCTCGGCACACACAAATAATTAGTAACCTACTCTCGGGAACCTGTGAGAACCTGCTGGATCCCACCTCTGTGACTGGGGAAGGCAATGGCAAACCACCTCATAAATACAATCTGCCTAGTGAACACTGGGATGTGACATCATCCCAGGGGTCAGTATTGACCTGGTGCTTGCCCAGGGAACTACTTTGACCTTTTACCCTACTTTGGACTATACTGCATCCGGGGGCATCATTGAGCTGTGTTACTCTGACCTGGATGGCCCAGGCTAGCCTGATCTTGTCAGATCTCAGAAGCTAAGCAGGATTGGTCAATACGGTACGGCAGGCAATGACAAACCACCTCTCTCTGTGCCTTGCCTTGAAAACCCCTTGACAGTTTTCAATAAGTCAGCTGTGCCTTGACGGCACCTTACCCAAAAACAAGCTTCTTGTCTTCTGTTGGCAGGGTGGGAGGGGAAATTATACAGTCAGAAGGAATCCTAGAGATTCTCTCCTCCTCTTCAGCTCCCTGAAGCTCCTGCTATAAATCACAGGAAGGCAGATTTTTCCTGAAATGCTGGGTCAGTGTCATGGTGCCCTGCACAGAGATTTATGAGCACTGCCTTGGCAGCAGCTACGGACAGCCACAGAAGGAGGCTGACAGCTGAGTGTATCTTAAGACTTCTCAGGAGAAAACAAAAAGATGTATTGCTGTGTTAATGTTAGCAAGCCAGCATGGTGGTGTGAAAAGGGTACGGATAAACAGAATAAGATGGAGCAGCCAGCTGAAGCCGAGAGGTGCGTGTTAACCTGTGTGTAGATTTCCTACTAATTCTGTGTAGTTAAGATCAGGCATGAGAACGGGAAGTCGTTCGTGCGTGGATCTGTTTTAAGACTCTGACGGTGAAATCCTACGGAGAGCTACACCCTTTAAAGTCAACGGACTTGGAAAGGTTTAGCACAATATAGGATTGCCCTGTGAGAGACCCAGTGGCTGAATATTCGTTTGAGAGCTTCTTCCCTGGCCATTTATGCACTTGTGGTTGGCACTGAGTGTACATTCCCTGTACATTCCCTTTAGCAGCAGCAGCAGCAGAAGCAGAAGCAGAAGCAGAAGCAGAAGCAGAAGCAGAAGCAGAAGCAGAAGAAGAAGAAGAAGAAGAAGAAGAAGCAGAAGAGGAGGAGGAGGAGGAGGAGGAGGAGGAGGAGTTTGGATTTATATGCCCCCTTTCTCTCCTGCAGGAGACTCAAAGGGGCTTACAATCTCCTTGCCCTTCCCCACCCACAAACACCCCACTCACCTCACAAACACCCTATGAGGTGGGTGGGGCTGAGAGAGCTCCGAAAAACTGTGACTAGCCCAAGGTCACCCAGCTGGCGTGTGTGGGAGTGTACAGGCTAATTTGAATTCCCCAGATAAGCCTCCACAGCTCAGGCGGCAGAGCTGGGAATCAAACCTTGTCCCTCCAGATTAGATACACGAGCTCTTAACCTCCTATGCCACTGCTGCTCCTAGGTTGGATTCTCCGTTACACACACGTTTTCCCCTGTTCAGAACTCACTGCGCTTTCTGAATTGAATCTCCACGTGGTCTTTGAAGCTGGTCAAAGTGCAACTTTCTCAGTCCCTATCAAGGTCTTAGTTCTTTCCTGGTTTTTGCTATGAGCCTGTGTGTATTGTGAGAATCTTTAGCTTGTTTTCCAATTAACTCGTGTGCCCATGCTCGTTTACTTTTTGCAGAAACTTTTATCACCCTACAAGGCATTTAGCACCCGGCCCTTATCTTTGTTTTGGCCTTGGAGACTTCTCATAGCTTGAGAACATTTCCCATGATTTCATCCCACTTGGATGGCAAGGGCAGAGCTGGAGGGGTGCTTGGGGAAGGGATATTAATCAGAAGTAACGTAGTGGAACTCAGTTCCAAAAATACTTGCTTTTTTTGCAGTGTTCCTATCAATAAACTGATTTCTGAAACCAAGCATTTGGTTATTGCAGGGGGTTGACAGATCCTGACAGTCTTTCCCCCTCCCTTTGCAGGGAAAGCAAAGGAAAGCAGAGTGCATTCAGTCTTCTTTGGGTTTTCCCACTCGGCTCACCCTTTAGGCTCAGAGGGGCTTCCTTTTTTAAATGCTGCAAGGCCTATTCCAGAAGCGATAGACCAAAAACACCTGTTTTTAAAAACCAAATGGAGGTTGCAGACTCAAAAAGGAAGCAGGGGCGGGGGCAAAATGGCTGCTCGGCTTGGCTGTCCCTGGAGTGAACAAAAAAGCACGGGGAAACCCCACCGCAAAGCAAACAGCCTGGGGGTAGGCACTGCATGCATAAATTGCCTCTGTGTCAACATCATTTGTCCTCATTAAAAAGACAGGTATGCATATAATCTTTTTGCAGACCATCTGTGTTTGATGTTGGGGGTTTAAAAAACAAAAAATTAGAATATTTGCAAATGTGGCAAATGTAAACTTTTTTCTTCTTCTGCTACCTGTAGCTGAATGAGCAACAAGATTTCCGGGGTATAAGCATTCAGCCATCAAAGCTCCCTTGATCAGATATGTGAGAGACAGTGTGGTGTAGTGGTTAGTTGGACTAGGATCTGGAAGACCTAGGTTTGAACCCCCAATTATATCAAGGAAGCTTACTGGGTGATCTTGGGCTATTGTCATACGCTCTCAGCTTACTTATCTCACAGGGTTTTGGGGAAGATAATATGGAGAAAAGGAGAACAATGTAAACTGCTCCTGGCTGAAAGGCAGAATATATGTGAAGTAGTACATTGATTCTTGAAAGATTATACCAAGGAAATCTTGTTGGTCCTATTTGACTCAAATCTTGCTGTGCTATTGCAAACCATCACAGCTGTCCATCTGAAATGTTCTACATGAAATTGCTAAACCCAGCAGCTCACCTAGCTTAGCAGCTCTGACTGGCAGCCATGCCGCACCGCCTCAGACAGAGAATGGCCTTCAGCAGTGGTGAAGCTCCCAGGGGGCGGGGGGGCATGACACACCAGGCACATGAATTTTGGTCCCGTGGGGGGTGCAAAATCCCCCTGGGCCCTCCCCCTTCCCCCCCATCACACTTACTTTAGAAAACTGAGCAGGCTGGAGAACGGGCCTTGCTGTTCTAGCGGGAACTACATTTCCCAGGGTGACAGTCATTTTCTGTGTGAGATGGGGATTACCAACTTTCAATAGTAGTTTAGTAGGTGGAAATGGGTCGCTGCAGCTTGTCACGGCACAGAGATAGATAGCACCAGCTAGTTAAACATCACCTGTTAAAGGGCAGCACATTTTCTCTCCAGGTTGTCAGCAACCGTATTTGAGATCCCTTATTTAAAAAAGTAGAGAAGGCATAGATTGAACTTAGAACCAGCTTGGTGTATAGGTTAAGAGCAGTGGGCTCAAAACTAGAGAACTGGGTTTGATTCCCCACTCTTCCACATGAGTAGTGAACTCTAATCTGGTGTACTGGATTTGTTTCCCTGAACCCTGCTGGGTGACCTTGGGCTAGTCGCAGTTCCCTCAGAACTCTCTCAGCCCCACCTACCTCACAAGGTGTCTGTTGTAGGGAGCAGAGGCAGATTTAGGGGGGACAGAGGGAGCTGATACCCCAGGCACCTCTTGGGGTGGGGGTGGAAAGCAGGCCAGGGCCCTCACCGCCCACTTCCCACTTCAGTCTCTCTGCCTGCTTGGCTACCATGGTTGGGCACAAAATGGTCAGGCTGTGGCAGAGCAGAGAAGGACAGAAGTCACAAACACTGCCCCCTACAAAAAAGGTCTGGTGGTGCAGCCCACACGAAGTTCCTTCTGGCAGCCAGGTGCCAGAAGAGGAGTATGTTGAGGGTGCCCTTTTCTTCCACCCCTCCCTTCACCCTCCCCCAGGTAGGTAGTGGCTGACTGGCTGGCTCAAAGTGGGGAAGCATGGCTGTGTCACTTTGTGGGGCTGGGCTGGCCACCAGGTGGGCTGTGGCGTGAAGCCTGAGGCAGGGGCCCAGAGACACACTGGTCCACCAGCATCGTTGGTCATGGTCCTCCACCTGCTGGCCCCAGCCACCCTCGTGGTCCTCCTGTGTGGATGTCGAGGTGATGGGGGGGGGGGGTTGCAGGAAGCAATAGGGAATCCTGCTGTCTTGCATGGCCACCCAGCCCAGAAAACCCACAACAGCCCCCTTTATCGACTCCTGTGCTGGTTTCCATCTTCCTGAAAGTCATTTGATGAGGCCCAAGTTTTCCCTTTGAATGAAAAATCCTGTGTATTTTCTACAACTGGATTATGAAGTGGATATTGGCTGTCGCGGGTTTGATCCACAGTGAGAGACACCTCTGTCCGTGACATGCGTCCAAAGATGCCAGCCAAGATGTGAGTGAAACATTAGGTGCAAAAACTACTAGACCAGTGGTGGTGAACCTATGGCATGTGTGCCAGAGGTGGCACTCAGAGCCCTCTCTGTGGGCACGTGCAAACAGAGTGCCCCCCCACACACACATCTAGGTTGCTGGCAATGGAGGCTTGCTTCTGAGTAAAGCCTCCTAGGGTTGTGATTCACTCGTTGGAAGAGTTGCACGGCTGTTTCAAAGCAAAGCCACCGACTGCCACCAAGCTTACTCCCGAGTAATGCACGCCTCGGAGCCAACTGTTTTTTCTAAACTAAAACCTCAGTATTCAGGTTAAATTGCTGTGTTGGCACTTTGCGATAAATAAGTGGGTTTTGGGTTGCAATTTGGGCACTCGGTCTCGAAAAGGTTCGCTATCACTGTACTAGAGCATGGCCACCCAGTCCGGAAAAATCCACAACAACCAGTAGATTCTGACTGTGGAAGCCTCGACAATGCCAGTGGATACGAGCACATTCTCATTCTTAAATCCACCCCTCCCTCCCATTCATCTGAGAAAAAAAAGAAGGAATTCTCTGTTTCTCTCTGTTGATAGTGCTAGAAAACTGCTGCCACCTGTAGGCACAAGCTGGCAAGTGCATATCAAGACAGATTTAAAAAATAGACGAAAAATGATTAACTGGATGACAGCGGAATCTGCTTCCCTCCCCTCTTTCCGCTTCTAATCTCAGATGCAGCTTCCTTAAAAAAAAAAACCTTGTGGGAAACTTTCAGAATTAAATGCCCCCCGTGCCTTTCAGAGTCCCCCCCCCCACCTTCCAATCAGTGCCAAACAAGCTGAAAGGTACTCGGCACCACTTTATGGCAGGGCGAAGGGAAGGAGAGCGCAATGCCACAGCCAATTGCTGTCGTCACACAGCTTGATTGCGAGCGAGCCCTGTGCGAGGCACTCGCAAGCACTTCCGACACCGCTGAACATCACGCTCTCCGGTACAGCCGGTGACACGCCAGCCTGGCAGCTCCGGCACGCTTCGGGCAAAGGGAGCCGTCCTCTAAAAATCGTCTTCTGTGGCTCAGAAAAGCAAATGCCTGCGTAGCGGGGCTACCTTTAATAAAGACCGTCTCCGCCTTTAAGAACGTTTAATTCCTCCTTATCTGATTCCTTCTCGGAGAGCCGGTGGGATGCAGTGCTTAGAGTGTTGGAGGCGCACTGGCTTAGAAGGCTTCAAAAGAGGATTAGAGATGAGCATTCAGGCAGGGAGGCCTATCAGCGGCTCTTGGGCCCGATAGCTACAGAGAACCTCCAGGTGGGGAGACAGCAGGCGAATGGAAATTCCAGCTGTTTGGGAGGGGGCAACATCTGCAGAGGGTTGTTGGTTGCATGCCCTGCTTATGTGGATTTCCTGGAAGCAACTGATCGGCCCCTGCAGGGAACAGGATGGTTGAGTTTGCAGTTTGATCCAGCAAGGCTGTTCTTAGGGTAGGGGGAGAGACCTGGGTTGGAATACTTATGCGACACTGCCTCTTAGGCCCCTTCCGCACATGCAGAATAATGCATTTTCAATCCACTTTCACAGTTGTTTGCCAGTGGATTTTGCTATTCTGCACGGTAACATCCATCAGCAAAGTGCATTGAAAGTGGGTTGAAAGTGCATTACTCTGCATGTGCGGCAGGGGCCTTAGATTAACCTGGCCCACAAGGTTGTTGTGAGGACAAAATGGGATATTCTTCCCCTGCATTTGTGCTGTGCAGAGCTTTTTGGAGATAGGATAGGAGGCCCATGGGGTCAATACAATTAATCACCTACTGCAAGCTTATTTGCTCGACTTTTGACCTCTGAGCAGAGGTGGGATCCAGCAGGTTCTCACAGGTTCCCGAGAGTAGGTTACTAATTATTTGTGTGTGCCGAGAGGGGGTTACTAATTGGTGATTTTGCCAGGTGATTTTTGCCCTAGTTACGCCCCTCCTGTCAGCAGTAGCGCGCAGAACTTGAAGCAGTCTAGCAGGAGGTGCACCGGCGTGCGTGGCAGCCTGCGCCTGCGTGCATTCGTTTCCCATCCAAGGACCGGCGCAGTGACTGCGTCCTTGCCACAGCCCCGCCCAGGAATGCCCATGCCCCCGTCGTGCCCCGCCCAGCCCCATTGGCGCTACTCCACAGTTTGAATCCCACCACCATGGGAATCTGTTACTAAAATTTTTGGATCCGACCACTGCCTCTGAGGGCCAGGGCAATCTAATAGAGTATTGGACTTGGATCTGAAAGACCTAGGTTCCAATCCCCACTCTGCCATGGAGCCTCACTGGGTGACTTTGGGTCAATCACATACTCTCAGTTAATTTCCCTCACAGGGTTGTTGCAAGGATAAAAACGGAGGTAGGGAGAATGTGTAGTAAGCCACATTAGATTCTTATTGGACAGAAAAGTGGGGTACCATTATTTAAATGTTGTAGTATCACTGTATGTTATTTGTTTCCATTGTTGAAGACCTGAGCCAGCAGGGTGTAGTGGTTAAGAATAGTGGATTCTAATCTGGAGAACCAGGTTCGAATCCTCACTCCTCCATATGAAGCCTGCTGGGTGACCTTGGGCTAGTCACAGCTCTCTCTCTCTCTCTCTCTCTCTCTGAACTTGCTCAGCCCACACGGAGCCAGACAATGACTAACCATCTCCAAACGTCTCTTGCCTTGAAAATTCTATCAGGTAGCCATAAGTCATCTGTCACATGATGGCAGTTTACATACACGCATTGTCGAAGGCCTCAGGGAGTTCAGCTGTGAATGAGAACAGATGCCTGAAATTCCCTGTACATGCATACAAGGGGACTGGTCACATGCATGCAGAAGAACGAAATTGCTTTTTTTTACTGCAGAGTAACTGCACACAAAGTGCACAAATGTGGGGTAACTACACACACACACACACACACACACACACACACACACACACACACACACACTCTGATGCACAAAGGACAGAGCTACAGGGTAGCATAGGCTCATTCTGCGAATGCAGAATAATGCACTTTCAAACTGCTTTCAGTGCTCTTTGAAGCTGTGCGGAATAGCAAAATCCACTCGCAAACAGTTGTGAAAGTGGTTTGAAAATGCATTATTTTGCGTGTGTGGAAGGGGCCATAGAGAGGAACATAAGCAAAATAAAAACCATGTGTGCCAGAAAGGGTTGGAGCATTGCAGATCGGGAAAAAAGCAGAAGAGGATGAGACAATAACAATAGTGCGTGTTGTTGTGTGTATATATGTGTGCGGAGGGGCATCACACGGTCTGAAGGACAGGGCCAGGTAAAGGAGTCCAGGGCCAGCATGCTGAAGGAAAGCCGGGTAAATGAGAGCCAGTGTGATGTAGTGGTTAAGAGTGATGTGTTAAGGTTGAGAAAGGGAATGATGCCACAGTCCTGGTAGAAACTGAGCCAGAGTTTTAGCCCAGGGATTGATAGGTTGGGGTACAGGGAAACGTCATTGTACATGGTGTTATGGACTTTGTAGATGACATGAAAGACTTCCACCTGAGACTTGGAGAGCCTCTGCCAGTCTGAGTAGACGATGCTGAACTTGATGGATCAAGGGCTTGACTCGGTAGAAGGTGGATTCATGTGTTAGTCCAGGCGCTCCCCACACTTCTGTCTTGATTCTTGCTGGATTCCAGGGCTGGGCTGCGTTTGAGACGCCGTCACAATCAGGATGTCTCTCTTGATACACACATTTGAACTGGGAAGATTAGAAGTGGTGAAACAGCATTCATGACCCACTTCTACTCCTGCTTCAGAGCTGAGTTGCAAATTCTGAAACTTGATTTATTTCTAGCTGCACGCTGCCCTTCCTCTTGCGTGCCCAAGGTGACTTCCAACATATAATAAACACAATAATATTTTCTCAAATATAATTTAAAAACAGGAACGAAAATATAGAAAAAGGAAAAAGAAAATACAGTTACATGTAAACTATTTATATATTAGCTCTAGTCCAGCACATTGGATCTTAGAATTACAACACAAGAAGAAGAAGAAGAAGAAGAAGAAGAAGAAGAAGAAGAAGAAGAAGAAGAAGAAGAAGAAGAAGAAGAAGAAGAAGAGGAGGAGGAGGAGGAGGAGGAGGAGGAGGAGGAGGAGGAGTTTGGATTTATATCCCCCCTTTCTCTCCTGCAGGAGACTCAAAGGGGCTTACAATCTCCTTGCCCTTCCCCCCTCACAACAAACACCCTGTGAGGTGGGTGGGGCTGAGAGAGCTCAGAAGAACTGTGGGTCACCCAAGGTCGCCCAAGGTCACCCAGCAGGCTTCATGTGTAGGAGTCTACAGGCTAATCTGAATTCCCCAGATAAGCCTCCACAGCTCGGGGAGCAGAGCTGGGAATCAAACCCGGTTCCTCCAGATTAGATACACGAGCTCTTAACCTCCTACGCCACTGCTGCTCCTATTATCATTTAGAGAGAACATTACATAGTTTTAAAATTCATGACCTTCTAATCTTTAGTTTCAAAATAAAATAGGTGTCTAGTAAGCATTTGTTTATATCTTAATCAATAACATATGAATATACTTACTATTATTATTCTTACATACTCAATTCAGCCTCGTATGAGAAATACAGTTCCCATTTCTCATCATACTCTTGTTTTGACCATCTGTTCACAAGATTTGTTAATTTGGCCGCTGTAGCAGATTCTCTAACTTTATCTTCCCAGAGTTTTGTCTTAAGGTCTCTTTCAGTTTTCCAACGGGATGCAACTATTACCCTCGCAGCTGTTAATAAGTGCCAACATAGTTCATTAAGCTTCTTTGGAAGATTTTCAGGCAAAATGTCTAATAGGATAGTTTTAACAATAAGAGGAAATTTTAGCTTGTTGCATTTTTGTATGTACTTCTGTCCAAAATTTTTGATTTTTTTACAAGTTCACCACGTGTGAAAGAAAGATCCAACCTCTTCCCGACATCTCGAACAAAGACCAGCACAATGTTTATTCATCTTCTTAATAATGTCTGGAGTTATATACCATCTATAACCCTACTTTTTTAAAATCAAAATGTCTGCTACTATTCTGGCCTTTATATTGTAATATGGTTGTCAGTTCACCGCAAGTGATCCCTGGGAATGTACTGATGAAGGCTTTCATGGCCAGACTCAGCTGTGTGGCCATGGTCTGGTAGTTTTTCCTTCTAACATTTCACCTCCATCTACAGCTGGCATCTTCAGAGGCATGTCACAGTATGATGTGACACAGACAGGAACACATCTCGCTATGACGTGCCTCTGAAAATTTCAGCCATAGATGCAGGCGAAATGTCAGGAGCAAAAACTACCAGACTATAGCCACGTAGCCCAGAAAATCCACAACTTCCAGATCCCAAGGAATGTTGCAGGGTGGAGCCTGGAAGAGGGAGCACCACAGATGCTATGACATCACATCCAGGTGAACACCTGAAAGTGATGTGCCAGTGTCTATGACACTCTAGGAATCTCTCCACTCTCTTTACCATAGAGACTGGTGAAATTCCTAGAGTATTATGGAAACTGTAACGTCCCTTTCAGGTGCTCACATGGATATGACATCATAGTATTTTTGCCTTCCCTCCTCACGGCCCCATTTTTCCCACCTGCTGCTCCATTGATCAGGTGTAAGTAATAGAATGCAGAAGCAGGTAAGCTGTAAGTAAACCTAATTCTGGATAGTAATTTTGGATGGATAGATGGATGCTACTGAAGTTCGTTATAGGTGGCAAAATACTAGCTGTGTGGGAATGTTGGGGTTGCAACATCAAGCCCCCAAAAACCTCCAAACTCTCCTTCCCTTTGTTTGTTTTATTTCACTGCTTAGTACCTTCCCATGAATGGAGAATTCATTATGGCCCCTGGTGCCGGGTTTGCAGCTTTTGACGGTAATTACGAACCAGGATGTGAGACAGGTATTGCGCACAGTCTACTACTCATTAGTCATGCAAATGAAGCACGTTGAGAATAAACCTCCGTTAACGCTGTTCGCCTGAGTCATTTGCAAAGTCATAATTAATTTTTCCCTGGAGCCCCTCAAAGTTTCGAAGTTATAGTGGGAGCTTTCCTTTTTCAAACAAAAAAAACGACAGTGGGAAGAGGAAATAGGAAAGGAAATGGTAAACACTGGCTACATACATTCCACCAGGAACGTCTCCTTTGGGGACCCCATTAAAATGAATTGTGCTGTGTTCTTGCCAAACATGCATTTATTTCTGAGCTGTTTGCACAAGGGATGTTTCCAGCAGAATAATGCTCATTGTTTGCACTTTTGATTGTTTCGAGGACAAATGGACTGAAATGGACGTTCACGGGCTCCTAGCTGCAGAGGAGGATAGCAATGTTGTGCCCGGGTCTTCATTTAATTGGATGCTGAAACCTGGGACTTCTTTGTACAAATGGGTCTTCTTGTGGGATCTTTCAGGCCCAGATTTGACAGTGTGGGTTAAGTGAACAGGAGAGCTATTTTAATTTAATAGAACAAAACTATTGCAGGTTCCAGTTTTAAAAAATAAGCAAAATCGTGCCACAAGGCTCAAAAGCCTCCTTAAGAATATTGATTTCAGTGGGATTAAGCACAGTTTGGATTTGGTGGAACATACAAATGTAAGAAGATCCCTACAGGATCAAAACATCTAGTCCAGGGGGCTGCAACCTGCTGCTCTCCAGATGTTCATGGACTACAATTCCCATCAGCCCCTGCCACCATGGGCAATTGGCCACGCTGGCAGGGGTTGATGGGATTTGTAGTCCATGGACATCTGGAGAGCTGCAAGTTGCAGACCCCTGATCTAGTCAAACATCCTGCCTCACACAGTGGGAAACCAGTTCTTCTGGAGGGCCAAAAACAAGGCATAGAAGCCGAGGCCTCCCCCTGACACTGGTATTCCTTCCTCCTGGCACTGGTATTCAGAGGCTAACTGCCTCTGAATGGCGGTTCCTTTAGTTACCATGGCTAGTAGCCACTGACAGACCTGTCCACCAAAATCAGTCCAATCCCCTTTTAAAACCACCTGTGCCTGCCGCTATCACCAGAGGCGGAGCTTCCACAGAGCGGTCTGGGGACAAACACCCCGGGTGGCCACTGTTCACCCCCCCCACATGGCCACACCCCCACCCTGGGGCAGCGATGCCTTGCCTATCACTCCATCCTCTGGCAGCAAATTACACATTTTAATCACTTGGTGTGTAAAGAAGTATTTCCTTTTGTCCATCCTGAATCTACTTCCCATCAGCTTCGTTAGGTACCCTCCAGTTCTAGAATTTGGGGAGAGGCGGGAAAAGTTATCTCTGTCGATTCTCCCTACCCTGTGAATGATTTTATAAACCTCTATTTTATTTGTCTCTTTTTCCAAACTGAACGAGTTTTTTCCTTTGAAGGGAGCACGAATGTTTATGACGTGAAGCTTCCAATTCTGCATTTGCACCAGTGGAAGAGGGTGCCTTGGGCACGCAAAAGATGTCCATGAAAAGCAGCCTCCTCCACTGAAGTAAATCGGAAATCTCACTCACCTTGCCGCTGGGAAACGCAGTTGGAGTCCTAGATCTGTACTCACCAACATGGAACCCACCCAGAAGTTTCTTACTGGCTGTTTGCTACTGCCCCAAGATAAATAGCTGCTCCCGGCTTTCCTTCACCAGGAGGTCATACAGAAGAACCTTTAGGTCAGCAGGGAGCAGCCATTCAGAAACAGGCTTGGCTTGCAACCTCTTAAAAGTTTGAGATCAGATGACCTACAGCAGCCATTTTGTGGAATCACCCACTCACTCAAAAGTGAACCCAGGCTAGGCTGACCAGACGTCCCACTTTTGGTGGGACAGTCCCACCTTAAAACAATTTGTCCCGCGTCCTGCGGGTTTTTTCAAGTGTCCCGGTTTTTGAAAGGCTGCCACACTGCCCTCTGGGGCGCAAGGCAGTGCGGCAGCCTCCCGCGCGTGGCTGCAGGAGCGCACAGCCTTTTGGGGCGCTTCCATTTCTGGGGCACTCCTGCAGGAGCGCACAGCCTTCTGGGGCGCATGCGCATGCGGCCGCAGGAGCACGGCTTTCTGGGGCGCTCCCGTTTCCTGTCACAGGGCGGGAAACGGGAGCGCCCCAGAAGGCCGTGCGCACCTGCGGCTACACGCACGCCCGTCCCGGTTCACAAAGGTGACCATCTGGTCACCTTAACCCAGGCTCAACAAGATTGGGGGGGGGGCTGCTCTAGATGATGGTGATATTGCTCTTTTATCTGGGGGAAGGGGGAGAAATCCCCTGGTAGTGGGTAATCTAAATTCCACAGGAGTCAGAGCTAAGTTTCTGCAATAGGGCTGCCAAATCTGTGCTGTGAACAGGGAGGAAACCCCCACCCCCACCCCCGGCAGCTCGTTCCCTGCAGCTACTCTGAGCAGTGACGGAGGGAAAAATAGAGAGGGAAAGGCTCTTGGGCCAATGGCCTGATGTTACTTCTGCAGAAAACACGGAAGTGGTATCAGTCCTCTCTAGGAATCACAGGCAACTCTGTGGTTTTGCCACAGAGTTCCTAGAGAGGTGCTTTTTAATCAGCGTCAGCCACCTTTCCATGTCCCTGCCTCCCCAGTCTCCTGCCAGTTGCTAAGCCTTGCCTGGCTACCCTTTCTGCAGCAAAGTTCCTCAGGTTCGTGGTTCTTACAGTCATGCTGGCTTATGTGCAAATCCATGACAGTTTTATTAATATTAAACAGAAAGTAGATTGTTAATGAATTAAATATGAATTTCGGCAATACACTGAGTTCAGCAGCCCCTGTGTGTTGTTTATTTGTTTTAAATTCCCTAGCTGAGGAATGATGAGAGGCAGTTTCGTTGAGGACATGGTTACCATCACACTGACAGAGAACTGTGACACACACACACTCTCTCTCACACATACCAATCAATGGCTATTACAGTGCTAATAAAGTCGTCAAGTTCATCGTCATCCACGGCTTCCCAATTGAGGCCTATTCACATGGAATATTCGTGGAAGACTTCTGTGTTATCCTCTCTGGTGACTTCTAAAAGTGCAGTGTAGCATTTCTGTCATCTGCCTAGAGTAGTAAGCCAGCTATTGGGGTGATGTTTGTGCCTTATCACTTTGAGGAGTTTGCGTGCTTTCAAAAATACTGAATTGATCTAATCTAGCCCTCTTTGGGCCTGTGCCCTAACCTGGATGGCCACAGTTAGCTGGATCTCATCAGATCTCAGAAGCTTGGCAGGATTGGCTCTGGTTAGTACTTGGATGGAAGACCATTAAGGAAGGCCAGGATTGCTATGAAGCAATCCTGGTGAGCCACCTCTCTTGCCTTTAAAACTCTACAGAGTTGCCATAAGTTGGCTGTAGTTTGACAGTACTTCCCACTACCAATCATTTATGCTAGGCACATGTACCTATCAAAACTAGAACTAGATCCTTATCTATATAACCTGGTTTGGATCCTATAACTCCTTTCCATTAATGGTGAGCCACAGCCGTAGCAAGGGGGAGCTGTACCCGGGGCACATGTGTGCCCTGCGCCCCCACCACATCCTTGCCACGCCCCCACACTGCCCCACACCAGCGCGTGCCCGGTGCCCCGCCCCCTGGGCACTATGCCACTGTGGTGAGCTTCACTCTGGCACAAGAAGATTTTGCTCTGGTCAAGGCTTTTGAGGGTCACTCAAGACTCCCACACATATTCTGCACGACCTTCTCCATGGGCCACTAGGGTGACCAAGGCTCTTGGAATTTGCCCCCCTCCCCTTTGTTGTCTCCTGTTGCTAGCAGAAGCGTCTTTCCATCAGGGAAAAGATGCTCCATTAGGTGAAGATGCTCCTATGAAGGGTGACAGAGGATAGAACAGGGTTGAATTCCTTTGAAGACTAACTGAACTGCACCCCCTGTGAAATCATACAATGGAAGAAGTATGAACTTTCAGCCCTGTTCTATGACTTACCACTAGCCAGATGTGTCTTGTTTTCACCAGACTAGCTTTGTATGAAGGATAAACCCTTGTCTGGAAATGGAAGTGTAGACAGATTCACTGAAATTAGTGGAGATGTTTGTGCATTTAAGGGGAGGTCCATGCCCATGTGGGACTGATCAGAGGTCCTTCTAGACTAGCATCCTGCCTCACATGATGGTCATGCAGTTGCCCAGGAGAACCAGCAACCAGGGCACAGAGGGCAAGACTTTCTGGCTGATAGTGCATCCTAGCATTGGTACTCCGAAGCCATGAACAATGAGAAATGTGAGGCATGAAAAGAAACACCAAAATTACCTGTTCAGAAGAACCTGTGATTCACCATAAATGAGAACTCTACCAGATCCAATGCAAAAATCCTTATTGGCATAACCAATAATCTGGAAGATCTGGAAGATCTGGAAGCAGAACTTGAAGACCAAAAAAAAGTGCTGGGATTTTGGAATACCACAAGCCTAAGAAAAAGATCATTAGAACTTCAGGGGTACTACCAAGCTTTAGTCCTGACTCGAAAGCTCAGGCTAGCCCCACCTCACCAGATTTCAGAAGCTAAGCAGGGTTGGCTCTGCTTTGTACTTGGATGGGAGACCTCCAAAAGAAGTCCAGGATTTCTATGAAGAAGCGCACAATGGCTAGTTACCGCTGAACACCTCTTGTTTTTAAAAAACCACTTATGGTGTCTCCATAAGTCAGCAGTGACTTCTTGAGGGCACTTGAGAGAGACACCAAATTAGAGAAAATATCGGCAACATAGTCTGTGATTGACAGGATGATCCCTTGACTCCATGCTCCGAACTGTACTTTATTATGTGCAACAATATTTACTTACTTACTTACTTACTTACTTACTTATTTATTTATTTATTTAGGCAGGCTTTTATACCGCCCCATCCCCGAAGGGCTCTGGGCGGTGTACAGCATATAAAAATAGCAGTATAAAACAATCAACATTTAAGGCAGCGATAAAAGCTAAAAATTTAAATTATGTAATACATCACAGTAAATGGCATAGTTGGCGTCCAATATTCCAGATTAAAATTCCCCCCTCCCCCGAAAAAGGGAGGCATGGTGAGTCTCGATAGATGGTAAGTGGCCTAGATAAGATGGTAAGTGGCCTAGATAAGATAGATGGTAAGTGGCCTAGATAAGATGACTGGCCACGAAAAGAATTGCACACTTGCTACCTCTGGTAGTAGTCTAGAGCCCTGTTTGTACAACCCAGCCAGCTATCTGGACTGAGCACTCTCCCCCAACACATGACAAACTTCAAAAGAAATAAGTTCAGCATCAACACTGTCCAGATATATGAATGAATGAAAAGAAAACAATCACTGAAGTAAGATGACGTTGACGGACCACTCATTGTTATCTTTCTTTTGTTAGCTTCGGAAATCAAATTTACCAGTTCAGGCAGTTACCAGTGGTACGATCCCAGACTGTGGCACTCTGCGGTCTCCTTGGAAGATATGGAGAGGGGCAAGTATATGTTCTCTGTGGATGAAGAGTGTGTCCCGTGCCAATACGATGATGTCCTCTTTCAGCCCAAAACATCCTTCCGGGTGAATATCGAGTCATCCGAGCAGATGATACATCTGAGGAGTATTTCCCTAATGGGTCAGGTAAAAATGGAACAGGGGTGAGTTGGAATAGAAATGCTTGTGTGTCCTCCCCTTTTATGAATTTCAGCTCGAGCAGTCCCCACCCCAACCTCGACAGAGCAGTGGGAGAAACAATAGTCAGCTAAAACGATGTCGCAGATGCTATGAGGTCACTTCCAGAGGAAGTACCTAGGAGTGGGGTCACAGTGCTTGCAGATCCTCCCCAAATCTCTATAGTCTTTACCACAGAAAGAATTTCTAGCATGTTGCTGATGCTATGATATCGTTTCTGGGGAATCACTTGCACGTGACTTAGCAGCGTAAGCAGTGCTCCCCACCCCAGGCTCTGCCACTCAGTGCAGGGCTGCCAACCATAGTTCAGACGCTGAGAGAAGGGCAAATCATAGTTGCATAAATTCTGCCACATAAGGAGATCAAACCATGGTGTTTAGCTGAAACTAAAGGTGAGAGAGTGTGGCATTCAGACAAACATGCCAATATCAGTTCATCTAAAGCAGGGGTCTTCAAACTATGGCCCCCCAGATGTTCATGAACTACAATTCCCATCAGCCCTGCCACTTAGCCATGCTGGCAGGGGCTGATGGGAATTGTAGTCCATGAACATCTGGAGGGCCATAGTTTGAAGACCCCTGAAAGTCATCCTGGCAAGCAAGCTGGCAGGGCAAAGGGGCAATCAGAAATACTTACTTCTCCTTGCCAGAGTTGCCAGTACTGGGGAGGGAATTGATGGAGAAACTGGGGAGGGGGCGGGGAGAGATCAGCATTACATGATGCCATGATAACACATCTGGCACTACCCAAAAGTGACATCATCTCATCCCGTGAAGCTCCAGTTATCGGCCCAAAGATTCTGAACCATAGAGTTTTGAGGCAAATAGAAGAACGTTCCTGGCAAAGTGATGACCCCCTAGAGGCCCCCTTTGGTACTCCAACATAGTGTGATGCGTGTTGTTACAGAATAGCTGCTGCAGGAGACAGAACAAGCCACAAAATGGCTGCCGCAGCTGACAGTCAGTCACAATGTACAGGTTCTTACGATGTGGTGGCAGCTGCTGCCAAAGCAACATTTTTTTAAAAATCAAATTTCCAATGGCCTATCAGAAGCTTTGCTGGGCAAAATCCCCACTTGGCTCCACCCATTTTCTTAAAAAAACACTTTGTGGGTACCAGAAAAAGCATCAGCAATTTCCATGGCACCCATGGGATTCAAGGTGGGGACCCCTGGTCCGTAGTCTCTCTGGTTCAGGTGATTTCTGGGGCAGTTTCCTTAACAGCAAATATTTGGTATTCCAGGAAACCACATGGTGTTAATTAAACAATTCTGATTGGGATGGGGTTTGTTTTTTTGTTTGTCCGGGTTTTTTTGTTGTTGTTGAGAAAACTGTCTTACCACTAGCTACTAATATTGATCTGTGTTTATTTTCTGAACTGTAAATTAGAAGTTCACTGACAATGAGACTCTGGCAGCATATTTGCAGAGCCGTTCCGCAAAGCTGCAGTTCGACGGGCAAGGGGCATTCCGGCTGTCAAACGACAGATGTCCAGACAGATCTGGCTGTGAATGTGGAAACGCAGCTGTAAGTTTCACCTTATCGCATCTTTAAAGCACCAGCTTTCTGCCTGCGGCAAATGATGGACGGGTGGGAGACCACAGAAAGTCTGGTCGTTTGTGTGGACCTTTTTGACAACAAACAACCCAACTTTTCTGATTAAAGGATCGTCTTAGAGTCTGTGCTGTCTTGCTCAAGGATTCTGAAGACCAGTGTCCATCACCTACATGCAAGAACCCACTGAAGCCGATTGGCCACTGCTGTGAAATTTGCGGTAGGTGGAGTCTGGCTGTTTTCTTTGTATGAAAGACATGATGAGAGTTGCAAAGAAAGAGTTGAGAGCCAGCATGGTGTAGTGCAGGGGTAGGGAACCTGCGGCTCTCCAGATGTTCAGGAACTACAATTCCCATCAGCCCCTACCAGCATGGCCAATTGGCCATGCTGACAGAGGCTGATGGGAATTGTAGTTCCTGAACATCTGGAGAGCCGCAGGTTCCCTACCCCTGGTGTAGTGGTTAAGAGCAGGTGGATTCTAATCTGGAGCACCAGGTTTGATTCCCCACTGCTCCACCTGAGTGGCAGAGGCTTATCTGATGAACCAGGCGTGTTTCCACACTCCTACATTCCTGCTGGGTGACCTTGGGCTAGTCATAGTTCTTCAGAACTCTCTGAACCCCACCTACCTCACAAGGTGTCTGTTGTGGGGAGAGGTAGGGAAAGCAGTTTGTAAGCCACTTTGAGTCTCCTTACAGGAGACTCCTTAACAGGAGAGAAAGGTGGGGTATAAATCCAAACTCTTCTTCTTCAAACCCTCAGGTGAGACCAGAGATGTCTCTGAATTACAGAGATCAGTTCCTGCAGAGGAAAGGGCAACTTCAGAGGGAAAATTCTATGGTATACCACAGTGATAGCGAACCTTTTCGAGACTGAGTGCCCAAATTGCAACCCAAAACCCACTTATTTATCGCAAAGTGCCAACATGGCAATTTAACCTGAACACCGAGGGTTTAGTTTAGAAAAAACAGTTGACTCCGAGCCATGCATTACTCGGGAGTAAACTTGGTGGTAGTCAGTGGCTTTGCTTTGAAGCAACCATGCAACTCTTCCAACGGGTGAATCATGACCCTAGGAGGGTTTACTCAGAAGCATTGCCAGCAACTGAGCTTACTCCCAGGTAAAGGATCGTGCTTTAGTTCTTTGCATGAAAATCAGTGGGATTTAACAGCGCTTAACAGGGTTACCTACACTGCTTTCCCAAAACCAGGTCTTAAGTTTAATGCTACTAATTGAGCCCAGCAGCCCAGGCCAGCCTAGATATTTGGGGGAGGGGGGGACACTCTGTTTGCATGTGCCCACAGAGAGGGCTCTGATTGCCACCTCTGGCACCCATGCTATAGGTTCGCCACCACTGGTATACCATATAATGTAACAATGAAGTGCCGTCAAGTTGTAACCAAATTATGGCAGCCCCGTTAGTGTGTTCAAGGCAAGAGACGAGCAGAGGCAATTTGCTACGCTATGCCACTGGCTCCACCCTCAAATCTTCAAGTATTTCTAAACCCATAGCTGACAATCCTAACCCTGCTTGGCTTCCAAGCTCTAATGAGCTCAAGCTAGTTGAGGCTTATTCAGGTTGCCGGTATACCATATATTTTAGGTGCAATTTCTCCACACATTCCCTCCTCCACAGGTGCCTCACCCAAATTTCCAAGAATTTCCCAGGACAAAGTTGGCATCCTTGTGACAGGGCAGCAACTTTCACAGGTCCGTTTTGGATAGGGTGTGCACCAAATCTCACTGCAACAGGTGTAACCACAGCTCAGATGTATATGCTCAGTTAAAAACTATGTGCAAAACCCTAATTTATTTTAACTACGGTTAGTTTGTGTAGGGTTCCGCTCACAGACGATCACAGAAATCCTGGCTTGTCAGAACAAATGCTGGTTTCAACGCCTTCTCTCTCTAGCTTGGAAACAAGCCAGAATTAAATCAGGGTTAAGAGAAGATACCTACACATTGTTCATTGTGCAGAATTCAGCAGAGAATGATTTCAGTTAATAAAAACATCAGTTTCTCCCGTATCTGGTTAATGCTACACTCTACGCTTTGTGTTCTTTTATTATCATGGTGGACCTGAGAAACTGATTGAACATTGTAGAGGGGAGACTCCCATCCCACAGCCTCATAAGTCAATAGATTGAGCATACAAGGGAAAAAGATGTAGGTAAAATATAGATTCTCCAGTCATAACATGAAATCAGAAAAAAAAGGACTTTAGTTCTGCTTCTGGATTCTTAACATGTTGGCCTGGCAGTCCTATTTAGGCCTCTGGTCATGGTTGATGTCTCCAAGTGAAGTTGCTGGACCTTAAAAAGCACCTCCCTCTTACAATTATGTAAAAATATGAAATTGTTACCCCATTTTCCTCCTAGAAACCCACAATTGCATCCATATCTCCCACCCTACCCCAGTTTTTATATGAACAATAATTATAAGAACATAAGAACAAGCCAGCTGGATCAGACCAGAGTCCATCTAGTCCAGCTCTCTGCTACTCGCAGTGGCCCACCAGGTGCCTTTGGGAGCTCTCCTGCAGGATGTGAAAGCAATGGCCGCCTGCTGCTGCTGCTCCTGAGCACCTGGTCTGCTAAGGCATTTGCAATCTCAGATCAAGGAGGATCAAGATTGGTAGCCATAAATCGACTTCTCCTCCATAAATCTGTCCAAGCCCCTTTTAAAGTTATCCAAGTTAGTGGCCATCACCACCCCCTGTGGCAGCATATTCCAAACACCAATCACATGTTGCGTGAAGAAGTGTTTCCTTTTATTAGGTTCTTTCAATTCTTCCCCCCAGCATTTTCAATGTATGCCCCCTGGTTCTAGTATTGTGGGAAAGAGAGAAAGAATGCTCTCTGTCAACATTGTCTTCCTCATGCATATTTTTATAGACTTCAATCATATCCCCCCTCAGACGTCTACTCTCCAAACTAAAGAGTCCCAAATGCTGCAACCTCTCCTCATAAGGAAGGTGCTCCAGTCCCTCAATCATCCTTGTTGCCCTTCTCTGCACTTTTTCTATCTCCTCAATATCCTTTTTGAGATGTGGCAACCAGAACTGGACACAGTACTTCCAAGTGCAGTCTGAGCTGGGCAGAGCATGTGGTTTGTATGCAAAAGGTCTCAGGTTTTGTCCCCAAACATCTCTGGGCAAACAAATCAGACAGAAGGTGATGTGAAACACCACTGTTTACGATCCCAGAGAGGCGTTGCCAATCAGAACTGTAGCTCAGGAGGTTGTTTTAATAAGGGAATTAGATTGTAGTTTATTGCAATGTTCACCTTGCTTCATTGGCTTCTAGCTTTGGAATCCACTTTCTGTATTATGGTATGCCATGCCCCTTGGATAGTATTTTGTTTGCCTTGTTTTCTAACTCTGGAATCCTAACCCCATCGTGTGAGTCGGTGTGGTGAAGTGGTTAAGAGCGGCAGATTCTAATCTGGAGAACCAGGCTCGATTCCCCACGCCTTCACCTGAAGCCTGCTGGGTGACCTTGGGCCAATTTCAGTTTTCTCAGAACTCTCAGCCCATGGAGAGGCAGGCAATGGCAAACCACCTCTGAACATTTCTTGCCCTGAAAACCATGTGGAGTCATCCGTAAACTAGCTGTGATTTGATGGCACTTTTCTGCACTACCAGTCCCATAGAACTTTTTTAGTGGATGTCTTGTGCTGCCTGTCTGAATTTTTAAAATATATTTTGTAATTCACTTTGCGTCTGAGTGAGGAAGGTGAGCTATAAATGAAGTCAGTACATCAAACTGGGCTCAATGGACCATACAAGACAACTTTATACAGTCCCACATGTGAGGTATATCTGGTCATCGACTGTAAATAAAGTCTACTACTTCTACCATATGTGAGGCAGAGGTAGGATCCAGCAGGTTCTCACAGGTTTCTGAGAGTAGGTTACTAATGATTTGTGCGTGCCGAGAGAGGGTTACTAATTGGTGATTTTGCCACGTGATTTTTGCCTTAGTTACGCCCTTTCTCTCAGCAGTAGCGCGCAGAACTTGAAGCAGTCTAGCAGGAGGTGGACCGGCGTGTGTGGCAGCCTGCGCCTGCGTGCATTTGTTTCCCGCCCAAGGACCGGCGCAGCGGCTGCGTCCTTGCCACAGCCTCGCCCAGGAATGCCCTGCCCCAGGAATGCCCGACCACGCCCCCATCGTGCCCCGCCCAACCCCATTGGTGCTATGCCACAGTTTGAACCCCACCCCCATGAGAACCTGTTACTAAAATATTTGGATCCCACCACTGATGTGAGGCCATGCCTAGCTCAGTTCCTAACTGAGTGGAGAGTTTCTTTCAAAGTCAGTCCAGTATACCGCGGTGAACTTGTTATTCATTACAAAGCTACTTAATATGATACAGCTAGATTCAAGCCCTTACAAAGACGACACCAACAAGATTTTTGAGATATAAGCTTCCAAGAGTCAAATATCTGATGAAGGTATCTGATGAAGGGACCTTTGACTCCCAAAAACTTATATCTCAACAATCTTATTGTTCTCCAAGGTGCTACTGATCTTGATTCTATTTGTTTATTTATTTATTGGATTTAGGAACTGCCCACCCCCAAAGGGCTCTGGGCAGTGTACAACAGACTATAAATTACAATCATACATAATTAATTAAAACACAGAACTTAAAACTCTATAAAACATAGCAGCGTTCCATATTCAGCAAGTAAAAGTAGCTGTTTTCTAGCTGTTTTCTACAGGAGATCAAAAGACTACCCTCTAAAACTAACTTCCTCTAATAGCACTTATGATGTCTCAGGTGACTTTTGGAAGAGCCAGTTTATTTATTATGCTTCCCTTGTTCCAGAAAGCTCTGGAAGCATATGTGATTATTCCTTCTTATCTGTGGAACAAGTCTATGTGATCTCCTCTAGGGAGTTCAGGATGGCATTCATGCTTTGCACATCTCTTGTGTGCTTAGAACTACTCGTAGGGTTGTGATATGGTGAGGTGTGAGACTGACTGCAGCCTTGCATCACTTCTGGTAAACAAACAGAAGTGTCACAAGTGGTGCTAGTGTTACCGCGCTGCCTGGTAACTTTTAAGAACATAAGAACATAAGAACTAGCCTGCTGGATCAGACCAGAGTCCATCTAGTCCAGCATTCTGCTACTCGCAGTGGCCCACCAGGTGCCTTTGGGAGCTCACATGCAGGATGTGAAAGCAATGGCCTTCTGCTGCTGCTGCTCCTGAGCACCTGGTCTGTTAAGGCATTAGCAATCTGAGATCAAGGAGGACTGGAGATTGGTAGCCATAGATTGACCCTCCTCCATAAATCTGTCCAAGCCTTTTTTAAAGCTAGTCCAGGTTAGTGGCCATCACCACCTCATGTGTATAGCATATTCCAAACACCAACTACACGCTAAGTGCGTCGAAGAAGTATTTCCCTTTTATTAGTCCTGTAATTCTTCCCCCCCTGCATTTTCAATGAATGCCCCCCTGGTTCTAAGACAGGAGAAAGAGAGAAAAATTTCTCTCTGTCAACATTTTCTACCCCATGCATAATTTTATAGACTTCAATCATATCCCCCCTCAGACGCTCTCTCCAAACTAAAGAGTCCCAAACGCTGCAGCCTCTCCTCATAAGGAAGGTGCCCCAATCCTTCAACTATCCCTGCTGTCTCCTTCTCTTGCACTTCTTTTTCTATCTCTTCTCGATATCCTTTTTTTGAGATGTGGTTTACCAGAACTGAAACACAAGTACTCCAGAGTATGTATACCGCACTAATGTCTTTATATAAGGGTACTTATCAATCTTTGCAGTTTTATTCTCAATTCCTTTTCCTAATTATCCCCTAGCATAGAGTTTGTCTTTTTTTCACGCAGCTGCCATGCATTGAGTTGACATTCCCATGGAACTATCAACTAAGACAGCCTAAATCCCTCTCTTCCTGGTCTTCAGACTGATAGCACTGACCCCCTGTAGCGTGTTAATGTGAAGTTTGGATTTTTTGCCCCTACGTGCATCACTTTACATTTCGCTACATTGAACTGTGCATTTACATTTCTTAGCCCACTCCACCTAATTTATCAAGGTCCGCTTTGGAGCTCTTCGTAATCCTTTGTGGTTCTTACCACCCTACATAATTTGGTATCATCTGCCGCAAACTTGGCCACTACACTACCCACCCCTTACTCCAGGTCATTTTATGAATAAGTTAAAGAGCACTGGTCCTTAAAACGGATCCCCTTGGGGACACCACCTCCACGCCATCTCTCCATTGTAGAGAACTTCCCATTTATACCCACTCCTTTGTTTCCTGGTTCCTCAACCAGTTTTTAATCCATAGGAGGACTTCCCCTCTTATTCCTTCATTGCTGAGTTTTCCAACAGTCTCTGGTGAGGAACTTTGTCAAAAGCCTTTTGGGAAATCCAAGTAGACAATGTCCACTGGTTCCCCCCCATCCTCATGTCTGTTCACACACTTAAAGAACTCTAGTAGTAAGTTTGTAAGACAGGATTTGTTCCCTCAAAAAAGCCATGCTGACTCCTTCCTCAGCAGGTCTTGCTTTTCTACATGTTTAATAATTTTATCTCTTTAATGATAGATTCTACCATCTCTTACCAGGAATAGATGTCAAACTGACTGGTCTGTAATTTCCTAGGTCCCTCCTAGCCCCTTCATTAAAGATTGGTGTGACATTGGCCATCTCCTGTCTTCAGGAATGGAGCCTGATTTTGTGGGATAAGGTTGCATATTAATGTGAGAACATCAGTACTCTTCATGCTTGAGCTCTTTAAGAACCTTTGGATGAATGCAATCTTGGGCTGTGGGATTTGGTAGCATTTAGTTTATCAATGGCTGCCAGAACTTCTTCCTTATGTCTACCACTAACTTCATGCTAGTTCCTCGGATTCACCTCCTAAGTAGCTTGGTTCAGGTGTGCAGGAATTTTCCTCAATTTCTCTCTTGAGGTGAAGACAGATGCAAAGGAATTCATTCAGCTTCTCTGCAATCTCCCTGTCACCTTTTAGCCACACCTTTTGTTCCTTCACTGGATCTAACGGACTCCACCGCTTCCCTAGCTGGCTTCCTGCTTTTGATGTAATTTGAAGAACTGTTTGTTGCTAGTCTCTTGATGTTCGCAGCCATGGTTCCTCATAATCCCTTTTGCCTCCCTTACAGCTAACTCTGTTTCTCTTTTTGCCTTACCATTTGTGTTCTCTCTGTATTCTTTCCATCAGCTAAGTTGGACTTCCATTTTCTAAAAGACATCTTTTTTTTTTTTTCCTAATACTCACCCCCCCAACCTCCCCTTGTTAACCATGGTGGCTTTCTTTTGGACTGGGCTGTCTTTCCTAATCTAAGTGGAACACACATTCCAGCTGAGCTTTTTTAAGAGACTGTGTTTTAAACAACCTCCCAAGCACCTTGGACATTTTGACTCTCTTGATTTTCCTTTCAGCTTCCCAAGCACTATCCCCCCATCTTTGAGAAATTTCCCTTTCTGAAGGCAAATGTAACTACATTTAGTAGCGTCACTTGTTCGCATGTAGAGATACTGAATCTGACAGGCATTGTGGTCAGCTGTTCCTATCAGCTCAACAACACTGGACTTCCCCAAGCACCAGGTCCTGGGTCCCACATAGAATTAGATCTAGATCACATCTCCCCTGGTTGGTTCTACAACCATCTGCTCTAAGCCACAGTCATTTAGGGGCATATCCAGGAATGTTCTCTCCCTTACTATGACCTGAACATGCATTTTTTCCAGTTTAATGTTAGGGGATAGCTAAAATCATTTCCTTTAAGAACATAAGAACATAAGAACTAGCCTGGATCAGACCAGAGTCCATCTAGTCGAGCATTCTGCTACTCGCAGTGGCCCACCAGGTGCCTTTGGGAGCTCACATGCAGGATGTGGCAATGGCCTTCTGCTGCTTAACTGCTCCATGAGCACCTGGTCTGTTAAGGCATTAGCAATCTGAGATCCAAGGAGGATCAAGATTGGTAGCCATGGGTGACTTCTCCTCCATAAATCTGTCCAAGCCCCTTTTAAAGCTATCCAGGTTAGTGGCCATCACCACCTCCTGTGGCAGCATATTCCAAACACCAATCACCCGTTGCGCGAAGAAGTGTTTCCTTTTATTAGTCCTAATTCTTCCCCCCAGCATTTTCAATGAATGCCCCCGGTTCTGATATTGTGAGAAGAAATTTCTCTCTGTCAGCATTTCTACCCCATGCATAATTTTATAGACTTCAATCATATCCCCTCAAGGCGTCTCCTCTCCAAACTAAAGTCCCCAAGCATGCAGCCTCACTTAAGGAAGGTGCTCCAATCCTTCAATCATCTCGTTGCCCTTCTCTGCACTTTTCTATCTCTTGATATCCTTTTTTTGAGATGTGGCGACCAGAACTGAAACACAATTGCTCCAGAGTCGCAGTCGCCACGTGTGTGCTATATAAGGGCATGACAATCTTTGCAGTTTTATTCTCAATTCCTTTTCCTAATTATCCCAGCATAGAGTTTGCCTTTTTCACGCAGCTGCCATGCATTAGTTGACATTCCCATGGAACTATCAACTAAGGCAGCCCAAATCCCTTTCCTGGTCTTGTGACTGATAGCACTGACCCTGTAGCGTGTTAATATTGAAGTTTGGATTTTTTGCCCTCGTGCATCACTTTACATTTGGCTACATTGAACTGCATTTGTATTTCTTAGCCCACTCCACCTAATTTATCAAGGTCGGCTTGGGCTCTTCGCCAATCCTTTGTGGTTCTTACCGCCTACATAATTTGGTATCATCTGCCGCAAACTTGGCCACCACACTACCCACCCCTACTTCAGGTCGTTTATGAATAAGTTAAAGAGCACTGGTCCCAAAGCGGATCAGCAGGGGACACCACTCCACGACATCTCTCCATTGTGAGAACTTCCCATTTATACTTACCCTTTGTTTCCTGTTCCTCAACCAGTTTTCAATCCATAGGAGGACTTCCCTCTTATTCCTTCATTGCTGAGTTTTTCTCAACCAGTCTCTGGTGAGGAACTTTGTCAAAAGCCTTTTGAAATCCAGAAGTAGACAATGTCCACTGGTTCCCCTTATCCACATGTGTTTACACCTCAAAGAACTCTAGTAGTAAGTTTGTAAGACAGGACTTTACTCTACAAAAGCCATGCTGACTCTTCCTCAGCAGGTCTTGCTTTTCTATGTTAATAATTTTATCTTTAATGATAGATTCTACTAATTTACCAGGAACAGATGTCAAACTGACTGGCCTGTAATTTCAGGTCCCCCTAGACCCTTTCTTAAAGATTGGTGTGACATTGGCCTCTTCAGTCTTCAGGGATGGAGCCTGATTTCGGGGATAAGGTTGCATATTAATGTGAGAACATCAGCAATTTCATGCTTGAGCTCTTTAAGAACTCTTGGATGAATGCAATCTGGGCCAGGATTTGGTAGCATTTAGTTTATCAATGGCTGCCAGAACTTCTTCCTTGTCTACCACCCAGCAGCTAGTTCCTCGGATTCACCTCCTAGAAGCTTGGTTCGGGTGCAGGAATTTTCCTCATGCTCTCTTGAGGTGAAGACAGATGCAAAGGAATTCATTCAGCTTCTCTGCAATCTCCCTGTCACCTTTTAGCCACACCTTTTGTTCCTTCATGGATCTAACGGACCTACCTTCCCTAGCTGGCTTCCTGCTTTTGATGTGCGAAGAACTGTTTGTTGCTAGTCTTGATGTTAGCCATGGTTCCTCATAATCCTTTTTGCCTCCCTTACAGCTAACTTGCTTCTCTTTTTGCCTTACCATTTGTGTTCTCTGGTATTCTTCATCAGTTAAGTTGGACTTCCATTTTCTAAAAGACATCTTTTTTTTCCTAATAATTACCTCAACCTCCCTTGTTAACCATGGTGGCTTTCTTTTGGACTGGGCTGCCTTTTCTAACCTCGCGGGAATTACATTCCAGCTGAGCTTTTAAGACTGTGTTTTAAATAACCTCCAAGCACCTTGGACATTTTGACTCTCTTGATTTCCCTTTCAGCTTCTCGCGCTTTATCCCCTCATCTTTGAGAAATTTCCCTTTCTGAAGGCAAATGTAACTACATTAGTAGTTGTCACTTGTTCGCATGCAGAGATACTGAATCTGACAGCATTGTGGTCGCTGTTCCCTATCGGCTCAACAACACTGACTTCCCGCACCAGGTCCTGGGTCCCACATAGAATTAGATCTAGGATCACATCTCCCCTGGTTGGTTCTACAACCATCTGCTCTAAGCCACAGTCATTTAGCATATCCAGGAATGTTCTCTCCTTACTATGACCTGAACATGCATTTTTCAGTTTAATATTAGGGGATAGGAACAGAAGAATAAGCCCAGCACCAATAGCTCCAGACCAACCAGCTCTCAGCAGTGCAGAGGAACAGGAACGAGACCCAACACAGCGAGTATAGTGGAATAATAAAAGAGTTTATTGAGATGCTGACCTACGTGTCAGCACCTCCACACCACGGCAACTGCGCTGCCTAGCAGCTTTACAACAACTTATATATACTTTCTCCCGCCCGGGAGTCCAGGGGAATACAGGACAGCCTACAACCATTCATTCACAAAATACATAGTAACCAATCATACATCTACAAATACATAGGAACCAATTAGAGTCCGGTGGGCAGTCCCTTGTTGAATTTCGCGGCTGGAGTCGGGCAAGGTGATGACGTAGGTACAGGCGGGAAAAACACAAAACAGTCCTTTGGGTGTTTGGGGTCAGGAAACGAAACCTAATGACGACGGTACCCTTATCTGCCTACTGGTAGGATTAAGGCAGCTGGAGGCGCTTCTTCCGGGGTCCCTTTTGTCAACGTCCATTCAGGGTTTTTATAAATGAAAGGGACATGCCCAGGTGGAGCAGGGGTGGATTCATGCCTTGAGCCAAGGAGGTTCCATGCAGACACAAATACAAAAGATAGCTATAATTCCTACTTTCTACTTAATACAGTTTGTTCCTACCTAACTTATACAGAAATAAAACATAGTTCCATCTTTATTTGAAAGCAAAATCAGAAATGGAATAAATCACTTCTGACTCCGCTATCACTAGGAATCTTTGGAAACTCTATGGTCAAAGGACGATGTTTCCACTATCCTGTGTCACTTCATTATTTTTAATAAGTGATGTGATACTGCACACAATGCTGCATTTTTTTTAAAAAAAATTCTCCTGCGACTACTCATTGGCGGGCAACAGGAATGGGACCCAAAATCTGAAGGAAGGTGGGAGAGGGAGAGAATGCCACGAGATTCGTAACTGAGCTTTGTAACTGAGTGGGAATTTAAAATCATGTCTCCCCAGTCCTAGTCTGGTACTTCATCCACTACACTGAACATAAAAGTTTATCCACTACACTGGACTCAACATAAAGGGTTATTCTCCTCACAAAACTTCCCAAGTGAACATCAGAAACATTCCGGCAATTTTCCTAAGTGCGAATGGAAGGCCAGACGGTCAAGAACTTCTCTTGCCCTGCACTTTGGTGAAATATCCATATTTTTTTACCATTCTGGCTCCTTTCCCTCTTGAGGCCAGGCACAACTCCTCCGTTAGACACATTTGGGGTCAAGAGTTTTTGGCCAAATCTACCCGAAAGGATCAACTGAGGGAGACCTCATCAGTTTGCCGAGGAATAAGAGGTTTCCAGAGAGTGAGGCCAAAAAACTGCCGAGTGTTGGGCAATCAGACTGTTAATCAGAACCTCTTAAGCTATTAATCACGGTACACTTAAGACACGGAGGATCTAGCTGCATTAACATTCCTGCCAACAAAACACTACGTTCACATTAGCATTTTCTTCTGAGAGGTTCTTAGTTCAGGCTGATCTAATTTGGGGCTGGTTTGACTTTCCTGCGGAAAAGCCAATCAGTGAGATAACAGTCTCCAACATGCCTTCATATCTGACCAGAATGTACCCCTCATGAATACTGGATTCCAGAGGTGGGATCCAGCAGGTTCTCACAGGTTCCCGAGAGTAGGTTACTAATTATTTGTGTGTGCCAATGAGGCTGGGTGGGGCACGATGGGGGCATGGCCGGGCATTCCGGGGGCGGGGCATTCCTGGGTGGGGCAAGGACGCAGCCGCTGCGCCAGTCCTTGGGCAGGCGCAGGCTGCCACGCACACCGGTGCACCTCCTGCTAGACTGCTTCAAGTTCTGCGCGCTACTGCTGAGAGGAGGGGCGTAACTAAGGCAAAAATCACGTGGCAAAATCACCAATTAGTAACCCCCTCTCGGCACACAAATAATTAGTAACCTACTCTCGGGAACCTGTGAGAACCTGCTGGATCCCACCTCTGCCCAGAGCCGACAACCCTAGCTCCACCCGAAATTTCTGGGAATTTCCCAACCTGGAGCTGGCAACTCTATGGCATTTTCCCCATGGACATAATATCCCGAGGGAAAACCGGGATCAAACATACCGGGTTGTTTGTATCTCGGTTTCTCCCTCCGCACGGCTGCCCCGTCAGCGTGCTCTGGCCGGGAGGAAGAACTCCAGTGAATTATGCACGAGCCCCCAGTTTATTTTCATTTTCCACATGATCGTTTACGTAGTTTACATATGTTTATGTTTACATAGTTTATGTAGATTCCTGCACACGCGCAAACATTCCTGGTTTTCTGACCTTTTGATTGGCTGTAGCTGTGGGGCGGGAAGAGCAGACAGCGAGGCGGGGAAAATAAATCAGTCTGTCTCCTGCAGTGTTTGCCTGTGGGTGGGATTGGCCTGGGCTTTTTAAAAAGAACCTCCAATTTTAGCGTTTTTTGAAAGCAGCGGGATAAGGGAAATCTTGCGGGACGGGCCCGATTTAGGCCCGGAAAGCAGGCAGAAGTCCTGGCCAAACGGGGATGTTTCCCCTCCTTATCCCAAGATATATTGGCTGTGCGGAAAACACCTACGTCCTCCCCAGGGGAATTCACCACCCTACTCAACAGAGCGAGGAAACAGTCCTCACACCTGGTGGGATCATTCCCCTTTGCCTTGAGCAATAGAGCAATCTGGCAGAGGCCATGCTGGCAGAGGCTGATGGGAATTGTAGTCCATGAACATCTGGAGTGCCGTAGGTTTGCCACCACGACCCTATGGAATTGCCATACGCCAGTTGTGAGATCAGCTGTAACGAGACAGCAAAAAAAACATTTTTTAATGTTTATACATGCCCAGTGTCACAGGAAAAGTTGGTCATTTAAAAAAATAGGTAAATCTAGTAAATGCCCATTAATCACGGCCGTAGAATTTTAAGCTCTGGTATAGATAAAAGGGGAATGAAGCAAACAGAAAGCTCCATTCCTTTCTGACCAGGGTTCAAAGTTCAAACATTTTTGATCGGAGATAATTTTTGTGAGGAAAATGGTGTTTGGGGAAGAGCAGAACAGCCCCTTTTTTCAGCACTTTGGCCCCGAGACATACTGGTGGTCCCCTGTGTGTATCTTCATAGGCTATGACGCTGCCCACCGTGTGCCTCTTGAATGTCACACATCCCTTAGCTTTATGTGAGCTGATTAATTTTTTTCCCCAAAGGAAAGAAAAACACCCGGCAAGCCTCTTGGAAAACATTATTTTAATTGCTTTCAAAGGCTTCCTCTGAAACATATGTTGACACCCCTATAAAGTGTTTGGTTTTCATATGATAACGGCAACGGGAACAACTGGCCCAGAAAAAAACTCTCTTTATCTTTGCCTTGCCAGTGGTAAAATAGCAGATGAACAGCCCACATCTGGAGAGGAAAGAAGTGCCACTTAACCCATCGGACACATTCTCATTTTATGTCTCAATTAAAAGTAGATCCTGATGGTGTCAGTTTCTGAAATAAAAGGAAGGTGTATGCCTCGCATTTGTTGCTTTTATTTGTTATTTACTGAAAGGGATTTCTATCCCCGCTTTTCAGGCTCCGGATAGTGTAGATGTGGGAAATCTTTTTAAAAGTTAAATAAAATGAATTCAAATTAAGTCTGCCCCTCAAGTGTTCTTTGTTCAGGGTTTCCTTTACCACTTGCAGATCTTTTCTTCAAGGAACCCAGTAATTCTAGGCTGGCCCTGCCCATAAGTGGAGTGGGGCTAGAAATGCTTGGTTCTCCCAAAATAGTGTAGTGGGGAAGGGTCATAGCGAAAAGGCTTGGTAGGATATTGAGTAACAATGCTGTGCATCTTTTTAACCAAGCCATAGTTTGTACCCTATGACCCTTCACAATTGGTGAGGGATATATGCAGAGGTGGGATCCAGCAGGTTCTCACAGGTTCCCGAGAGTAGGTTACTAATTATTTGTGTGTGCCGAGAGGGGGTTACTAATTGGTGATTTTGCCACGTGATTTTTGCCTCAGTTACGCCCCATCTCCGCTTCTCAGTAGTAACGTGCAGAACTTGAAGCAGTCTAGCAGGAGGTGCACTGGTGTGCGTGGCAGCCTGCGCCTGCGTGCATTCGTTTCCCGCCCAAGGACCGGCGCAGCGGCTGCGACCTTGCCACAGCCCTGCCCAGCAATTTCCCGCCCTGGAATGCCTGGTCACGCCCCATCCCCACTTGCGCTACACCACTGTTTGAATCCCACCACCATGGGAACCTGTTACTAAAAATTTTGGATCCCACCACTGGATATATGGATTGCTACTTAAATGCATTCACTTGAGACTATTTTTATGTAACTCTTTTGAAAATCTTAATAAACATATATATAAAAAGAGAAATAAATCTTATTGAATTATAACTGATCTCCAGGTGACAGAGATCAGTTTTCCTTGTTAAAATGGCTGCTTTGGAAGGTTGACTCAACGGTGTTGTATTCCCTCCCCAAACCCCACCCCCCTCAGGCGCCTAGAGGGGCCGACGGAAAAGCCTTTGCTGTGGCCTCCGCCAACCCGGCTGTCCTTTGCGGGGTGGGGGTGGGGCGACTTTTGGGAGCGTGGGGGTGATGGGGATGGGCTTTGTTTGGGTGGGGGGAGGCGGGACTGGGAAGGCTTTGCCGGTTGCTGAGCACTTGCTCCGCGGCTGGGCAATGGCCAATCCATGTGCAGGACGCACAGGGATTTGGTCCTTTAGTCAACTATGTATTGTAAGATTTTCCTACCTTATTTACACCCCACCTTTCTCCCCAGTGGGGACCCAAAGTAGCTTGCATCATTCCCTCCTCTTCCTTGTTATCTTCCCAACAACCCTGTGAGGCAACTTAGTCTGGGAGTATGTGAATGGCACAAACAAGCAAAGTGGAGATTTCCAAAGCAAAGTGGAGATTCGAACCCCAGTCTCTCAGATCTTAGTCCAGTGATCTAACCACTATACCACGCTGGTTCTCATGTTTCTCCTTGTCTTTCTCTGTTTCAACGGCAGGAGCCATCGTTTTCTTGGATTACTCTACTGGTTTTGACATTGAGCTGTATCGGGACAGAATACGCCATACTTTTCTGAGTCTGGTACGTGAGAGCTATTTCTTGGCCCTCTGCATGGTTACGCAAGGAAGAGGCCCTCGATCAACTGGAAATAATTCCTTTGCAGGGCAGAACCAGAATTCAGTGATTGTCATTTTTGCTCAGAGCTCACAATGAAATACATGTAGATTTTTTAAAAAACTCAAGTGACAAAAACCTCTCGTTGCAGGCCCATAATAGTTGTATGGCAGCCAGCTTTAAAGTTTCTGGGAACCATCCAGCATCTTTCATTAGCAATAAGTCAGAGATAGCCATCGAGGAGACCTGACTTGGATGGCCCAGGAAAGCTTGATGCAGTCGCGGAGCTACAAGGGAGCAGGGGGTGGGTGTGCGCCGTGCACCGGGAGCATGCCTGGGGGTGTGAAAAATCGCCCCAGGTCCCTCCCCCTCGGCACCCCCCCATGCAGTGCCCCCACCCCCCTTCCCACACTTACCTTAGTTCCTTTCCTTTTCCAGAACTTTTTCAGGCTGCAAAAGGCCTGTGCAGAACAGCCCCTTTCTCAGCACTTTGGCCCCGAGACATACTGGTGGTCCCCTGTGTGTATCTTCATAGGCTATGGCGCTGCCCACCGTGTGCCTCTTGAATGTCACACATCCCTTAGCTTTATGTGAGCTGATTAATTTTTTTCCCCAAAGGAAAGAAAAACACCCGGCAAGCCTCTTGGAAAACATAATTTTAATTGCTTTCAAAGGCTTCCTCTGAAACATATGTTGACACCCCTATAAAGTGTTTGGTTTTCATATGATAATTAAGAATTAGGAACACCGTCCAGAAAACTCTCTTATCTTTGCCTGCCAGGTAAAATAGCAGATGAACAGCCCATCTGGAGAGGAAAGAAGTGCCACGAACCCATCGGACACATTTTCATTTTACGTCTCAATTAAATGTAGATCCTGATGGTGTCAGTTTCAGAAATAAAAGGAAGGTGTGCGTTCCTTGGCTTTGTTGCTTTTATTTGTTATTTACTGAAAGGATTTCTATCCTACCTTTTCAGGCTCTGGATAGTGTAGATGTGGAAATCTTTTTGAAAGTTAAATACATGAATTAAATTAAGTCTACCCCCACGTGTTTCTTGTTCAGGGTTTCTTTACCACTTGCAGATCTTTTCTTCAAGGAACCTGGGGTAATCTAGGGTTGCCCGCCTCCAGGTGGAGGCTAGAAATGTTGTTTCTCCTAAAATAGTGTAGTGGAGAAGGGTCATAGCGAAAGGGGTTATAGATATTGAGTAATAATGCTGTAGATTTTTTTAACCAGTTTATGTTTGTACTTTATGACCCTTCACAATTGGTGAGGGATATATGGATTGCTACTTAAATGCCTTCACTTGAGACTATTTTATGTAACTCTTTTGAAAATCTTAATAAACATGTATATAAAAAGAGAAAGAAATCTTATTGAATTACAACTGATCTCCAGGTGACAGATCTCCAGGTTCACCTTGTTAAAATGGCTGCTTTGGAAGGTTGACTCAACGGTGTTGTGTTCCCGCCCCAAATCCCACCCTCCTCAGGCGCCTAGAGGGGCCGACGGAGAAGCCTTTGCCGTGGCCTCTGCCAACCCGGCTGTCCTTTGCGGGGTGGGGGTGGGGTGACTTTTGGAAGCGTGGGGGTGATGATGGTGATGGGGGTGATGGGGAAGAAGAAGAAGAAGAAGAAGAGAAGGAGGAGGAGGAGGAGGAGTAGTTTGGATTTATATCCCCCCCCTTTTCTCCTGTAGGAGACCTGGGGCGTTGGGCTTACATAACTTCCTTGCCCTTCCTCACAACAAAACCCCCCCAGAGGTGGTGGGGCGGCGAGAGCTCCGAGAAGCTGTGCCTAGCCCCAGTTCACCCAGCTGGCGTGTGTGGGAGTGTACAGGCTAATCTGAATTCCCCAGATAAGCCGCTACAGCTGAGGCAGCAGAGCTGGGAATCAAACCTCGCTCCTCCAGATTGTAGGATAATAATGCAGCTCTGTAACCTCCTACTTTGCCAGGGTTTTGTTTGGGTGGGGAGCATGGATGTGGGAAGGTTTTGCCGGTTGTTGGAGCACCATTCAAGAAGTTGGGCAATGCATAATGCGGTGCAGGACGCACAGGGATTTGGTCCTTAGTCAACTATGTATTGTAAGATTTTCCTACCTATTTTGGCTACACTCCCCACCTTCTCCTTCAGTGCGGGGACCCAAAGTAGCTTGCATCATTCCCTTCTCTTCCTTGTTATCTTCCCAACAACCCTGTGAGGCAACTTAGTCTGGGAGTATGTGAATGGCACAAACAAGCAAAGTGGAGATTTCCAAAGCAAAGTGGAGGATTCGAACCCCAGTCTCAGATCTTAGTCCAGTGATCTAACCACTATACCACGCTGGTTCTCATGTTTCTCCTTGTTGTCTCTGTTTCAACGGGCAGGAGCCATCGCTTTCTTTGGATTACTCTCTACTGGTTTTGACATTGAGCTGTATCGGACAGAACTGGCCATACTTTTCTGAGTCTGGTATGTGAGAGCTACTTGGCCCTCTGCATGGTTAATACGCAAGGAAGAGGCCCCATCAACTGGAAATAATTCCCTTTGCAGGGCAGAATCCAGAATTCAGTGATTGCCCGCTTTGCTCAGAGCTCACAATGAAATACATGTAGATTTTTTTTAAAAAAAACTCAAGTGACAAAAACCTCGCAGGCCCATAATAGTTGTATGGCAGCCAGCTTTAAAGTTTCTGGGAACCATCCAGCATCTTTCATTAGCAATAAGTCAGAGATAGCCATCGAGGAGACCTGACTTGGATGGCCCAGGAAAGCCAGGATGCAGCTCGAGCTACAAGGAGAAGGTGCGCTGCGGCACCGAGCATGCCTTGGGGTGTGAAAATCGTTCTGCGGTCCCTCCCCCTCGGCACCCCCCCATGCAGTGCCCCCACCCCCCTTCCCACACTTACCTTAGTTCCTTTCCTTTTCCAGAACTTTTTCAGGCTGCAAAAGGCCTGTGTAAAGGATTCAATAGTGTTGATGGTGAAGTAACCTTGAGTGCATTCCACAGCCCGGGCGATGGGCCAGCTTCATCGGCGGAGACTTTATCTTTGCGCGGGAGATGAAGACTCCGTTCCCATGGGAAGCAGGAGGGGGGATGGGGTGAATGGTGTTATAACCTGTGCTTCTGGCGGGAAGGGTCATTCCTGCCACTACGTACGGAGTTTCTAAGATGTCTTAATAAACGGATTTTACACCCAAAAAAGCCTTCCTTTTATTTCTGCTTCTATGGAATTCTTACATTGTGGCAGGAACCTTAATTCATCTATATCTTGGTAGTGCAGTGGACCTCTGGTGTCTTGACATGGAGAGGTTGAATGTTACCGCGGAAGGCGCTGGTAGCCCCCCAAAGAGGGCTTCACCTTCCCTTCTGGATCTGGAGGAACCGGCAGGAGAACGGCCTGGTGGCTCTTTCCGGCCCCTCGTATCAGCACGAAGTCTTCCTTTACTCCGCTGGAACGAGGGACGGGACGCATCACCATGGGGACTTCCATGAGCCGCTTAGCGCTTGTCTGATCGAAGCGCCTAGATCGATCTCTACCCGCTGCGGTGGATTACAAACCTCAGATGCAAATCCTGTCATGGAGTGAGACGGCCTGACTACCTTCGCAACTCCAGGAATCCATTGAACGATTCCTGGACTCGTGATTTTGGTGATGCTCCCAAAGAACCACCGCGGCATAGCACTGGGGCCCGGCCAAGGATACCTGGACTAAACCTGATTGGGAGGGGTATCCGCATCGGCCCGGATCGGACTCTGATCCCGACCAGCATCGCACCTGAGTAGCTCCGGAGCCACCGTGGCTACGTGTCTCCATGTCTCGCTTCCAGATGACGAAGAATCAAGAAAGCCTGCACTCCTAGCCGGATTCTGTTCCCTCGGCGAGACCTGATGAAGAAGTGGGCGACTCATGATGCCCAAGAAGCATGGACCCGCGGAACGTCAGCTATGGAGGAGGAACGGGCACAGTTGCAGCAAGAGCCGAAAACCTGCAGCGGGACCGAACGTAACGCAAAGAAGTCCAACTCGAAGTTGGACCGCGCGAAGATGCGCCTCCAACGCATTAATATGCTCCAGAATCTGTCGGTCCATGATAAAGTCCTGGAACACTCCAGACTGGATTTACAACGGCAACGCCGAAGTTGCCTGGTTCTTTGGCGACGTTGTGCTGGTGCCTACCAGCTTAGTTAAACGGACGAACTACAATCTGGAACGGTGAAAAGCTGCTCTGCATGCGCATTCAGGATGCATTGACCCGCAAGGAAAGGGAGCTGGCTACGCTAAGAGGGAGCTAAGGCAGGCAGCAGATCAGGAAGCCCTGCTGGAGTTTATGCTGTTACTGACCACGCCGGGCTTGTGGGGCCAATGCACTGGGTCCTGCCACTCAAACGCCAGCGCACCGCCAGCTCGCATTCCGCCCCCCCCGCATAACAGCTGCCTTCGCCCAACCTGCTCAACTCAAGGCTGCAACCGCCTCTCTGTTTTTTTTAAGAGTCGCGGAACGGGCTACCATCGCCCCATAAATTACAGCCTCGCTTTGATGGACCGGGCTCTTAAACTTCCCTACTCATTTTGCAACTCAATGCCCACTTGGAAGACTATGATGATTTATACCGGGTCTGAGCTGAAATAATGGACATCGTGGGTTCAGTCCTGGATGGGGCAGCAGCCGCATTGGTTCGCGGACTCTTTGATTTGCAAGACGAAGACTCTCGCGACGGTGCCCGTGATTCCTCCTTGCCTCTAAGAGCTTCCAAGATCCAGGTGAATGAAGCTATCCGCGACCATCAAAACTATCCAGCAAGGCAACCTACCGCTTGCAGAATTTTGTTCGCGGAATCCTGCGGCGAAGGGTTGCCTCGACTTCCTCCTGAGGGCCTGAACGCATGAAATGCTTAATACTGGATGCTGCAGGACGGTAAGCCGCGTGAAACGGTGTTTTAATTCGGGTTCCTCGTACTATTGCAGATTGATCCAGTTGGGGTCCCAGGTGGCGTCTGCTTTGAATACCGCCGTACCGGAGGCCGCTTCATCACTTCAAAACCCGCCTTTACCGTGCCTACCAAGCCCAGCCTTAACAAACCACCTCTGAACGCCCGCCGCACTGGGGTTGTGTCTTTGATTTCGCGGAGGGCCAGGTCATCTAGCCGCCAACTGTCCTAAGAAACAAAAAAACCAATCAGCCCAGCACGACTCCATCTGCTGCCACCACGCGAGATCGGGTCATTCGACGTGGCTCGCCTAAAGCGGTCATCGGCGGCTAATCTAGAGGAGGGGAAGCAGCTGTTTGCCTTTCTTCAGCCCCCCATGGACATGGGTCCGACTCTGACGCGGTGAGTGAAGGCAGCTCCCATTACCGTCCAAGCTGCTTCTACAAACCCCGCCAAACACACTCTCGCATTATAGCCTTCGCCCTTTGTGGATTCTGGCTGCTCCCATCGTCTAATGCCCCAGGTGGCAGAGGAGCTAGGTCTGGACCAAATTCCCCTGGCTAAGCTTCCATACTATTTCACTCAAATGGATCGGTATTCCCCTCGAACGTAAGGACCGCCCAGTTCAAAACACAGCTGCTCTCTCCGCTATACCGACCATTGGGAGCAGTAATTGTTTTATTTTGGCTTCAGTGGCCAAACACTCCATAGTTTTGGGCATGCCATGGTTATTGTTACATGAACCAAAGTTCATTTGGAAAGAACGGATCTTAGAATTCACTGACCCTCCCTCGCGGTGGAACATATGAATTGGGGAAACCTTAACAACCCCAGGAGGGAAGCTTCTTCTGACACCCTCCCCTGGTTTCTTCAGCGACATTGCTCCCGGATTCTATTGGCATCCCACCTATCGATCATGATTTAGCCAGAGTTTTCAGGAGCAAGAATGCCATCAGTTGCCACCCCACAGAGACACTGACTGCAAAATCGTTATATACAACCAGGGCGCAACTGCCCAAAGGTAGAATCTACCGCGATGAGTCCTAATGAGGAGAAGGAACCTTGAAGAACCCGCCGGGTTCATACGGCTGGCTACCAAACAATACACACCGTTCCCGCTTTGTTTGTAAAAGAAAAGATGGGTCTTCACGGCTTTGCATGATTATCGAGGTCTTAATGCGGTCTCTCTGTCCAATAAATATCCTTTTGCCTTTGATCAAGGACCTTTTTAGATGCACTCGGCAAGGGCGATTTTTACCAATTGGACTTAAGAGAAGCTTACTACAGGGTCAGAATTGTTGAAGGCTATGAACACTTGACTGCTTAACACAAAGTTTGGACAGTTTGAATAATTTACAATGCCATTCGGTTAAGTAACCGGGCTTTTATGGCCCTTATCAACGGTTCTCCATGATTTATTGTAACAAGGGAGTTGTGGTATACTTAGATGACGCTTTGATTTACTCACAAACCATAGAAGAGCATGAAACATTGGTTCGAGAGGTATTGGAAACGCTTTGCTCGACAATTCCTCTCTTTGCCAAACTCTCCAAATGCTGTTTTCACCAGACCTCCATTGACTATTTGGTTACCGGATCTCGCCGAGGGCTTGAAAATGGATCCTGTTAAGATTGACGCGAGTCCTCCAATGGCCTGCCCCCACCAACCGCCAGCTCCAATCTTTTCTTGGTTTTGCTAATTTCTATCGCGGACTTTATACCCCAATTACCAATTCGCTGAACTGACTTCTCTCTCTCACAGACCTCTTTACGGCACTAAGGGTAAATTGGATCCACTGTCCGCCAAGTCAGCTCCCCTTTGCCTGGTCCGGGGAGGAGTGTCAAACAGCATTTCCTCAACTCTTAAAGTCTGCTGCTACCAATCGTAACCTATCCTAAAAGCAATTCTGACCCCAGATCTCCGTTTGTGGTTCCAGAACACGTGGATGCCTCGGACAGCACTTTGGCTTAAGTCCAGCCCTGTCGCAGAAAAATAAAGATGGTAGGCTGGTTCCGGGTGATTATTTTGTCTAAGAAATTCTCTCTGGTGCTGAACTCAACTGGACTGTAGGGGATAAAGAGACTCGCGGACCATTAAAGTAGCACTCTTCCACTTTGGCGCCGCACTGGCTGGAGGGGGGGGCTAAACTTACCCCCTTTCAGGTTTGGTCGGATCACAAAAAACCTACCAGCAAGCTCTTTCCACCCCCCCCTCAAGATGTCCGCAAAACAACTTCATGTAATGGCCGATTTCTTCTCTCGCTTTCTTTTTTACAGTCCATTTTTTCTCCGGAAAACTAATAACTGGCTTCCGTAAGCGCTCATACTACCCTCGGGAGGGGGGGTGGAGCTGTCTTTACTTGCAGACATTCCAACGCATTGCTCTTTCTCCGCTCCCAGTTGGAGCTGGCTTTCGTCACCCGATCTCAAACGCCCACTCCTCCTTCACCCCCCCATTCCTAGTCTCTCGTCTCTCCTTTCCTCGCGGGGAACTTCGAGGAGGCGGGCCACCCCAGCCTCCAGCGGAAGAAGGTGACTCCCACCATTAGCGTTTGGAAAATGGAGTTTGGCGGAGGGGGGGATGTTGGTACGCGGCTCTCCCTCCTATCGGGCAAGTGGTTCTTGAAGCTTGCCACGCATGCCGGGCTTCGGCTGGACATTTTGGC
The DNA here is from genome assembly GCF_021028975.2 of Sphaerodactylus townsendi. Lineage (NCBI taxonomy): Eukaryota > Metazoa > Chordata > Lepidosauria > Squamata > Sphaerodactylidae > Sphaerodactylus > Sphaerodactylus townsendi. Next base: position 162,797,359 of record NC_059426.1, read on the forward strand.
TTTCTGAAAACTCTGCATTTTGGCCGCCGACAATACTGGTGTATAAATTTGGTGGCGCTTAATGCGCTAAGGACATTGAAGGGCATGATTAAGGCTGCTGCTCGGTTTGTGCCAGAAGCCAAAACCATCCCGGGGAAAGCGCCCATGGACTGTAAGGAAACCTCTTCGGTGGCCTCTGGCCGCCCTTGGGAAGTCATCTCCATGGATTTTATTATACGGATTTGCCCGAAAAGCCATGGCAACACCGGTTTTTGTGGGTGGTGTGGACTTATTTTCTGAACAAACCCATATTTATTCCATGTGCTTCCATCCCTCCTCACGCTCCTAAGTTATAACGACTGTTCATTCAACATGCTTTATCACTCTATTCTCCGCTCTCGTGCAGGTGGTCTCCGACCGCGCCTCCCCCAATTCATTTCAAAGTTCTGGAAGGCGCTTTTGGGTTGTTGAGACGCCCGACGTCGCCGCTTACCGCGCTTCAAAGTGACGCTGCAGATCGAGAGAAATCTTAACAGAACCCTAGAGCAGTATTTACGTTTGTTACACCAACTACCACCAAGACAATTGGTGCGAAGCTTATTCCGTTCTGAGATGCGCAGTACGCCTATAACTAATGCGGTTCATAGCAGTACAAAGAAAACCCCCCCTTTGAAATTGTGTCTGGTCGCCCTTTTCCTCAAGCAGTCATTGCCACAACTACCAGCGGCAGCTTTGGACCCTCCAGAGTTCTAAACAATGGATTTCATCCCTGGCCGAAGGGATGGAAAACGGTCCAGACCGCCTTTACAACAAGCTAAGGACTCCCCAAAAGCTGCAAAGCGGATAAACACGCCGATTTCCTCGGACGCAGGGCGTTTGGGTGTATTTATCTACAAAAAAGAATCTTAAGAGACGTGTATAAATCTTTTCCAAACTTGGCAAAAGATTCGCGGGACCTTTTCCAGATTACTAAAGTGATTAATGATGGTCACTGCCCGCTTAAGATTTTGCCTAACTCTCTTAGTAACATTCATCCTGTCTTCTCCATTCCAGCTTGCTCAAAGGAGGTCTTTTCGCCCGATGTTCGGATTGCACACCATACGACTCCGCCGGCGGAGAGTCCCCACCGACTATTATTGATGGTCACAAAGCACTCAGCTTTAAATTGAAGATGCTATCCTGGACTCTCAAGCTTTTAATCGCAAACGCTTAAAATATTTAGTCTCTTACGGGTGGGATATTCCTCTGGGTATAATCAATGGGAGTTTTATTCCGGTAAATATTGACGTTTCCCACCTTCATGGCTCTGCTTTCCACGGCTTTTCCGCGATGTAAACCTGGAAGGAGGGTCTTCTTTAAAGGGGAGGCAGAGTGTAAAGGATTCAATAGTGTTGATGGTGAAGTAACCTTGAGTGCATTCCACAGCCCGGGCGATGGGCCAGCTTCATCGGGCGGAGACTTTTATCTTTATGTGCGGAGATGAAGACTCCAGTTCCTCATGAAGGAAGAAGGTGAGGTATGGGGTGAATGGTGGTTATAACCTTGTGCTTCTGGCTGAAGCCGGGAAGGGTCATTCCTGCCAACTACGATGTACTTGAGCTTTCTAAAGATGTCTTAATAAACGGACTTTTACACCCAAAAAGCCTTTTATTTCTGCTTCTATGGAATTCCTTACAGCCTGTTTGCAGTAAAAATGGCCTGAGGAACTACAATTCCCAGGAGACCTTGGGGCTCACAAGGTCTCCTGGGAAGTATAGTTCCCATCAGGCCGTTTTTACTGAGAACAGGCCTTTTGCAGCCTGAAAAAGTTCTGGAAAAGGAAAGGAACTAAGGTAAGAGTGGGAAAGGGGGTGGGGGGCACTGCGGGGGGACATGGGGGCAGAAAATTAGAATGCGCATCGGGTGCAGTTTGGCCCAGCTATGCCTCTGGCTTGATGTCAGATCTGAGAAACTAAGCAGAGTCGGCCCTGGTTAGTCCTTGGATCGGAGACCACCAAGGAAGCCCAGGGTCACAATGCAGAGGCAGGCAATGGCAAACCACCTCTATTAGTCTTTCACCTTGAAAACCCTACTGGGTTGCCATAAGTCAGCTGCAACTTGAAGTTCTTTACACACTATAGTTGATTAATACTGTGGATATGTGGTTGGGCCACTAAAAATGTATCATTTTTCCTCCCACTGAAGATAGTGGCCTGTTGGCCTGCAACAGAATAGCTGGATCAGAGACTAACAAGGTTTTCAGGGTACAAGCTTTCAAGAGCCAAAGTGTCCGACAAAGGGATCTTTGAGTCTTCAAAGCTGATATCCCAAAAATCTTGTTGGCCTCTAAGGTGCTATTGGATTCAAATCTAGCTATTTCTCTCCCACTGTGAGCTTTGGAAAAACTCACCACCACCCTCCTTTTAAGAGCCCTTGAATGTAAAAAAAGCCTACTTGTAGATGGCACCAATTGGCTAGTGTAGGTGACATCATTCACACATCTCCCCTTGCCCAATTCCCAGAATTCTTTTGTTATGTGAATGAGTCACTTGTTACGTAAAGATGTCCACTTGTCACATAAGTTATAAGTGTGATGTCTAAAGCAGTGTTCAACAACTTTGTACACATTTTGATTGTTTAAACTGGTGAATTGCTGGGGTAGGGCAGGATATAAATCTGGAATACAGTAAAGTAAAAGACTTGCAAGACATCATGACCTGTGTGATGGGACACGATTCCTGTGAAAGTGGAAAACACATTCTTTTCCACTTGACAATTACCTTGATGAGTTTTCTTTCACCTGTCTTGGACAGATATTCTCAGCACATCCCAAACAACAATGGTGTGATTACCAGCTGTTGTATACAATGGAACTTATTTTAGCACGCATTATTTCTCAATGTGTAGAAATGGGAATGGAATATAGCCTGTTGATAAAATATACTTGCAAAAAGATCCAGGATGAGTTCCTGTCATTTGTAGTTAAATGCCTCTGGGATCTGGGGAAGGATTCAGTTCATGGTCTGAGATCTGCTCTCAATCTAATCTGATCTGATCCCAATCTTGTCTAATTTCTGCCTTCCCATAGTGACTGACTTTTATATGTGGTTTGTGTGTTTTGAAAGCCCAAGAATGCAGGTGTTAAGATGGCTATATCGAAGGTGCACAGACCTGACACTTCCCTGGGACTCTGGCCACTTAGCTCTGCATCCTTCATCCAGATTGTGCTAATGGATAACAGGACCGGGTCCCAGAGTGGCATTCATGCTGAACAGCTGGCTGAGGACATCATGAATGATATAGCAAAACATGGTAACTCTGTCTACTCTCCTTCTGTTGCAGATCTTTGCCAGCTCACCGCTGGGTCTCATTCTAAATCTGTAGAACTACAGGGGTGCACTTTTTATTTGCTAGTTTTAAAATCCTGCCTTTTATTTATTAGTTTTAGGTCCCTTCAGCCTTCCTCAAATTAGTGAATTAACGAATTAACGGCCATACAGCCCGGAAACCCCACCACAACACTCCAGTTATGGTAGTGGTTGCTGGAGATCTCCCATGCAGGCATTAACCAGGCCCAGTTCTACTTAGATCTCACCTACCACAACTGCCATCCTTCAGGTGAGGCCAAGAGATCCCCCAGAATGACAGAGATCCATTCCCCTGGAGAAAATAGCCATTTTGAAGGGTGGACTCTATGCCGCATTATACCTTGCTGAGGTCCCCCTTCTCCTTAAATTTTACCCCAGTCAAGCTCCATCTCCAAACCTCCAGAAATTTCTTACCTTGAATTTGGCAGCCCTGCCATCTACATATTATAAAATCCTCCTGCAATATGGCAGTCAAGAAAGCCAGTGCAACACTGGGCTGCATCAATAGGAGTATAACATCTAAATCAAGGGATGTAAATGGTACCACTCTGTTCTGCATTGGTCAGACCTCAGCTGGAATACTGTGTCCAGTTCTGGGCACCCCAATTCAAGAAGGATATTGACAAGCTAGAATGGGTCCAGAGGAGGGTGGCCAAACTGGTAAAAGGTCTGGAATCCGTGCCCTACAAAGAACGGCTTAGGGAGCTAGGTATATCTAGTCTGGAGAAGTTAAGGGGTTACATGATAGCCATGTTTAAATATTTGAAGGGAAATAATGTTGAAGAGGGAGCAAGCTTGTTTTCTGCTTTCTGCCCAGGGGATTCAGGGACTAGAGGAGCAGGGATCTGCAATCCTGCAGCTCCCTCCAGATGTTCATGGACTACAAAATCCCATCATGGACTACCTGGGCTGTGAACTCACAGTGTGGTCTCACAGAACCCACTTTTTCCTTGATTCTCACAAATGTCAGATTGGATTTGGTACATTCATGCCTTATCTTTTGGTAATAAACCTGAGCATGACTTTTGTGGTGTGGCTCTTTTAAATACATTCGGTTAAAATGTCTATCACATTCCATTCCAAAAGGCCTAGGTCAGGGGTCTGCAACCTGCGGCTCTCCAGATTTTCATGGGCTACAAATCCCATCAGCCCAATTGGCCATGCTGGCAGGGGTTGATGGGAATTGTAGTCCATGAACATCTGGAGAGCTGCAGGTTGCAGACCCCTGGACTAGGACAATGATTAATGGATTCAAAGTACAGGAAAAGAGATTCCACCCAAACGTTAAGAAGAATTTCCTGTGATTGCAGGTTGCTGTTCAGCAGTGGACAATGGCATTGCCTTGGTGCTGGAGTAGGAGTCTCCTCCTTTGGAGTAGCTTTTAAGCCAGAGTTGCTGGATGAAAGCCATCATCTGTCAGGCAGCAAGCTTGATTGTGTGTTCCTGCATGGCAGGGGGTTGGCCTTGATGACCCTTGTGGTCTCTTCCAATTCTATGATTCTATTATTCTCCTGTTTGTTATGGAATAACACTTGGCTCCACATAAGGGGCTCTGTATAGGATATGCAAACAACGGGCTGCGGGTGGGCACAGCCACTTTTCCTAGAGTTGCAACCTCCAAGTGAGGCTTGGTCATCTCCCAGAATTACCACTGATCTCTAGACAGCAAAAATGAAGTCTCATGGAGAAAAAATGGTTGCTTGCTTAGAAGAATGGGTTCGAGAGTTTGGTGGCGGTTCTTGCACTCCAGATGGACAGGATCATACTTCATCAGCCCCCTGCCAGCATGACCAATTGACCATGCTGGCAGGGGCTGATGGGAATTGTAGTCTATAACATCTGGAGTGCCAAAGGTTCGCCACCACTGGTCTATAGCATCATAGGCTCCTGGGTCATAGGCTCCAAACTGTTCCCTTCCCAAGTTTCACCTCCACATAGAATCATAGAATCATAATGTTGGAAGAGACCAGAAGGGCCATCAAATCCAACCCCCTGTCATGCAGGAACACACAATCAAAGCACTCCTGACAAATGATCATTCAGCCTCTGTTTAAAAATCTCCAAAGAAGGAGACTCCATCACTCTTGGAGGCAGTGGATTCCACTGTTGAACAGCCCTGACAGTCAGGAAGTTGTTGTTGTTGTTGTTGTTGTTGTTGTTGTTGTTAATTCGGCTTAATAGACCGCCCAACCACCGAAGGGCTCTGGGCGGTGTACAATGAGACATAAAACACATACAATATAAGGTCTCATAAATACAATATAACGATAAAACATTAAAATTCATTAAAATACATTATAGCAGCAATTTCAGGAATTACAGATAAAAAATACATGCCCAGATACATGCACAGATGGCGCCCAACCCAAAGGCCAGGAGGGCCAGCATTGCCCAAAAATGGATGGAATCAGCGATCAGGCAATGCTGAAGATGGCAAAACTGTCGTGGGGCTACAGAGGGGGCAGGCAGTCTGTGGCTGGCATCCCCAAAGGCCCGGTGGAATAACTCGGTCTTACAGGCCCTGCAGAACTCACCAAGGTCCCGCAGGGCCCGGACAGCAGATGGTAAAGCATTCCACCAGGACGGGGCCAGGGCTTTAAAGGCCCTGGCCCAGGTAGAGGCCAGCCGTATCGATGAGGGGCAGGGGACTACCAGCAAATTGGCCTCCGCAGAACGCAGAGGCCTATTTGGGACATATGGGGTTAGACGGTCTCTTCCTGATGTTTCGGTGGAATCTGTTTTCCTGCACCTTGAATCCATTACTCCGTGTCCTGGTTTCTGAGGCAGCAGAAAAGATCCTCAGGAATTTCCCAGCACAGGGCTGGCAACCCTACTTCTTCCTGCATGTTGTGGTCATGCGGACATACGAGCATATGAAGCTGCTGTATTCTGAATCACACCACTGGTCACCACTGTCAATATTAGACTGCCAGTGGCTCTCCAGGGCCGACCCAGTCTGTTAACTACATGAGTCTGCAAGTGACAAAACTCCCATCACACGCTTGATACGAAATCATCACATTGTTCCCCAGCGGGAACATGACACCTTTAATCACAAGCCTAAGAATGAGCAGAGAACAGAGCCAGAGGCATCGAAAATCTCTGCTCACCTCCTCAAACTGTAGACAATGCAAATTTATTTTTAATACTAAACATGCTAAAGCAGGTTTGGAAACCATCATACAGTGCCTGCTGATTTGTCTTGCCAACACTGTATTGTCGAAGGCTTTCACGGCCGGACTCAGCTGGTTATTGTGGGCTTTCCGGGCTGTGTGGCCGTGGTCTGGTAGATCTTGTTCCTAACGTTTCGCCTGCATCTGTGGCCGGCATCTTCAGAGGTGTATCACAGAGAGAAGTCTCTCTGTGATATAGTATGTAACAGACCATGGGAACCTGTTACTAAAATTTTTGGATCCCACCACTGAGTTTACTCATTTCTGCTTCCACAAGGGGGAAATGGCTTTTCTTGCCCTCTCCCAGAAGCAGCGCTAGAGACATTCAGCAAATCTCCTCAGTTAGGAGAGTATTTTTCCAATGAGCATTTGGCAAAAGGCAGATTTTATTCCAGGGCTGAGAGAAAATTTATTTGAACTTACTGCTATTTTCACGCTGGAGTTTTGTATCAGTGTTGTTATTGGATGGATTTGGGGGGTTTTTTGTTTGTTTTTTTAAATTGTCATTAGGTTTTTGTAAAGCACAGGGCATGAGGGAAAGGGAACAAATGAATGAACACATAAATATAGGGTAGTCCCACAATGCACTTTCTCATTCATTGAAAGAACGTTGAAGTGGCAGCATTGAATGGCGAACGGGGTTGGCGAAGGTCAGCCGCTGCACTTTCCCTCAAGGATAATTGCAACTCTCCAGCAGTAGCAATTACTCCGGGGAAAAGCAAAAGCAGTAGGAGAGGAGTGACAGAGAGGGCCAACGTGCTATAAAAAGTTTATTTACTCCCGGCAAACAAACTGAGTAGCTGATGGGAGCTATGATATTTCGACTACTTTGCAGGAGAGTCCTTTGCAGGAGAGTTCTTTGACATTGTATTTCGACTGCTTTGCAGGAGAGTCCTTTGACATTGTGGGGAGCTCCTTGCAAACCGCCACAGGCAATAACTGGAGCGCTCATGGAGTGAGCAGCCATATCAGTTCTTCTACGACTGGGATGATCATTGGCTGCGCTCCTTTATCCCTCCTGCTAGTTGGGAATCGGCCCTGCTCCCTGGTTGGCACAGGAAAGGGATATTAAGGTAAGAGAGATGACCTGTGGTGGTGGGAAGCGCCGTCAAGTCGCAGCCAACGTGTGGCTGCCCCTTGGGGTTTTCAAGGCAAGAGAGTGAGCAGAGGTGGTTTGCCGTTGCCTGTTTCTGTCTAACATTCCTGGACTCACCAACCCTGGTGATCTCCCATCCGAGATCATCTTGCTCTCACCTAGATAGTCCAATCTCATCAGATCTCAAAGAGATCTATGCATTAAGGAAAATCGAGTGGTATGGGCTTTCTAGCATTTCATACTGGACATGGGAAAAACATGTCAGGACGTTCTCCATGTCAGGACACTCAAAAATACTCCCTGCCAATAAAAAGCTAGTACATCAAGTGAATGGCATGCTACTTTTCCATGGGTTCCTCACCCAAAGCTTGGCCAACCAGATCTCATCAGAGCTTGAAAACTAAGCAGGCAACACTTAGTACTTGGATTGGAGGCCATCAAAGAAGATGTGGTTGGTACTCTGAGGTAGGCAATGGCAAACCACCTCTGCTATCTCTCATCTTGAAAACCCTCTGTGGCCCTGAGCTCTTCGTGAGTCTGTTATGACGAGAGCACACAATTGACTGAACCTGTGATTCTCCTCTTTCGGTTCAGTAGAGTTACAGTTAGTACATCTTACAAGACTGGAGAAAAACTGCCAAATTGGTAGTACGTGTTTTTGGAAAAGTTGATGTAGCAAAACTATGCGAGAGCTCATCTTTAGATTCAGAAGGGATAAAACCACAATTTCCCTCCCCGTGACCTTTTTCTGTTAAAATTGGATTCATCAATAGTCTCTCAGTCAGTAGTCAGCCGTGAAGGAACCAGAAAAGATTCGTAAATGAAAGGGTGTGTTGCTGGTGACTGAAAGTTAATTCATGCCGCAGAGTTCCCCATTACTGTGTATGGGTGTGAAAGTCGGACAGTTCACTGACAGGAAGAAAGTTCATCAACATCAACAACCTTTATTGGCATAACAATACAATATCATAAACTGAAAATTCATTCAGACCAAACGGAGGGGAGAAGAGAAGGAAAACAGAAGAGAAAGAGGAGGGAGGGGGGGAGGGAGGGAGGGAGGGAGGGGAAGAAGATATTAATCAAATTTTCCCTTGAAACGATGATTTATATATAAATCAAGACATTTGGCTACTGAATTGGTTACATCACTGCTAGTATTGTCTAATAAAAAGACAATCTTTTGCGAGTTGGAGGCATGTTCTCTTTTGGCAAACAACGGGGATAGCCATTTTGTTCTAGGCACTGTATAAAAGGGGCAGTAGAGTAAGATGCGAACCATAGAGTCTACACAATTCCCACTGGATGCACACATCCTTTGGTGGTAAGGAATTTTAGCAAATCTTCCTTTCTCAGGAAGAATGGTTGAAATGTGGTGTTAGTTTTATGGAATTTGTGGACTTCTGAAAAGAAAAATCGGTGGGTTCAAGTTCAGATCAAGCCTGAACTCTCCCTTAGAAGCTAAAATGACTAAACTGAAGCTATTGTGCTTTGATCGTGTTATGTGAAGACAAGCCTCACCGGAAATGACAATAATGTCAAGAAAAGTTGAAGGCAGCAGGAAAAGAGGAAGTCCCGACGTGAGATGGATTGACCCAGTTAAGGAAGCCACGACCCTCAGTTTGCAAGACCAGAGCAAGCCTGTTAATGGGTGCATTATTGGCAGACAAGGCAGCAAGATCAATGAAATCAGGCAGATGTTGGGAGCTCGGATCAAGATTGCAAATGCCACAGAAGGCTCGGCGGAACGACAAGTCACCATCACGGGATCTCCTGCAAACATCAGTCTAGCCCAGTACCTCATTAACGCAGGCTGTCTTCAGAAGTAATGTGTCCCAGCATGCTCTAGGGCATGAGTGGCCTGACAGGACTTTCCCAAAGCCCCCCCTGAGACAAAGCTGTCTGTGGACTAATCGACAGAGGAAATAGCTGCCATTTCAAACTTGATTATTCTGAGATCTCAAAAATAAACACTTTTACTTGTGAAGCGACTGGGCTCCCTGGCACCCAGGCTGCTTTTTCATCACTCTGCTGACAGTTAATGTTCTGAGCTTCCAAATCCACACGGAGCCCAAGTAATTTTTCAAAGAGGACATGTGTTGGTGTTCATGCTTGGGCTGGGCTGGATTCTGAAACAGGGGCTCTTATTGGGGGTTTTAAACCACTGTGCAGACTTGATGGTAAATGAAACGAGCTGTTTTTATAAATAAAAATTTGTCCTGACTTTTGACAAAAAAGTCATAGCTTTGCGCATACGTGCAGCCACTGTGTTTTTAACTTTGGTAGGATGTTTCGGAGGACATTCATTCATAGGATCGTGTAAGTCGCAAGTGACTCAAGGGGACTTAACGCACCCACACTCAGGATTGCAGTCCCGTTCGAGCACGTAGTAATGACTTCATTGTATAGTGTCAGTGGGCTACTGTCACAGAGATCCACCCGTTGATTCGCGATGCCCGTACATCCTCAGAAGCCTCTCAGCCAGGGTGCTGTATGATTCCAGGCAAACCTAGACACAGATTTCAGCATCCTAGGAATCTGTACCTACGCTGTCCAAAGAAACAAGCGACTAGTCCTGAAGACTTTGAGCGTAGGCTTTATAATATGCTTTTATCTATTTAACTTATTGGCTGGCCTTCCATATACAATCTAATAAAACCACAACACAATAAATAATCTTCTCATTCAAATCTCAGCATCATAACATGGATTAGGGGGGAATAACACAATCAACATTTGGACTATATTTCCCTGTAATTCAAACATTTATACATCCACAAATAGGAAATAGGAAGGGAAAGGGAAAAGGGAGGCCAACTAGTTAGACCTCCTTGCTGTTTTCAACCATATAGGTGTTCTGCCCCCCAAGTGACTCTGTTGGAGGTGCCCTGTTCTTGGCTAGGACAGAAAGGGGGAGAGACAAGCCAGGTTCAACAGTTCTTAAAATGGCTTTATTAATGGAGAGAAACAAGACCCTGACTCCTCCCTTGGGTCTAACTAATCGGAGTACTTGCTTGTCTTCAGGATGTTAGAAGCTGCAGACTTTGTCCTTTTCTGGCTGCTTTCAGATAGTTCACTGTTTCTTGCTTCCTTACAGCGCAGTTATTATTGGTCTTTGGTCTAACTGCTGATAAACTTGACTTGTTCTCTTTGGACCACCATATAAAGATAAGGACGTCACAAATATTACGGACACCAGCCTCCCTTAGCACCTCATTGAGACAGACTAAACTAAAAGAGGGGGTAGCTGGGTAAGGAAAGGAAATTGCCTACTGGGGAAAGTCTTACAGGGGCAGGGACTAACTAAAATACCCTCCCATAGAAGACTTAACAATAAAGCAAAACCATACTGACTGTGGGGAAACTAAATCTTAAAGGGAAAATAACCAACCCTCTGTGGGGGCATGACAGGCCAGGAGAAAAAAATCTGCTTTATAAGCCATGTGACAATGGGATGCTTCCTGAAAACTAAAAGGGTAGCATTAAATAGACTTTCCATCAATCAGAGAAGGGTCTTCACTGTTGTTCAAAGCCTCCCCAGAAGTTTCACAAGCAGAGGAAAAAATGATGAACAGTGCACTCAAATAAATTAAGGGTGTAGAACTTTTATTTCATTTTAACCTTTAATGGCATATAGGGTGTAGAATTTAAGAGAGCCAGCGTGGTGCAGTGGTTAAGTACAGATAGACTCTATTCTGGAGAACTGGGTTTGATTCCCCACTCCTCCACATGAGTGGTGGACTCTCATCTGGTGAACTGGATTCGTTTTCCCGCTTTTACACATGAAGGCTTGCAGGTGATCTTTGGCCAGTCACAGTTTTCTCAGAACTCTCTCAGCTCCACCTTCCTCTGTTGTTGGGGAGAGGAAGGGAAGGAGTTTGCAAGCCACCTTGGATCTCTTACAGGAGAGAAAAGCGGGGTATAAATCTAAATTCTTCTGACCTTTCAAAGTGTAGTACACAGGCAACAGTGGTTGGCCATTGCCTGTCTCTGTAGCAACCTTGGACTTCCTTGGAGGTCTGCCATTCCAGTACTAGCTGGGTCTGACACTGCTTAGCTTCAGAGATCTGATGAGATCGGGTCGCCTGGGCCACCCAGGTCTGGACTGCCTCCTTTTGGCAACCCCACAAGGTTTTCAAGGCAAGACATTCAGAGGTGATTTGCCATTGCCTGCCTCCTCATAGCAACCCTTGACTTCCTTGGTTGCTCTTCATCCAACTGCTAACCAGAGCCAACCCTGCTTAGCTTCTGAGATCTGACAAGAGTGGGCTAGCCCGGGCTGCCTAGCCTAGAGTGTTAAGACACAACAGTGACATTGCTACAACTGATATTCTTGCAAAAAGGTAAAAAGCTAGGAAGGGGCGAGGAAAATGTATCATGCAAGAGGGCAGCGTGCAGAATATCTCAATAATGTGACTGCCTTTCCATTCACAACGACAGGGAGAGCGAAACGGGGATTGCCCTGGTGTGGAAGCAGGCACTCCCTTGAATTTTTCAGCACCTGTCAATGACAAACAATAGGGGAAGGGGTGAGGAGGAGGAGATGGTGGGAGTTTGCTGAACCAGCCCCAAACTGACCAGTCGCTGATCCCCGATCTGCAGCCTCGGAGGACCACATCAACACACACTGCGGATTTTGAGTAGGCGTAATCCTGTTTGTGGACATGCATGCTTCTGGCGAGCTTCCAGCTGCAGCCCCCGACTTTCCTCCTGCGCACTCCCCAGGGTGATCTACGCTCTCTCTCGGTGTGTTCCACCAGCTGATGAGCCAACGCTTCGTGCTGTCTGTGCTCGGGCTGTTCCCGTTCATTAAGTTCTAGTCTTTTTCCACCGGGCAACAAAGCTCTTCGGCTCAGCTCGTTTTCCTTGCCGGTGTCAGGACAGTTCTCATTTCCTAGCAATGAAAGAGTGGCGTTGTTTAATTTCTAAATAAAAATCCCCAAAACTGGCCATGCTTTTGAAACAAAGCCCCAGCTTTTCTCTTTTAAGGGGAGAGGGTTCAGAGGAAGGTGAATTACAAAGATCACCAAAATGGAGAATCAGAGCTGGTACCTGGGGCAGGTTTACCTGATCAGTCATCCTGGGATGGAGATAACTGAGCTCAGCTTACCTTGTTGATTTGTTTACTGGCTGAGTGATGGCAGAGAGCGCGACAAAGCAGCCAGTGAGCCCTCTAGCGAGATCTTGGGCCTCATCCACTGCCGTGCCCATGGTAACTGATCTGTGAGCTTCAGGATTCTTTGGGCAAACACAGGGTTTATTGACCATTAAACATATCAAGCTGCTTTGGAGACTGGAGTTCTGTGACAGGGATTCGCAGTACTGTTACCAGACTTCACTTATAAAAACATAAGAACAAGCCAGCTGGATCAGACCAGAGTCCATCTAGTCCAGCTCTCTCCTACTCACAGTGGCCTACCAGGTGCCTTTGGGAGCTCACATGCAGGAGGTGAAAGCAATGGCCTTCTGCTGCTTCTGCTGCTCCCGAGCACCTGGACTGTTAAGGCATTTGCAATCTCAGATCAAAAAGGAGCAAGATTGGTAGCCATAAATCCACTTCTCCTCCATAAATCTATCCAAGCCCCTTCTAAAGCTATCCAGGTTAGTGGCCATCACCACCTCCTGTGGCAGCACTTCCAAGATTCTTGGGGGGAAGCCATACTGGCTAAAGCTAGCACTGACTTAAAATGGGGCTGAGAGAACACGGGGCACATATTTGCATCTTCCCACCACCATTTTCTAGCCATTTTTCTGTTTTGCACACTTTACAGAAATGTTTGCAAGGGGATGGGGTCATGGCTCAGTGATGGGGCATCTCCTTCGCATGCAAAAGGTCCCCAGTTCAGTGTTGTCCTCTTCTGCTGAAAGGGTCAGCAAACAGGTGATCCCCGAAGAGCTGCTTCTCGTCAGAGTAGGCAAGACCCCTGGTTAATGGTCAGTCTCATGGGTTTGACTCAATGGAGGACGGTGTCACAACCCCAGATGTGCTCAACGAAAGGAATCAGTATTTTAAAAGCTGAATTCTAATTTATTGATGGCAAGCATAGACAAGCAGTCTGAACTGAATACAAGATAACAGGAGAAAGAATATATTCCTCAGTAGAGCCCTCCCCCCCTTGTTTGCCAAAGGTGAGGAGCCACATACACACTCGCAAGCAGGGGTGTATCTAGGAAAAATGTAGCCCGGTGCAAAATCTGAGTTTTCTGCCCCACCCACCCCCACCCCCCATATGGCAGCCATCCTCCCCAACCATGACCAAACAACTTTTTTGCACCAGATCTTGAAGTCAGTGTATAGCCCCAGGCGGAAGGAGAAGGGGTGTGAGGGGAAATTTTCTGCCCCCTCCCAACATGACCAAATGGCCACAGCCCGGCACATTTGACCCCATATGTCCCCCTGGGCAGTACGCCCCTGCTCGCAAGCATTCCAAGAGGAAGGAGGGACGATGGACACATATGCATGGACACGCATTCCATGGACAGTGATAACGAGGGCAGGCGAAGAGGGTGCGAATCCAACTGTTTCACTCCACCTTCCCTTGCAGCTGCAAAATAACAGCACCCAGGACAAGCAAACTTTCCCAGGATGTTCGAGTAGGAAGATGTCAAAAGCCAGAAATGTGGCAGGACCAAGCTAAGACATTAGAGGGTCATGGCAGGCGGCTTCATGGGGTGGAGAAGCCGGGTGGGTCAGACTAGTTTCCAAGCCAAACCAACCAATGCTTCATAATCCAAACAAACGGATGTCTCCCTGGCAGTATTGCAGTACGGAAGATCTTTTCTCAAATGTTCGTGTATCTGTCCAGGGTTGAATAAATACATGCCCTCTACTCACCAGCATCTTCTTCATATGGAGAGAGGTCCTTAGTATGAGCTCACCTCCTTACAAATCTTCTGACTTGGGGTGCCAGCCTCCAGGTGGGATCTGGGGATCTCCTGAAATTAAAGCCCATCCCCAGATTACAGAGATCAGTTTCCCTGGAGAACTTGGATGCTTTGGAGGGTAGACCCCGTGGCATTATACCCCACTGTCCTCCTCAGACTCTGCCCCCAAATCTTCAGGTGTTTCCCAGCCTAGTTCTAGCAACCCTATTTTTAATTCAAGACCCACTGGGGAAACGAATGAACTAGCTTTGCGGGAACAGCGCGGAAAGTGTTCTTGCACGTCTCTTATCACCAGGCTAATTTAATGGGTGTCTTCCTTTAATTTAATTTAATGAGTGTCTTCTTTTAGATCTTTCCCCTGTGTGCATTTGCTGTCCCAGTGGAAGAGGATGAATGACCTGGATTCTTTGGGAGAAGCTGCGGACAAAGGTTTTGACAATCCCATGTTCGACACACCGTCCAGCCTTGCGGTAAATGCTTTGTTTTCTCTATCTTTTTTTTTCATCTGGAGTCCACGGTGGCTTGCTTCCATGTACACCCTTTTCAACACAAAGATCTAAGTAGAATTGTAACTTCGTCCACCACGTGCTGTCTTTGTTTTTAAAGTGCTCCACTATGGCTGGCATCTTCAGAGGCATGTCACACTGAGATGTTTTTCTCCGTGGCATAGTGTTCAGTAGTGGAGCTACAACAGGGTGGGGTGGGGGTGCGCGTTGCACTGGGCGCATGCCTGGGGGGGGGCGGAAAATCACCCCCGAGCCAGTGGTCGGATTCAGCAGGTTCACACCACTTTGGCAGAACTGGTTGTTAAAACGGTGCTAAGAACATAAGAACTAGCCTGCTGGATCAGACCAGAGTCCATCTAGTCCAGCATTCTGCTACTCGCAGTGGCCCACCAGGTGCCTTTGGGAGCTCACATGCAGGATGTGAAAGCAGTGGACTTCTGCTGCTGCTGCTCCTGAGCACCTGGTCTGCTAAGGCATTTGCAATCTGAGATCAAGGAGGATCAAGATTGGTAGCCATAGATCGACTTCTCCTCCATCAATCTGTCCAAGCCCCTTTTAAAGCTATCCAGGTTAGTGGCCATCACCACCTCCTGTGGCAGCATATTCCAAACACCAATCACACGTTGTGTGAAGAAGTGTTTCCTTTTATTAGTCCTAATTCTTCCCCCCAGCATTTTCAATGAATGCCCCCTGGTTCTAGTATTGTGAGAAAGAGAGAGAAATTTCTCTCTGTCAACATTTTCTACCCCATGCATAATTTTATAGACTTCAATCATGCTTGTAAACAACCAGCTGTTAAATTATTTGAATCCCACCACCAGAACCGGTTGTTAAATTATTTGAATCCCACCATTGCCCCAACCCCTCCCTCACGCCCCCTCCTTTTGTGCCTCCCCCCCACTTGTCAGAGCACTGATGTACCATGTGTCTGATCATCAAAATCTAACTGACAGCTAACTGACAGGTAACACCTGACAGCCTCGTTCTGGGATTGATTGGCAATGGACTGTGATAGGCCAGTAAACCAGATATAAGGCTGCAGTGTACCCAGGACAATGAGACACTTGTCTTCGCTTTGCCTTGCGAAGCACTTTGCTTGAGTGCGCTATACTTGAGAACTAATAAAGTCGGATCACTTCTATGAAGCAGAGCTGCTGTGTGAGAGTCTGACTTCCTACAATTGTTCCAGTATATTGTGCTACTCTGCTATAGGGGTTTTACCCCAACCCTTCACACCACTTACCTTAGTTCAGCCTGGAAAAGTTCAGGCTGAAAAGCGGCCTGAAAAGGGTCCTGGTGGGAACTGCACTACTCAGGAGACCTTGTAAGCCCCAAGGTCCCCTGCAGTGTAGCGTTCTACTCAAGGCTTTTTTTCAGCTTTCAGCACAAACTGGAACAGGTCTCCTTTGAACTTTTTCAGCCTGAACTATGGTAATTGCGGGGTAAGGGGACTGAAGAACAGAGTGGCTAGGGCCTTGGGGGGCAGGGCCTATGGGTGTGTGTGGAAACTACTGAAGCTGTTCACGAGCGGCTTAATGCATAGCGAATAGGCCTTGGTGAGACGCTTGGCGATATTATCATCCGGTGGAGAGAAGCCAGTGGCGATATAGCATGATCCGTGGATCTGGCTACTCTGATCCGTGGGTCTGGCTAATCTGCTGAGCTGGCGGTCCCTGGCACCTTTTATTATTTATTATTGGGAAGGCGGGAGAGCGGGAGAATGTTGCACAATACATGATTCATAGGGGCTGCGGACATGCGAGAGGAAACGTTCCTGTCTGGGCCTAATCCATACCTGGGGGTATGCATCTTTTGTCCCTTTGTCCAGGACATCTTGTGACCCGTGAGTCACGGGGGTCTTGTGACGGGTGAGTCTGCTTGCCCAGAGGGTAACAGATGGCGCAGGCATTCCTGTGCACTGTCTAAGGCTCTGCCGGGGTCGCAGGCTCACCCCAACAGAAAACATAGAATCTGCCCCGGGTGCAGTTTGGCCTAGCTACGCCTCTGACGTCCATGCATATCATAGACATGCAAAATACATTTAGAGTACAGAATTCGGGCTTTCTTAATGAAGAAATAAGATATGACTTGTTGTACTGTGTATGAACAGCTTTGACAACAGCCTCATGGAACGTTACAGAACTACTGGGCATCAACAGTGTGGAACCGCCTGAGCCTGTTAAGATCTGTTGTATCTTCAAACATTTAAGGCCTCTCTCCCCACATTAAACTCTTTGGTCTCTTCTAGGCTTTGGATGGTGCGCATTTCGCAGGGGAGACACCGAAAGAGACAGGGAGCAAAAATACCCAGGTTTATTACATCAACCCTTTATATGATGAAACCGAACTTAGAGCTTAAAAGCAAAGCCGCCCAAAGAAGACAAACCGGCAAATTCTTTCCCAGCTTCTCCTTCCTTGCAGTTTTATCTCAATAGAGCTTTCGGCTCCACCAGGAAATTTAAGTAGGGCTGAGCAGAAAAACTCCCTGATGGATTGTGTTTAATATCAGTTTGCCGTTTGCTTCTCTCAAAATATTTGGTAATTTTGTTATGGGAAAATAAAAATCAGTTCTTGTGCAGTGCTCAAAAATTACACTGTTCTCAAGTCTATTTGTCATCATTTCTGGAATTCACGCCAATTTCTTGTCACAATAAAAGGTTTGTTTTGCATCACAGGTGTGTCCAGCTGTTCCTTCCCCATTGGCCCAACCCTTGAACAATAACAGCGGTCACTGTTTTCATGTTTTAAATATGTTCATGCCTTTATTTTGTCCACCTGTTTGGGTGAAAAAGCAGCATTGTAAATGTCTTAATTAAAACATGATACAGCTTTGTATGATCTGAGATTTTTAAAATCCCTTTTATTTCAAGGGGAGTTTATGTTTTTGTGGCTGAAATAAAAAGGCGCTTATTCAGTGGAATACCGTGTTTCCCCGAATATAAGACAGTGTCTTATATTAATTTTTGCTCCCAAAGATGCGCTATATCTTATTTTCAGGGGATGTCTTATATTTCTGTATTCTGTTCGTCAGGCATGCTTCCAAACAAAAACTTTGCTATGTCTTACTTTTGGGGGATGCCTTATATTTCGCGCTTCAGCAAAACCTCTACTACGTCTTATTTTCCGGGGATGTTTTATATTCGGGGAAACAGGGTAGTAGCCTCTTTTTCTAATGACATAGAAAGGAATTCATAGTCTGGGTCTATTCAGAATTCTGCACTTTTTCTTATTTTCACATGAAAGTGCGGCTTTGAGGTGGCTGGGGATGGGGTTGCCAACCTCCAGGTGTTGGCTTTAGATCTTCTGGGATTACAACAGATCTGGAGATGACTTAAAATATGTGTCTCATATTGTGTGGTTGTAGCTTCAAAGATACCTCCCACAAAACCAAAAAGAGAGCTTTGATGTATATCCCCCCTTTCTCTCCTGTAGGAGACTCAAAGGGGCTGACAATCTCCTTGCCCTTCCCCCCTCACAACAAACACCCTGTGAGGTGGGTGGGGCTGAGAGAGCTCCGAAAAGCTGTGGCTAGCCCAAGGTCACCCACCTGGCGTGTGTTGGAGCGCACAGGCTAATCTGAATCCCCCAGATTAGAGCCGGTTCCTCCAGATTAGAATGCACCTGCTCTTAACCACTACGCCACACCACATGTGCGTGGAATCACCAGTCCAAACTAACTTTATTCAAGTGAGCCAACGTGGAGTAGTGGAGAACTGAGTTTGATTACCCACTCTGACATTTGAGCCATGAAGGCTTATCTGGTGAACTAGATTAGCTTGTGCACGCCCAATACATGCCAGCTGGATGACTTTGGGCTAGTCACAGTTCTTCGGAGCTCTCTTAGCCCCACCCACCTCACAGGGTGTTTGTTGTGAGGGGGGAAGGGAAAGGAGTTTGTAAGCCCCTTTGAGTCTCCTTACAGGAGAGAAAGGGGGGAGGGTTATAAATCCAACTCTTCTTCTTCTACTTTATACAGTGAAATTGCGGTCAGAAAGAGCTGCAAGCTGAGGAAACCTCCGAGGGAAACCTTCACCAAATGGTGGGCGGCAGGGAGAATCACAAGCAGGAGAAAAGAGCTGTGGCGAAAATGAAAGTAAGAGCTAGTGCCAAGGGTGGGTGGGATGCAAGAAAAAGAACCGCTTTCTCTGGCAGCGCTTTTTTTGTCTGTACTATGCAGACAAGAAAAGCCAAAATGCTTCTTGTGCTCTACATAAAGGGCCGGTGTTCAGTGGCAAAGCTCCAAGGGGATGGGGGGGTGCGTCGTGCACTGGGCGCATGCCTCGGGGGTGCAGAAATTGCCCCCAGGCAGCTCCCCCTTTCCCCCTCCACGGTGCTCCCGTGGCGCCCCCCTGTGGCGCCCCCCTTCCCCCACTTACCTTAGTTCCTTTCCTTTTTGAGAACTTTTTCAGGCTGCAACGGCCTGTTCGCAGTAAAAATGCCCTGAGGAACTACAGTTCCCAGGAGACCTTGGGGCTCACCAGGTCTCCTGGGAAGTATAGTTCCCATCAGGCCGTTTTTACTGAGAACAGGCCTTTGCAGCCTGAAAAAGTTCTCAAAGAGGAAAGGAACTAAGGTAAGGGGGGGAAGGGGGGCGCCGCGGGGGGGGGTGCCGCGGGGGAGGGCGGAAAATATAAAATGTGCACCGGGCGCAGTTTGGCCCAGCTATGCCTCTGCCGGTGTGGGGTGTAGCCTGGGAGCTGAGGGAACAGCAGTCCAAAATGTTTAGGAACCAGTCAAAACTAACTTTTGTTTAGGAGTGAGTGAGTGAGTGAGTGTGTGTGTGTGTGTGTGTGTGTGTGTGTGTGTGTGTGTGTGTGTGTGTGTGTGTGTGTGTGTGTGTGTTCTTGGACCTGTGCATAGACCTCCATTTGTGTGTGGGCCCTTTCCTTTCCAATCGGGATTCTCTCGGTATACACAGGTTATCGACCTCAGTTACTCTCTCTTTTGCTGGTCTTCAGCTACCTTATTTACTCACATAAGAGTCTACTTTTTTAGCACATTTTTTGTGTTGAAAAAGCCCCCCCCTTGACTTATATGTGAGTGAGGGTCCCACTTAATTCTTGTGTGGTGTTCCCCCTCTCCTGTCTTTACTCTCTCCTGCCTTCTTTGCCTCCCCCCTTTCAGCTGCTTTCTCTGCCTCTGCTTCGCTCTCTCCTGCCTTCTTCTCTGCCTCACCCCTTTCAGCCGCTTTCTCAGCCTCCTTCTCTGCTTTGCTCTCCTCTGCCATCTTCTCTGCCTTACCCCTTTCAGCGACTTTCTCTGCCTCTGCCTTCTTCTTGGCTGCGGCCGGCCCCTGGCTCTCGACGGGTGACAGCCAGTCGACCTGGATGAGCTGGATAAGCTGCGGGATTGTATGAGCCAACGGGCCCGTCCTGACCTTTTCACAGCCCTGCAGGCCAGCCGACAGGCAGCTCACACGTTTTCTGCAGGCTTTGCTCCGGCCTCCTCCACAGCAATCTTCTCGCAGGCACTTTCACTTCAGCGAGAGAAGCAATGAAAGCTAGGGAAACCAATTCCTTTCTATGACAAAGTCCAAAGCCTTTTATTCTCTGTCATTTAAAATCACAAAAAACCAACCATCCTTCAACAGTTCCAAACATTCCAAAAGATAAGGATTGGTTTCAGTATTCTGACCAAGAATCAAGGCTACGTACTGAGTGAATCACTCACAAAACAAAAACTTACTTCCTTGCTTTTCCCCTTGCCTTTATCTTGTCTCCTTCCTTAATCAGCACCAGCTGTGTTCACTCTGAGGAGATGGTAATTTATCTCCTACAGGCAGCATTCCGACTGGTAAAGCCATTTTGCTGTAAGATGCAACCCTTACATACAGGGATGGAGAGGTCGGTGGCAGAGACTTTGGGATTGGTGAGATGGGGGGTCAGTGGCAGAGACCCCCAAATAGCACCCGACCATATCTATTTTTATTTTTGAAATTTGCCAGTAGCTGCTGCATTTCCCACCCTAGACTTATACTCGAGTCAATACGTTTTCCCAGTTTTTTGTGGTAAAATTAGGTGCCTCGACTTGTATTCGGGTCGACTTATACACAAGTATTTTCTCCCTCAGAGTGTAATTTCTCCCTCAGAGTGTGGAGACAGTCTGTTTAGGGTAACACCACTGGAGCTCTGCTTTATAAAGGCAGCGTTGGAAAGAGAAACAAAAAGAGCGCTGTGATTGTCAGCAGGATTTGGGTTGATAACATCATCTTGTCTCTCCCAAACACAAATAGCTCTTTTCTCTCAGTGGGTGTTCCAACAGAAGGCTTGAATTCATAAAAGGCTAGCCACTGAACTGTCTCCGTATGCAACCGATGTGTACACCATAGTGCTAGCTACAAAGGCAAGGTGGTTTGTGGTTGTGTTAGCAGCTAAAAGCCCTCTTCATTTTCCAGTGACTTTGGAATTCATTTTGACATATATCATGAGTTCTGCCAAAGCGTGACAGCTACTTTAAAGCATTTAAAAGCATTACACACCTGTCTCTGGGATAATGGCTCACCGGAGATGTTCAGGCAAAAATTGAATTTGTCTTCCAATGTGTTTCCTGCCTTGATCAGATGTACCTTCCTCCCCCACGAGTTTCTGCACAGGTCGGTTTACTGGCATAAATGCGAGCTGGGAAAAACAACAAAGATCACCTTGGCAGTATCAGAGGGGTAACAGCGAGCAAGCAAGATAGCCAAAATGCCATTATCCTAGAACTTAAATGGTTTAATGGTTTTATGATTGTTTTACTGTGTGTTGCCCTGAGCCCTGTTGGGGAGAGTGGGATATAAATGGAAAAATAAATTAAAAAAAAAAACTTGACAGCACCCAAGCAGTACATGGACAGTAGATATAGGATGGGCAGTAGATATAGGATGGATAAAAGGACAAGATTCTTAACAAGGACATACTTTTGTGGACATTCACTACCAGTGGAAGTTGTGATGGTCACAAGCATACAGGGGCGGAGCTAGGGGGAACTGTGCCCAGGTCACGCGTGCGTCCTGCGTTCCTGCCACACCCCAGTGTTACCTAGCTTAACAGGGGGAAGAATTTCTTTTGTGGTTAGCAATGGGGAAGAATAGTTCGGTTTGGCAAATACGTTGGAGAAAGAGCTTAGCTTGGCAGAGCTTTGGAGAGATAACTCACTTGGCAATGCGAGAGGAGGCTAGGTTGGGATCTTTGAGACTATGTATACAGGGGAAAATGGCATGGAGCGTTCCGCAGAGTAACACGAGGAGTCCAAATCACATTTAAAATGTTTATATGAATTTGGTTTCAAGCAAACATACAGTAAGGTATGGAGTCACATACATACAAGTTCCTAGCGATATAAAAAGGTGGGGAAAATAGGTTTGGATGATAGAATGGGAAGTGGGAGGGAGCAGGGTGATACGTTACCTAATGGTTCCAGTGCAGCAGATGAAGGAGAAGGCAGGGACTCTATGCCAGCACAGAGATCCCATAGAAGGACGATATCGTGTCTCACACCAACTTGACCAAGGGAGGTTCAGGTTGACTACCAGCCCCCGGGGTTTAGAACAATAGATGGAGCTGCTAATTAGCTCAGCCCTGCAACCGAGCACAGATGCAAGAAACAAAACCTAATGCAAAGGGTCTCTTTTCTCACCAAACCAGCGATCCACCCTATAAAAGTCCTGCTTACCTTAAGCTCATTGCTCATTTCTAACCTGCTGCCTTCCCAATTCCCTCTTGATCATCCAAACCTATTTTTCTCACCTTTTTATATCTCTAGGAACTTGTGTGTATGTGCCTCTATATCTTCCTGTATGTGCGTTTGAAAACAAATTTATATAAACATTTTAAACGAGATTTGGACTCCTTGTGTTACTTTGCGGAACGCTCCATACTATATTTCCCCGTATACATAGTCTAAAAGATCCCTTCCCATTGCCAAGTGAGCTATTTCCCCAAAGCATTGCCAAGCCGAGTTATTTTTCCCCATCGCTATTTTAAAGATATCCGTGTGCTGTTACACTCTTAGCAGCTGGTGCAGATTCCTTAGAAATATGTTCATAACCTGTTAAGCTGGGTAAGAAAGCATAGAAAGATGCAAAGGGGGGTTGGACAGATTCACAGAGAAGAGGTCCGTGAAAGATCGAAGTGGAATTGTAATATCCATCCACTGCCACTTCTTGGACCATCTCTGTTGTAGAATTATCTGTCTGGGTCCTAGTGCCTACCTGATTCTATTCCGTCTCTCCGTTGGAAGAATCTGCTTCTTTTCACACAAAAGGCTGTATACATAACTGCACACATGCTAATAGATTTCTACACATCACCCTCCTATGTGTGTGAACATATGTTGTATAAATGTACACTGGTGCACACTCCGGCTTTTTTGCCCCCCCTGCGGCCCCCCGCGGCCCCCCCACGGCACTCCCCCCATGGCAGCACCCCCCGCGGCACCCCATTCCACTTACTTTTAGGAAAGGAGCAGGCCGAAGAAGCCTGCCTGTGTTGCCTTGGCCTGGTGGGAACTACATTTCCCAGGAGCCCCTGGGAAATGTAGTTCCCACCAGGCCCAGGCAACGCAGGCAGGCTTCTTCTCTGGGATGTTCCATTCCTAAAAGTAAGCGGGGGGGTCCGCTGTGAAGTGGTGCGCGTGGGGGGGCGGGGGGCACAGTGGAAGGGGGGTGGGGGTGCCACAGGGGGGAGCCAGGGGGGCCGGGGGATTTTTCTGCCCTCCACGTGACCAGAATCGGTGCGCCCAGTGCATTGCGCACCCCTGTCCCCTGGTGGCTTCGCCACTGTATAAATGTGGTATATAGATGAGAGCCAGTGTAGTGTAGTGGTTAAGAGCAGGTGGATTCTAATCTGGAGAACCGGGTTTGATTCCCTACTCCTCCACCTGAGTGGCAGAGGCTGATCTGGTGAACCAGATGTGTTTCCGCACTCCTACATTCCTCTTAACCACTACGCTACACTGGCTCTCATCTATATGCCACATTTATACAACATATGTTCACACACTTAGGAGGGTGATGTGTAGAAATCTATAAGCATGTGTGCAGCTATGTATACAGCCTGTTTGTGTGAAAAGCACAACAGACAGTTAACCCTTTAGGAACTGAATTGTGTGACAGACACTTGCAAAATACCAACACTGCAGCACTAATGAGCAAGCAAAGGGAAGTGACCCCTGTGCCAAGACTGCAGCGCTGGGGGGCAGGAGCCTGCAACGCATTGGCCTCAGCGCTTTGTCTCAGTCTGCCTGCCTAAGCAGGGCTATTGCCGCTGCTAGACACAACACCACACAGCAACACCACAAGGGGGAAAAGTGAAGGAGAGAGAGGAAAGCAGGGTGGGGGTGGAGCCCAGAAAGTTGGCATCCACCAAGCCAGGGGTCTTCAAACTATGGCCCTCCAGATGTTCATGGACTACAATTCCCATCAGCCCCTGCCAGCATGGCCAAGTGGTAGGGCTCATGGGAATTGTAGTCTCTGAACATCTGGAGGGCCATAGTTTGAAGACCCCTGCACCAAGCCAAGCTTTCAGCAGGATCCTTCCAGGTGAGAACAGTAACACTCTGTACTGAACCTGCGGCAGCAGCGCCTGCTTGTGTCGAGGCCGTGGCCACGGCTGCCTCCCTTGGGTCTGGGTTGGGTTGCCTTCCATGTCTGGATTAATGAGAACCTCCACATTCAGAAACTGTAAACTGGATACCGGGGCCATGAGCAAGCAAGACTCACTGACAATCGTAATAAGGCAGGGAAAAGTTGATCTGTGGCTGATATCTTCAGAGGCATGTCATGGCAAGGTGTGTTTCTCTCCATGGAACAGACTCAATCTACTACACCTCAGAGTTGTTTCTAGGGTTTGGGGGGGGGGAGGAGGAGGAGGAGAGGGTCATGCTCCACCAGAGCAAAAAAAACATAGCCCCAGAAGCCACTAAAAAAAAAAAGATAGGCCCTCAATAGCCATAAAGCACAGTGCTGAAGTTCAGATTTGAGCTACCCTACCAGGTTGCCTTCTCCAGGTGGGAGTATGGAGCGTTCCTGGGATTAAAACTGAAATTAAAACTGATCCCCGGACCACAGAGATTCATTCCCCTGGAGAAAAGGTGGACTCTGTGGCATTGTATCCTCCCCTTCCCAAACCTCCCCTTCCCAGGCTACACTCCAAACATCTCCCAGAATTTCCTAACAGAGTGGATAATCCCATCTATCACAGAGAGAACCCATAAACGTCCCAATCCTATTCCAGACAATGATTGGAGGAGACACCCACCACCAAAGACTGCCTGATTTGGGGGGTGGAGCCTGGGGAGGGTGGGGTTTGGGGGGAAGGGAGGATGCTCAGCAGGTGTTAAACCTCCCCTCCTCCCTTGCATGCCACCCATCACTCCTCACTTCCACTCACTACCCCTCTCCCTCTTTGCATGCCACACCTTCCCCTCTGTCCCCTCCCTTCACTAGGGTGGGTGGGCCATGTCCAGATGCTGGGCCCCCTCCCCCTCCCTTGCCTGCTACCCTCTCCCTCCCCTCCTCTCCCTCCCTCCCCTCCCTTGCATGCCACCCCTCCCTCCCCCTCCCTTGCATGCCACCCCTCCCTCCCTCCCCTTACTGGGAGAAATCTATGACCCAAATCAGACTCTGCAACTTTGAGGTTAAGAAGCCCTTATTTTGGTAGACACATGGGTAAGAGGGGAAAAGCGGGTTCTGCCAGAACCTTCAAACCACCCTGGTATATCAAAACCCGTTCCTCTTCCGCCCCTCCCTAGCCCACAGTGCTACCCCACACTACCGAGGGCGCAAAAAGCTGGAATGCAGGATAAACCCAAGGTCAGAAGAATAAGATAAAGTCTCCAACTGTGAGAGCCTCTTCACTGGAAAACTAAAGTGCTCTGGTCAACTCTGTGGAGCCCCCCTTCCCCGCCCCCCCTTCCCGCCCCCGCCTCTCTGATGGGTGCCAGGCTTCAGCCTGATGGCAGGGCGTAATGCCATCCACTCTGTCCAGATCTCCCTTGATCTTGCCATGTCTTCAAGGGAGGATGTGGCATTCTGGTTCTTGCTGCGTGTAGCATTATTTAGAGCTGGGCTATGTAGCATTGCATGGGCTGATTGCAACGGCTCTTCAAGGGATAGAGTCTGCACCTGGCCCTTATTTCAGAGCATCCTTGGAGAAGCTGCAAGCTTGTAAACCGCTGGTGGGAAGATGGAGGGCGTTGCCTAGCAACAGTGTGAAGGGAAGGAGTGCGTAGCTGGGATTAATGGGAAAGCCAAGTTTCGAAGCCTTTCGTGTTGGCAAAAGTCTTGAAGTGTATCCTGTCTGCAACTCCAATCAATAAATTGATTTCGTACTCACTGAGTCTGGTTTTTTGGGAGGTCTACAGGACACGATACAGTCCACCCTCCAAAGCAGCCATTTTCTTCAGGGGAACTGATGTCTGTTGCTTGAAGGTCAACTGCCATTTTTGGAGGACTTCAGGCCAGAGTTTAACGTGGGCAATCTTACTATCACCTCTTGATGTTAACTTTCCTTTGGGGCTAAGAGCCAATGACGTTTTCACCTGGATTCCTCCATTTTAAAAGATCTGGCACTGCATCCCCAAATATCTCTTTCAACTCAGAAAAGCAGGAAGGGTAGAATTCTCAGCTCCACAGTGGAAAACACTAGGAGATTTTGGGGGCTGGGGGTGATCGGGTTTGTGACTTGGGAAAAAACACAGCCCAGTTAAATGTCATAGGGTCCTGCCTCCAAAGCAGTGGCGTAGCGTCAAGGGGACGGGGGGGAAGGTGCAAGAAGCACTGGGTGCGCGCCCCTGTGGGGCATGGCAAGGGCATGGTGGGGGCGTTCCGGGGGCGTTCCGGGTTGGGGATACAGGACGCATGCGTGCCCCTGGCATAGTTCCCCCTTGCTCCGTCCCTGCTCCAAAGCAGCCATTTTATTCAAGGGAACTTATGATGTACTCTGAAAATAAACTGTAAAAGCTGGAGATATCCACACACTACAGGGAGGCTGGTAAACCTAAGAAAGAGCAGTTTGGTGACTAAGAGAGCAACGTTTGAAAAGGCAGTGTTGGAGGTGGGGGGGATCTGGAACACACTGCCATACACCCAGTGGTGGGATTCAAATAATTTAACAACCGGTTCCGGTGGTGGGATTCAAATAATTTAACAACCAGTTGTTTACAAGCACCATTTTAACAACCGGTCCTGCCGAAGTGGTGCGAACCGGCTGAATCCCACCACTGCATTCGCCCCTTTTCAGGGCTGATCAGTGCTTTTAAAACGTTCTTTTCAACAGCTTTCATCGACCACTGCGTCATGTTTAAAAAATGTTTTATGGGATGTTCAAAAATGTTTTACGGGATCAGATGTGGGGCTGTTTCATGCCATGCAACTGGAGGGTTACCAGATAAATCT
Source organism: Sphaerodactylus townsendi (assembly GCF_021028975.2). Classification (NCBI taxonomy): domain Eukaryota; kingdom Metazoa; phylum Chordata; class Lepidosauria; order Squamata; family Sphaerodactylidae; genus Sphaerodactylus; species Sphaerodactylus townsendi. The sequence goes on from NC_059426.1 coordinate 162,824,718, forward strand.
TTGGCCCTGCTCCTGTGCCGTTAATAGAAGCCTCCCTTTCCCTCCGCCCACTTTATTTCCATGCCAGGAAAAGCTTCACCTGATTAATTTCTGCAGAGCATATTATAGCTAAAAGTGCAAGGACTAAGCCAGTTTTTTTTTGAAGTTGGCAGACCAGGTTGCCTTCCATCTGTGTGTAAAGTGCCATTATGGGGTGTTGAAGGCAAGAGAAGAATGGAGGTGATTTGAAGAAGAAGAGGAGTTTGGAATTATACACCACCTTTCTCTCCTGTAAGGAGTCTCCAGGCAGCTTACAAACTCCTATCCCTTTGCCTCCCACAACAGACACCTTGTGAGACAGGTGGTGCTGAGAGAATTTGAAAAGAACTATGACAAGTCCACGGTCACCCAGCAGGTTTCATGTGTAGGAGCGGGGAAACAAATCCAGTTCACCAGATAAGAGTCTGCAACTCATGCGTAGGAGCAGAGATCAAATCCAGTTTTCCAGATCACAGTCCACTGCTCTTAACCACTATACCATGCTGTACATGGATAGAAAGTCCATATGTTGTCCAACTCACACAAAAAAAGGCAACCATATATATCAAGTGCATCACAACACTGTACACTCCCCTTATGCAATTTAATTATTTATTTACTTTTGGGCTTATAGGCCTCCCTTATAGGATGCTTAGAAAGATAAGATAGAAATAAAAGACAATCAATTGCCATGGCCTGCTTCTGAGTAGCAACTCTGGACTTTCTTGATGGTCTCCCCTCCCAGAACTAACCAGAGCTGACCCTGCTTACCCAGCATGCTATCATGGTTAAGAGCATTGGACTCTAATCTGGAGAACTAGGTTTGATAGCACACTCCTCCACATGACCTTAGTGACCTTGGGCTAGTCATAGTTCTCCGAGGACTCTCTAAGCCCCACCTACCTCATAAAGTGTTTTTTTGTGAGGGGAAGGTTAAGTGATTGTATGTCCCTTTGAGACTCCTTTGAGGTAAAGCGATTGTATGTCCCTTTGAGACTCCTTAAAGAAGTCGTCGTTGTCGTCGTCGTCGTCGTCTTCTTCTTCTTCTTCTTCTTCTTCTTCTTCTTCTTCTTCTTCTTCTTCTTCTTCTTCTTCTTCTTCTTCTTCTTCTTCTTCTTCTTCTTCTTCTTCTTCTTCTTCTTCTTCTTCCTCTTCCTCTTCCTCTTCCTCTTCCTCTTCCTCTTCCTCTTCCTCTTCCTCTTCCTCCTCCTCATCATCAGGCTAGCCTGGGTCACCCATTTCAGAACCCAGCTTGCACCAACTCTCTCCAAAAGCCCTTTCAGAGTTTCCCCCCTTCTCTTTCCTTCTGTATTTTTATTCTGCATTCGCTGCCTTCTTCCTTGTGGCTTCTGTTGTCAGTACAAAAAATATTTATTGGGTGCTGAAGAACTTCACCACAGCCCCCCCCCCAAAAAGGGGGGGGGGAAGCCGATAATTACAAGAATAGTTTCCTGGCTCAGCAGCAAACACACTATTTCTCAGTCATCTTCACTGAGGAGAAAAATCCTCATACAGACAAGTGAGAGCAAAACCGTCTTAGTCTGAGTCCCAGGAGGACATTTTGATCGACAGAGATGGGGGTGTCAATGAAAACACGGGGAAATGTGAAGCCTGACAACGGGAAGACACTTTCTTAGTCGGTATATAATCCTCAGGGCCAGGTTAGCCCCTTGGTATTTGGGAGTCAGGATTCCCTCTGCAAGCCAGGATTAATTCGACATGCATTAGCCATGGCAGAGAGAGAGCTTCAGGTCATTTACTGAAAAAGACGACTAAAATAGTGATCAGTTCTTGTTGGGCCTGCTAACAAAGCACATTCTGTTCTCTTCCTGGGGGGGAGACACGTTCCATCACCCAAGAAGAAACGTCGTTGCAAGGACTTGGGACTGATTCAAAGAGGGAGAGGGCCTAGCTGGGGAAATCAGGATGCACCCGCGAGCTGTGCATTTCCTTTCTCTTAAGACACACCGCGACACTGTAAAAGGCTCCAGTTAGATGCGTGACATTCTGCAGAAAGAAATCCACTCCCCAAAGGGATGCAGTTTGTCCCTCCTCCAAATCACAGTCATGCACCAAAATGTCCAAAATGCTGAAGGTCCTGAACTAGTCATTATGCCAAGCTAGCTATGCACCAATGGCATCTTAAGAACATAAGAACATAAGAACAAACCAGCTGGATCAGACCAGAGTCCATCTAGTCCAGCTCTCTGCTACTCGCAGTGGCCCACCAGGTGCCTTTGGGAGCTCACATGCAGGATGTGAAAGCAATGGCCTTCTGCGGCTGTTGCTCCCGAGCACCTGGACTGTTAAGGCATGTTAAGGCATGTTAAGGCATTGTTAAGGCATCTTCAAAGCAACTTGTTGGGGCCAAGAGGCAGGAATTGGGGAAGCCAACTCCCTTGTGTCATTTTCTCAACCTCAATCCTCTTCCTCCTAGCAAGTTGCTATTTGTCTCACGGGTAGAAAGATGGGGTTGTTACCTATCGAGTAAGAACAACACCTCTCTCTGGCCCAAGACACCATGTGTCAGAGGTGAAGGTCAACAGGTATATTTATATATATAATCCTGTCTGCAGAGTAATGAGCAGAATGTAGCTTGTGCGCCACTTTATGTTAAGAACAGTTATCTTGGTGAAGACCAGTCTTTTAACCTCAGAAATCATAAACAAAAGAACTTTTCTTATACTGAGAGAGAAACAGATTACAGTGGAACCTCTGTTTTCGTTGATAATCCGTCCAAAAATAATAGATGAAAACCAAAACCGATGAAAACCGAGGCAAACTTTTCCATAGGAATCAATGCAAATCCAATTAATCTGTTCTAGGCACTCCAAAAAACATACCAAAAACACATTTTTGGTGAATAAACATAGTGTTTAATGCTGAAAACAGTAACATACAATAATACAGCTTCTGAGCCAGTGGACCAATGTGGCACCAGAAAGCTGTCCAAAGAGGTCTGTTTCTGACGCCTCTTTAAGATTTGTCTGAAATGGGGCAAGACATTGCCATTAAACAAGTTGCAGACACGGCCCGCAACAGCTTTGTCTGGGTGATTTTTCTCCATAAACCCCTGCACCTTACTGCCAATCGATGAAAACCGAGGCAAATCAATGAAAACCGAGACAATTTTTTCACTGAAAAAATCGATGAAAACTAAAACCGATGAAAACCGAAGGCAATGAAAACCGAGGTTCCACTGTATATACACATAACAAAGTATCGTACATTGATACATTCCCAGTTCATCGTTTGGTTACAATTTGGTTATCATAACAAGTATTTAACTTTCAGTCAGAGGGTTTTACATAGTTTTTGTGAACAGAATACTTAACAACATCTTTCCTCAGCAGAGTCAGACAGCTACAGTTTCCAACTGTCATTTTTGGAATGTTTGCTGAGATCTCCCAGAATTCCATGGTGCTGCATGCAAGGCTGTAAAATCCAACAAGAGGAAGGCACCTCGGGCAGAAGAAAGGTGGATGGTCGGATACAACTGTTTATTTAAAAACAGAGTCAGTCCTCCATGGGACAAACAATATGAATTCATGAGAGTAACACAAAAAAGACACAGGTAACCAGTGGTGGGATTCAAATAATTTAACAGCTGGTTGTATACAAGTACCATTTTAACAACCGGTTCTGCCGAAGTGGTGCGAATCTGCTGAATCCCACCATTGCAGGTAACCCAGTGGTGGGATTCAGCAGGTTTGAACCACTTCGGCAGAACCGGTTGGTAAAATGGTGCTTGTATACAACCAGCTGTTAAATTATTTGAATCCCACCACCAGAACTGGTCGTTAAATTATTTGAATCCCACCTCTGGATGGGAGACCAAGAAAAACCAAGGTCTCTATGCAGAGAAAGGCAATAGCAAACCACCTCTGTCTCTTGCCTTGAAAATCCCGCAGGATCGCCATAAGTCGGCTGTGACTTTCCAGTACTTCACATACACATACTTCCAGGGTATTCTCTTCTTTGTGTATCCTAACAGATTCTGATTAGTAGCAGTGATCAGGAAATCTTCCTGCTTTCCAGCACATAAGCAGTTCTCCCTCTGCAGAACAGGCATACCCATCTGCTTGCGTTTGCTGCTTTCTTTACTAGGAGTTCAGAACACAGCCAATAGTTATGCAATTGTGACTGTGTGCTGTGCTTATAAATGGCTAGCACACATGCCAATCGCCATGTTTTTTGCTGCATGCATTGTCTGCCACTTAACAAATTACAAATCTAATCAAGTCAGCAAGTCACAGGACTTCCTCTGGTCTCTGTGTTATAGTGATATATATGTAAAACACTCCATGAAGAACAAATAAGATTATGGATATGCACTAGGGGTGTTCGCATAAAACTGAGAATTGCATAGATTTACATATTCAAGCATTAGCTAGCAAATCAAAGTGACACTACACTTTATTATTGAGCAGCAAAGCCCAATGAAGATTAGGAAAGGGTGGCTTCCTAAAACAATGTATACTGATCAAGTATTCACATGCCACATAAGCACAATTATCTGCTTCTTTCAAAATCCCATTGCTCTTTGACTATATAGCTGTTAGCTATGTGTACCTCACTTCCCTCCCCAGTTAAAATGGCACAGATTAAATGATTTCTTATGCTTATTATGGAACATAATAAAAGGTAGAATCATACCTTGCTTCACAGCAGGAAACACAGTTGTTCATACGTCTAATAAAAGACACAGAAATGTTACCATACCTGAATTCCTTTTCTGATCAGTAGCAACATTTTCTCAAGTGCAGGTCTAAGAATAGTTAATCCCTTAAAATAAGAGTATGAAACACAGACTGGCTTAACTCCACACTGAAACATGTTCTGACATAGTGAAGAATTTGCAGTTGATGAGACACAAGAAGTCAAGATCCTATTGTTGGCTTCATACAGGGTACAGCTTTACCACGTAATTTGTACCTCTTAGAAGCATGGAGAGTGCTAGCTTACTAAACCTTAAAGAAGTGGTTGGCACAACCAAGTATGAGAATGTAACTGGCAACAATTAAAACATAGGAATGTCAAAGTCTGGGAGCCAAAAGCCACAAGAGTCATTATTTTGTATAATCAGTACAAAAATTGTATTTGTTTAAAACCTGCAAGAGCTGATTAAATCCCACAACTTCTGGGAAGAACGCATGCCTTTCTTGACCTTGGCCTTTCCCAGAAGGATTGCTGCCATACTTTGATGCATGTCAACGCATTCTCGCAAACAATCCTGTTCTAATTAATTTCACCAGCCTCTGATTTAATCAAGCTGCCTTCTGAGAGAAGGTTATAACCTGGATGCTTTTGAGACATCTATACACAAATTCCTCCCGCTTTACTCTGCTCTGTCATTTTTAGAGCCAAGGTCATCCTCCAAAAACACCTTTATTCGGAAACAGGCAAGCAGAAGTTTGACAAGGGACCACATTTGGATTAAGTTACACTGAGGATTCCTCCATAACAAAAATGGTATGAAATGATTATTCCAGAAAACAGCAAGTGTGTGTGCAAGTCAGCCATTGTAGGACAAGCCACAGAAGAACAAAGATTCTCAATGTGTAATAGTTATTTGGAGTAAAAGACAAATGGCATTTGCATTGCATCATCCAAAGCAACTATCAAGGTTAACTTTAAAAAAACCTATGATGCTATCAAGTCACAGCTGGGTTATAACAATCCTGTAGGGTTTCCATGGGCAACAGACGGCCAGAGGTTGGCCATTTCCTGTCCTCTAGCAACCCAGGATTTCCTTTTGCTGGCCTCCCATCCAAATACTAACCAAGGGTGACCCTGCTTAGCAGCCAAGATGTGAAGAGATCAGACTACACTGGCCATCCGGTCAAAAAACGACGTTATATAAATTATCAGATGCAGCAAGCTGGCTTCTATGATTCAATTTCATTAATAGAAGAAGTGCTGAAGCAAGTAGCTTGATTTCATTAATTCTGCCTTCCTGTTTACAAGGAGACCCAGGGTAGCGTATAATCACCATCCCTTCCTCTCCCCACAACAGACACCTTGTGAGGTAGATGAGGCTGAGAGAGTTCCAAAGAACTGTGAGAGATCATTCCAAGGTCACTCCCCAGCAGGCTTCATGTGCAGGGAGAGGGAACAAATCCAGTTCACCGATAAAGCCCGCCACTGTGGGAGGAGTGGGGAATCAAACCCAGTTGTCCAGGTTAGAGTCTACCTGATCTTAACCACTACCCCATGCTGGCTCCCATAATAGCAGAATCGTCTGCCAACAAAGGAGGCATGTTCCAATGACAGAAAGCTCCATCCTTAGCCAAATGGAACTAGGCATCCAACTCCTGTTTCTTCAGTTTTCCATTAGTCACAGATGCATACGCTGTTTGGCTGGATTTCAGAGTATTTGTATCTCATAAAAAGCTTTCATAGGAGGAGCAGACTCATCTACTATGCAGATACATTTGTTGAACATGATCACTCTTAAGAAACAGACCACATATAGAGAGGCCGACATTCTGAATTGTGCAAATCAGTATGAGTATCCATACAGTAAACTTTGTCTCTGTCAAAAAAAAAAGGAGAGAATACTTTTTTACTTTACCTGATCCAATTTATTAATACATGTTCTTTGGAAGGCTTTACTGGCATCTGATGAAGCTTATCTAGTACATGAGGGTAAATCCATTGTGTGACAACAGAAAATAACCCATCTCAGCTCAGACAAAATGCAGCAGCTGCTCCTTAGTAAATATTTAAGAAAGTGTTGAGAAATCGGTTTGAGGCCATCCGTATTCTGATTTTTTTTTCCCCTGAATTTCATATACTTTAGCAAGCAGAGTGAATAATTTGGGCATCAAATTCTCCTCACAAACATAATTTGGGAAATCAAATAATTCCATCGATCCCATAAAGCAGTGGCTCCTCTCTCACTGTACCAACCGGTCCTCTGCTCTGCCCTCCCCCCACCCCATTCCAGAGTCTATTCTATTTTTTTATTTAAAATGGGCTTTGCTGCTAGTTTGGTTCATAAATCAATTACAATCATATTGTATTTTTTCTGTCATGGAAATGCCGTACTTGCTGCTATCAACTCTATACTCCTAATGTAGTGCCTTTGCTTAAAACTCTACTTTCACCTGTTCATTCATGCCTCCGCAGGTCTTCTAGGAGAAGATATTTGTTAACCACTCCTGAATAGTTTCTCCTTTGGCAGTAATGGCCCACCAAGCTGTTAGATCTCAACTCCTGATCCACTAATTCAATGATAGGCTCCGAAAGCAGGAAAATGCATACTGTCAGGAAGGGCAGAAAGCACCTCCTCGTTTAATTGAATGTTTGCTCCAGAAGGCAATTGACTTTCATGAGAATGTACTACCAATGAAAGATAATAGCAGCCTCCCACTTTGCTTAGATAGATTTTACACAAAGAGGCATTTCTAATATACTCTATCATGGTTTTGGTACAGAGATATATATTGCCTCGGTTATATTGATATGGTTGGATTCCAGGTCTACGTTTGGGTCCCCAAGATTAACTGCTTCCAGAAATAAATCTTGAAATGGTGGAAACTTTTAAGATTGTATTTACATTAACTTCACTATACCCCGTTTTCCAGGTATAAAGAGTTAATCTTTGATCTCCAGAGATCCAAAGCATCCAAAGAGATTCAGCATGAAGTTGTGTTTTCAGTTCATCTGTGGCTGGCATCTTCAGAGGATCCTCTGAAGATGCCAGCCACAGATGCAGGCGAAACGTCAGGAGAGAATGCTGCTAGAACACGGCCATACAGCCCGGAAACCACACAGCACCCAAGTGATTCCGGCCGTGAAAGCCTTTGACAATACAGATCCAAAGCATCGTCCATGGGTCACGTCTCTTCCATTTTATCTTCGCAAGGCTGTGAGGCAAGGGAAGCTGACAGTATGTGTGACTGGTTCAAGGTCACTCTGTGAGTTTCTTCATCCGAGTGGGGATTCAGACCTGGGACTCCCGTTTTCTAGGCTTGACCACTGTAACCACTACACTTTTATAGCCTGCCCTTAATGTAAGGTTACAGGGAAGTAGATGGCATGGATCCTGCCAAAGGTTTCCATTTGTGAAAGTGCAACGCCAACAGCTCTCCACTCCTGCTCAAAACAATGCCCTGAATACTGTTCCTGTGGGATGGGGACCCCCCTCCAAAAAAAACTTATGGGAGGTAAATTAGGGGGGCTGGATCACCACTTCTTTCCCTTCTTTTGTATTAGTTTGTGTAGTGGTTAGATGTAAAAAATTAATAAAAAATATTATAAAAAAGGAAGTGGGTGGATAATGACCACCCTTTTTTTAGCTCTTTGGGGACTCTGAAACCTCTTGGGGGCCTGTTGGCCCAAATAAGGATGCTGGTGAGCCCTGAAGTCATCCAATGAGGTGAACTTAAGATTGCCTCTGGTATTGTGGGAATCTGGAACGATAACTCGATCAATAGCGGTACGATGGCGAAGTGGCAATCCCAAGAGACCAGGCCATAGTGGTCCCCTTTTTAAGGGTATGCAAGATATCATCAGTCTTAGGATTGAAGAGGTTCTTCCCATCAAAGGGGAGATCTTTAAGCCTCAACTTTGTATCTTGCGCCAAGATGGATGAATGAAGGCAGGTGTGGTGACAAAGGCAAACTGCAGAGGCCATAGAGTTGAAGGCTGTATCATGCCTCACACCACTGACTAGTTGGCAGCCCAGATGGCCTCCTTCACCATAGGTAGTATTAGCTAAGGCTTTGTATTTGATGGGGAAGTGATCAAATAATCTGGCTGTCTTTTCCCAGAGTTGGATCTGGTGCTGTACCATGTCACCCTGAAAATTTGCAATTCAAGTGCACTATGGGTGTAGAACTTCGTCCTAAGGACGTCAAGTTTTCTACCCTCCTTCCAGCACTGTGATGACTGACACAAGCAGGAGACGTATGGAGTCAGGTCAAAAAATCACTATAATGTCACTCCCTTGTCAAAGACTCAGCATCGGGGAAATTCTTATCTGATGAATTCAAACACCTCAGAGGGAAGCGTGGTTGACAGACAACTGCTATCGCGGTTAGGCGATCTTCGACAGCCATCCATGCGTGCCCTAACCAGAGGAGGTGACTAATGCTGACCCAACCCATCTTGCCAGGACTCTGTCCTGAAGGGGAAGGTGGCAATTTACTCGGTGGTGAGGAAGATTTGGAGCAGGTGTACTCTAATCTGCAGGAACCAGGTTTGATCCCTCGCTCTGCCGCCTGAGCTGTGGGGGCTTATCTGATCAATTCAGATTAGCCTGTGCACTCCAACACACGCCAGCTGGGTGTCCTTGGGGTAGTCACAGTTCTTCTGAGCTCTCTCAGCCCCACCTACCTCACAGGGTGTTTGTTGTGAGCGGGGAAGGGAAAGGAGATTGTCAGCCCCTTTGAGTCTCCTATAGCAGAGAAAGGGGGGATGTAAATCCAACTCTTCTTTTTCAAACAATAATTTGGAATAATTTATTAAATGTGGTAGAATAGTGCAATTCAGACACCTGCCCTTCTATCTGATTTTTCAAGGCTGCTTTAAAAAATATGCTGTATCAAAGAACATAAGAAGAGCTTGCTGGATCAGACCACTGGTCCATCTAATCCAGCATCCTATTACTATTTCGGTCCAATTACGGAGCATAGGTGCCAAGGCCTTTCCTCCTGGCACTGGGATTCAGAGATGGACTGCCTCTGAAAGTGGAGGCTCCTTTTCGTCATCCTGATTGACCTGTCGTCCACGAATCTGTCTGGTCTCCTTTTAAAGCTGTCTATGTCAGCGGCCATCCCTACATCCTTTGGCAGAAACTTCCATATTTTAACCATTCTATGTAAAGAATTTTCTATCCTCATGGATGGTGAGAACAAGCCATCCACAGGAAATTTCTCCCCATTCATTTGGTGCAAAATGCTTGTGATGCAGAATCAGGGGCATACGGCCTATAGGGAAATTGGGGTCACCCATATCCCCGGACGCATGCCACCAAGCCCCACCCGTAAGCAAAGGGGTGGGGTGGGGATACCCAGAGAAGAAGTTGTCTCCGGGCACCATTTCCCTCCAATACACCTCTGTATAGAATGCTTCATATTTGAAAGTCACCTGCCCTTTTGGCAGAAGATAATTAAGGGATAATAAAGAGAAGACTCTTTACCCTGTTCATTATTCCCAGCACAGAACTCCTGCGGATCGGCTTTTGATTCCTAAAATGGCTTCACGCCCTAGTAAGACTGAGGGGAAGCTCAGAAACACTCCCCCCTTTTCTGACGGCCGTGAGAGCTTCGCTTATCTGAGCAGGGTCTTCTGCAAGTGCAAACCTGCAAAGGTGTGAAATCAGCAAATGCCCACACACACATGCGGCACCCGTGTGGCATCTGTCTTGAGAAATAGCCTGCCTGACAAGGTCAGGAAGGCTCCCGGTGTCCTGAATTTCCTCCAACTATATAAAACTGAATTATTCAGAAGCAATTTTCTACAAAGGGAATAGGGTTGCACTGAACAGAATGGTTCACAAAATTCTTGGGTAAATGATTAGGGACTGTGGTCTAGCTTGCATTACCTTGTGCTGTAAGTTGCATCCTACTATATAACGTTATATAGTATCAGGTTGTGTATCGTGTTCATATTCAGCCTTCATCTCTGTCTTCAGGTTTCTGGCTGGCAGTTGTCTATAATCCAAGTCCTGCTGCCTTGTTTACTAAATAACCCATCCTGTTGGTTGTACTGACGCATTGTGCATAATCTGCCTCGAATACCAGTGAGTTAGATGGACTATAAATAATGTAAAATTAAAATGAAAACCCTCTATTATTGAACCATGAGAGTGGTGTGGAAACGGCATGTGTGGAGTGGGAATTCTGGGTAATCTTGCTCTGAGGAGATTAGGTTATCCTAAAACAGTGGTGGCGAACCTTTGGCATTCCAGATGTTACGAACTACAATTCCCATCAGCCCCTGCCAGCATGGCCAATTGGCAGGGGCTGATGGGAATTGTAGTCCACAACATCTGGAGTGCCAAACGTTCGCCACCACCGCCCTAAAACATAACTCCAGAGTGGTGGGAATATTCAGGGCCCTTTTCCACTGGAGGACTTTTCCCTCAGGAGAGATTCAAGTGGCTTACCTCACAGGGGTTGTTGTGAGGCTAAATGGAGGAGAGGAGAACAACGTCAGCTTCTTTGCGTCCCCATCGAGGAGAAAAGTAGGGAACAAATGAATTAAATAACTAAATACATAAAAAATTACCCTTCAGGAATCAACAGACACCCTCCAGCCCCCACACGACAGCAAGACACAGAACAACGGAGAACTTTTAAAACCTCCCTCTTCTGCTTTATTGACAGGTAAATTGTTCAAAAATGTTCTCACAATTCAATAATTACAAAGACTTTAGACTTACATTAAAAAATAAGAGTAAAAACCAGACCCCCCCCCCCCCCCCGAAGCAGTAGTGTCCGGCTCAAAGCGAGCCTCTGAGAAAGAGCGAATACCGTCAAACACTTAATGTGATAAATTAAATGTTGACTAGAGAACCCACTCGGCTTAAAACTAGAGAGATAAGTGCCTGGTCCTATACAGTGTTTCAGGAAAAGAGTATTAGCTGTGTTGGGATAGGGTTAGCCCAGAGGAACCAGATTTTAAAACAAGTGACTGTCATCAAATTGGCACAGGAAGGCACACTAATGTGACTATGACAACTGGATATGCCAGCCACAGAATTTAATTACACGCCTGTTAAATGAAACATGATTACCAAAAAAAAAAATTCTTTGGAAGGAGGGGGGGGAAGGAAAAAAGGGACTAAATGTATAATACATGGGAAGCAAGAGATTAAATACACACGCAATAGGCAATGTCACCGCTGCACGTGCGCCATAGCAAAATATACAGGAATGTGCTGTGCATTTTTAAATCTTTTCTTACATGATCAATACTTTTGATTAGCAATCATGGGGTTTTCATGCAATGGACTGGAGGTGGTCGGGGGAACGGGTGGAAGTGGGGGAAAGAGGCACCCTCATATACACATCCTTCAACGTTTCCACTTTGGTTACCGATAAAATAGACGGATGGTTGTAAGTACTACACAATCCCTTCGATACAAGCAGCTTTTATAGGGAACGCAATCCCGAGAGAATGCTAGCTAGCTAATTTATTTATTTATTTTTAAAATGTAGTGTATCTTTTACACTGGAGAAAACACACACACACACACACACGCACGCGCACACATGTAGAATCAAAAACAAAAAAAAATCTCCCAAGAGGAATTTACGAGTTTGTCAGGAGAGATGGTGGCAGGGATAGTGGAGTTTTTTTAAAAAAGAATCTCTTTCACAGCAGTATTTTACTTGTGTTTTAAAAGTCCTGCCCTGACCGACAACAGCTGAAGAGGTCTAAAAAAGACAAAAAAAGCAGGGTGAAAATAAAACATTACCGGTAGGATATTTTTATGTACAATGACTTCAGGTGAGGAGGAAAGACATTTACAAAGCTGAGAGTGGAATGGCTAAATACGCGAAAAGGCCACAGACTAGAACCTTGGTTTTCATTCAGCTTCCCAGCAAATCCTACTGATGCTGGAAAAGGCTCTACAGCTTCCTACCCTTTTCCTAAACTTTGGCGGGGGTTGGGGGGTGGGGTGAGGACAGCGGAAAACGGGGAAGAATATATTTCACCGACAATGTGAACTAAGCCCTGCTTTTCCTTCCCGTCCAGGAGGGTCCAATTTTTTTTCCTAAAAGGATTTCCTGCTAACAAGACATTACATCATCCTATAGAAAAATAATATTCCTGACATGGCTTAGTAGCAAGAACTACCAGCATTTCTTCTCTCTTTCTTTTTTTCCAGCTTCAGAATGAGGACCATTCCTGGGTAGCCTTTAGTGTATGCTGCAAGAGCGTATCATAGCTGTGCACAAATAGATTCACCGTAGGTTTAAGAACAAACAGTTCTGCATTTAAAAAAACAACCCCCCCAGTAATAAAGAAGTCTCTCTTCCTCAATATTCTTCCCTTCCCGCCCTGCCCCACAATCTGGATATAGAATTTACTTTATTTTTTTGGGGGCGCAACATTAGAAATCCAGTCTTGGCACTGCTGTTGAAGACAGTTGTCATGTTCTTGAATAGTCCGGGGAGTAGCGGGTGGTCCCAAGTGAAAAAGGGGCGGGGGGTGGCACAGCCATAGCGTTATGCATCACAGGTTGATTGGTCCAGTCCATCTAGTGTCAGTTGATTCCTATGAGGAGAGTTCGGACTCGGGGGCCCACTTGGGTTAGAGCTGTTGGAAGGTGTAGAGTGTTTGGTGGAATCCGAATCAGGCTGTAAGAGAGAGAGGGAGAGAACAAACGGCAGTAATACCTGTGAGATGATGCAACACATTTCAAGCTCCTCATTATTTTTAATGAAAGGAGACGATCAGCCCAACGCGTCGTGACAAGTGTCAACTTCCCCATTACATGCTGGTGTCCTGAGGGTTCTGCGGCAAGGAGGCTCCCATTTGTGAGCAGAATACATTCAGGAAACAAAGTGAGCCTGACACGAATGCATAGGCATTCTGGTAGCAAGATAAGTCTCGAATTCAAACTGCACCTCACTAAAACAGACCCAATTTTTTCAGCATGGGTCTGTGCCGTCCGTGGCTCAAGGGGGGTGGTCTTGACAAGGTGGATTCCAAGTGTTTTGTCACCCCAAACAAAGTACATCCCTCCTGGGCCTCTGCTGCTAGTATCCAGGTCCAAGTCAAGATCCAGACAGTTATGGCATGGGGCCAGAAGGGGATGCTAGTCACCTCCTGTGCACTGATGGCTGGGAGGAAACCAAGCTCTATTCAATGCATTACCCTACATGGCCTCTTGGGAGGCTCGGCTGGAGAACCAGCCTTGGTACTTAAATTCTGAGACGTTCTTAAGCCCCGCTTAGCTGTCCAATCAGACTGGAACTCTCTGCCAGAACTCTTACAGTGTCGCCCCTCCCCTTTTGCTCTTCCTTCAGTTCCCTTCTTCAAAAGCCCATCTGTTATTTCATACCCAGGATTCAGTCACTGGGAAAAGAACACTCCTCCCTCCAGGTGCAAAAGGAGATGAGGGAAAAGGGAGGCATGTATGGACTAAAGCAGGCAAGAATCATAGAATCACAGAGTTGGAAGAGACCCCCAAGGGCCATCAAGTCCAACCCCCTGCAATGCAGGAACACACGATCAAAGCACTCCTGGCAGACGGCCATCCAGTTTCTGTTTAAAAACCTCCCAAGAAGGAGAATGAAAGGGTTAAAGCAGCCCCCAACCCCAGTTGCTTGTCCCATTCTTGACAGCAGCCTCCAAGGCAATTTCAATCATTGTGGGGTGAGTGGGAAGAATCACATGACAATGCATCTGGGCTAATTTGCAATGGCCCTGGGCAGTCCGAGGGGAACTGCAGGATTGTGACTGCAACACAAGGGTGTCAAACGTTGCCAGAATGGCTAGTAACACAGTTGGTGGGGGGGGAGGGGGAGGAGAGTGTCCGCTGGACAAGCCCTCCAGGCAATTAATCCCATTGCATTTTCGAGTTGCCCTGGTGGTTGATGGGATTCGGCACGCAGGCTGTTTCCTTTCCTCTTCGTTGGCTGCTGGCCGATTTCCCAGTTATTTTGGAATGCAGTTAAAACTCTTAACAATGCATCGCTTCACAGAAGGACTGCTACTGTGGCAGTCAATTTAATTGGGGGAGACGGGATTTATTTTTAGCCAACAGATTAAAAGGCGATATTGCCGAGAGATACGGTTCACAAGATTTTGCCGGGTTGTAAACAGCAAGTTTGGCTAGAATGCAATTATTTAGACAAGATAAGCTGGGAGAGATGTGATAAGACAACAGTCCGGGGAGAAAGAACATCCTCGAGGTTTGTATTTCACAATCTGCATATTTTGCACGTGTGCTAACGGAAAATAGGAGCAGGCAAACTGTATGTAGGCCTAAAGTGTGATTTCTGATGTAGAAATCAACGCACAAAACAGCTCTTATGAACATCCTGTACACACTGGGTAGAACTAGAAGAGGATTTCTGCAGTGTGAATGTGGGTTTTGATAATGCTCCCTGCCAATCCCTACCCAAGTACTGTTCTTGGGGATTTTGGGCTATGGTGGAGGGGATGTGAGATAACCCTGCTCTGCTGACAGAAACCTCTTCTTTCAGCTGACATTTCTGGGGGGATCTAAGGGATTCAGATCTGCCATGATAGCTGAAGCAATTTTTTAAAAGAATAAGCAGATTTGCTCATTTGCAATGGTTCACAATCCAAAGCTGCTTACTAAACCCTTTTCACAAGACCATTTGGAAGACAACTCATTCTGAGACGGGTTCTTTTGGGGTTTTTTGCTAGGCATCTTCACAAGATCAATGGATATGTAGAACAATCAAACTGAGCCATCTGCCTTACGCAGTGGGGTTTTTTTTTGGCCATCGAATCACAGCTGATATAGGGCGACCCCTAGTGGGGTTTTCAAAGCAAGAGATGTTCAGAGGTGGTTTGCCATTGCCTGCCTCCGCATCACGCCCTTGATATTCCTTGGAGTTCTCCCATTCAAACGCTTGCCAGGACCGACCTTGCTTAACTTTGGTGATCTGATGAGAACAGGCTAGTCTGGGGCGACGCAGGCCCTACAACCGCTGTGCCCTACAACTGCTGTGAAGATGTGAAGACAGGCCTTCCCACACAAGAAGAGTTTGCTGCAGATTATGTTTCGGGAGGGTGTCTATAATCAGGTCTCACCTCTTTGTCAAACTCCTGGTCCGGATCGGACATGCTTCGCAAGGGCATGGATGCCCCCAGGTCACCCCCACCTGCAACGGAAAAGTGTTTTAAAATCTATACTGAGAAAAAAAGAGGGGGGGAAACCCCGCTCTGAAACCGCAGCTTTATAAATAGGCTGGTTTCTATCCTTACTTGCAGAAGGCCAAGAAATGTAGCTTTTGTTTCTCAGCGGTGCCTGGCGTGAAATGTTGGTCGTGGGAGGACAAGGCTTTTCATCTTGGGAAGACGGGAGGACGCTCTGCAGAAGAAAGGGCGACTCAGTCATTCAGACAAGAGGTTTTCAACACAAGTTCCTTTTCTGTGAAACTTTTCAACGGAATTGTTTCTTTTTAATTTTTTTAAAAAGGAATACGGCATTCACAATGTCGTTACGTAATGGTATTCACACAAATCCTGCTCTGCTCAACGGATGAAAGCTCAGGTAACACAAAGGTATTATTTTAAAATAAAAAATAAAAAAGGTGATCGTTCACCTTCCCACACGTACCAATCAGCCCACGTTCCGTCCAACGGCTGGAAGCAGGGTCAGTGAAATCTCAAGCAAACCAGGCTGAATAGAAGAATCCCACGTATCACCGCTCTTATGCAATGATTTCTTTTGTAGGCTAACAAGTAGCCAAAAGCACACAGAATTCCCCTTTTTAGACTAGGTAAGAATTTTGCTGGTTTTCAACAAATCGATTTACTGGGGTCTTGTTGCGACAAGAGTCTGAATAGCACCTGAAGGAGAATCTGGCCACAAAATAGGCCTTGCAGTTCTCCCCAAAAAGGCAGAACTTGAAAACGATTTGCTTTTCTGCCTGTTATGGATTTGCAATAACAGGCAAAGGAGGAGAAGTCGATCTATGGCTACCAATCTTGATCCTCCTGGATCTGAGGTTGCAAATGTCTTAGCAGACCAGGTACTCGAGAGCAGCAGCAGCAGCAGAAGGCCATTGCTTTCACATCCTGCATGTGAGCTCCCAAAGGCACTGGGTGGGCCACTGCGAGTAGCAGAGCTGGACTAGATGGACTCTGGTCTGATCCAGCTGGCTCTTTCTTATGTTCTTATGTTCAATAAATACACAGTGATGGTCCTAATAAAAACCATAGTGAAAAAAACCTCTCTGGGAGTTTTTCCATTTGCTGCCAGCTGTTGGAAGGTTGCATAAACTCCTACCGGAGCTAAGGCAAGAGGTTACTAAAGGAAGACGGGGTTCAGTTTCAGCAGCCAACAACATGCGGTCTCGAGCGAAGGATCAGGGGCCGCAAGCAGAAGCGCACGCACAAGAGGTTAGTCATTCCCTGCCGACTGTTAGACCCCCTCCCCACAAAGCACTTGCTGCAATCCCCGCAGAGAGGCACAACACATAATATTGCCCGCTTCAGTTCCTCAAAGAGCCGCTCCTACCCTTGCTACAGAAGCAGAGAAGGGACAGGAAGAGGAAGAAAGCAGTGAGGAGGAGGAGGAGGAGGAGGGATGGTCGCTCTGGAGAAAGAGTTCAGCAGAGACAGGGCTCATGTGATAGACGTGCTCAAAGTCTGTTGGAGGTGATATCAGAGCAGAGTGTCGGGAGGATGAAGGGGAAGGAAATTCGCTCTGTTATTTCAAACAAGACAAACGAGAAAAAAAAGGAAGGCGTTTAGAGAAGGGTTATTGAAGAAAAATATGACTGCATTCCTGGCAGCCCTGGCCTCTTTCAGGGCCGCTGAAGCAGAATCTGGGAACACACCATCCCGTGCCTGGATGAAAAGAATGGGACTTTGGCTTGCAAAGTTTCCCCTTCTTCTCTCACTGTGGGGAGACGGGATTATCAAGCGAGGGATTCCCAATGTAAGACCAAGGCCGACTCCTGGGGACATTCCTGCCCTAAGTGAGCAGCAGAGAAGAACAGGCATCCAAACAGAGAGCCAGCGTGGTGTAGCGGTTAAGAGCAGAGGACTCTAGTCAACTTTGATTCCCCGCTCCTCCACATGAGTAGCAGATTCTTATTTGGTGAACTGGAGCTGTCTCCCTGCACCTGCACATGAAGCCTGCTGGGTGATCTTGGGCTAGTCACAATTCTCTCAGAACTCTCTAGGCCCCACCAACCTCACAAGGGGTCTGTTGTGGGCAGGGGAAGGTGATTGTAAGCCGTGAGACTCCTTACAGGAGAGAAAAGCAGGGTAAAAAGCCAAACTCCTCCTCTTCTTCTTCAGACCCCCTTACGTCTCACACTGGGCATGATTAAAGGCTACAATTGTCCTTTACAAAGACCTCTGCCAACTCTGTCCCTGAAGATTTGTGGGACGTGGCTGGCCTTACAGTGACGTCAACAACCCCGAGGAATAAAACAAAACAAACAAAAGGCTATACCAGTGGGAGGTCCATCAGAACTTGCATTCCATCTCCTGGTCCCATATGCGCCACGTGGTTGAAATTGGTTGGGTTCGAAATCATTTTGGATCTGAGTTCAGGGTCTCGGAGCATCTCTCTAAAAGCAAAGGAACGGCAGAGACAACCAGGTCTTAGAAACAGATTCGCCACTGCACCCACAGGATGGGGGGGGGGGGAGCAGAGAGGAACCGGAGGCTCACCGCCTTTGCTGCAGTCTCTCTTCCTCGGGAACTTTAAAGACGAATCTCCTTTTGCTCCGCGTGCGAACCATTTGCTTTTTGCTGTTATCGGACGTCTCTGGCACGCTCAGGGCTGCTCCTGCTGCAACGATACATTGCAAGGTTACACAGACTAGGACAGTGATGGCGAACCTTTTTGAGACCGAGTGCCCAAATTGCAGCCCAAACCCCACTTATTTATCGCAAAGTGCCAACCCGGCAATTTAATCTGAATGCTGAGGTTTTAGTTTAGAAAAAAACAGTTGGCTCCCTCTTCCTCTGCCCCACCCACTCGAGCAGGGGCCAGCCTGCTGTAGCCTCCAGCAAGTCCCGCACGCACTGCTCTGTGCCTCTCTAGCATCTCTGCCTCCTCTGTGCCCCCCCCCCACCCACCTCGGGCGGCAGCCCTCTGGAGCACAGGCACCAGGTCTGCCAGCCAAGTCCTCTGTGCTCACCGCGGTGCATGCACGTCGTGCTCAGTGGCCCAGGCCAGCCTAGATGGGTGTGTGTGTATGTGTGTGTGTGATTTTCTGCCCCCCACATGATGAACTCTGTGTGTGCGTGCCCACTGAGAGGGCTCTGAGTGCCACCTCTGGCATCCGTGCCATAGGTTCGCCATCACTGGACTAGGATGTAACGTGCCAGAAAGACTGCGCGAACCTTCCTGGAACAAATGGGACTCGTGCTTCAGTAATGGGCAGTCGATTAATTTAAGCTCATTTAAGCCAAGGACATCGTGAATGCAACCTCACAATCAATAATACATTTATACCCCCCCCACACACTCACCCCTCCTGTTACAATTTCCATGTGTTTTGCCCCTCCTGACAGAGTGATTTGCTACAGTAACGCTAGACCGAGCTGCATTGTTTGATTTCATTGTTTGATTTGAGTTCCGCAGGGCCTGTAAGACTGAGCTGTTCCACCGGGACTTTGGTGAGGCTGGCTGCGGATTGGCTGCCCCCTCGTAACGCCCGCCACACTTACCATCTCTGGCAGCGCCCCTCTGCTTCCATCTTTCGGCGCTGCCAGCCCCTCCCGGCCTTTTTGATCGGGTGCCTCCAATTTAATCATGTATTGTACTGTTGTGCTAAAGGGATTTGCTGCATGGTATTTTAATTAATGTGTTATCTACTATTGTTTTAGATGGTTTATATATTCTATTCTATTTGATTACTTGTTTTATTATGTGGTTGTTTGGAACTGTTGGGAGCCGCCTAGAACAAACAAACAAACAAAGTACCATTCTGAGATGCTGAAGATAGCGTACGGTAACAAACACGGCAGCAGATACTGCTGAAGGCATCATCCATGGCTGCAGTCAACGGTTGTGGGTTTTCCAGGCTGTGTGGCCGTAGTCTGGCAGTTTTTGATCCTAATGTTTCACACCCATCAGTGGCTGCTGGCATCTTCAGAAGCACGTCACAGTGAGATGTGTTTCTCCACGTGGCCCAGTGAAACATCTCACCACGACATGCCTTTGAAGATGGAGGTCATGGATGTGGGCAGATCATTAGCAGCAGAAGTGGCGTAGTGGTTAACAGCAGATGTACTCTAATCTGGAGGAACAGGGTTTGATTCCCTGCTCTGCCAATTGAGCTGTGGAGGCTTATCTGGGGAATTCAGATTAGCCTGTGCACTCCAACACACGCCAGCTGGGTGACCCTGGGCTAGCCGCAGTTCTTCGGAGCTCTCTCAGCCCCACCTACCTCACAGGGTGTTTGTTGTGAGGGGGGAAGAGAAAGGAGTTTGTAAGCCCCTTTGAGTCTCCTACAGGGGAGAAATAAATCCAACTCTTCTTCAAAAGCTACCAGACCACAGACACATGGCCCAGAAACCCCACAACAGCCACAAGGTAGAATGTAATTCAACAGCTAGACCAGGGGTAGGGAACCTGCGGCTCTCCAGATGTTCAGGAACTACAATTCCCATCAGCCCCTACCAGCATGGCCAATTGGCCATGCTGACAGAGGCTGATGGGAATTGTAGTTCCTGAACATCTGGAGAGCCGCAGGTTCCCTACCCCTGCTCTAGGGCCAAACGAACAAGGCAGAGAGGCCAAGGCCTAGTCCTGATGTTGCCTCCTGGCACTTAACATTTGAGTTTGGAAAGTGGAACTCAGGTCCTTGACTTTTGCATAGGAGCAAAATGGAAAAAAGGTCGCTTACACAGAGTTCTGTGGCTGGCAGGAGATAAAATGCGTGCCACTGTGTTCTGGGCTATCTGAAGATTCTGAGATGACTTCAAGGACAGCCCCACATAAAGCAAACTGCAGCAGTCGTGAAGAGCGTGTGCCAGAAATCATGGTCAAGTCGGCATATTGTGCCAGTCATGTTTGCTTGATTTGTGGGCCAAACTAAACACGGTTAGTACAATCAATCCACTTTTATACCCAAAGGGCTAATTCACTTGTCCCAAGACAACGACAGTCACTTGAAAGTTTGAATGATTTATTTTGGTGAATCAGAGAAGCATTTCTGCATGTACGTCACGTTATAAAGATCCGAAAATTATCACTGTCTTGCAACAAGTGAATTAGCCCTTTGGGTATAAAAGTGGGATTGATTGTACCCGCCCCATAATAATATTTTGAATATGGTGGAAACTAAACATGATGGCAGTCACTGGGCCAACCCGTAGCCACTGACACCATTTTAGAGGAGAAAATAGCTGTTTAAAAATTGCCACGAGGGCTCAATTTTGATCAGGCCTGCTGTGTGGAGGTAACCGGTTATCTTGTTTCCTTTCTCAGGTATGAGATCACCTGTTGCTGCTATGACACAGAACTCATCAGGATTGGGTCTTTGGGAATTTTTAAATGGCTGTTTTCTTCCCTCAAAAGGGATTGGTGATCACAGGTTGGCCCTGTGGCTGTCATTATGTTTAGTTTAGCCCTTAATGCACTACAATATTCAGGAACAGACATTGTACTCATAATGGCAGGAAAAGACCGGACTCACCCTGCTTGGTCTCGCTGAATGTTGGGATATTTCAACTAGTGCATAGGTGTCAAACTCGCGGCCCTCCAGATGTTATGGACTACAGCATGATGCTGGCAGGGGATGATGGGAACTGTAGTCCATAACATCTGGAGGGCTGCGAGTTTGACACCTATGCACATAGTGCAAGAGTTCTTATCTGTTTTTCCTTAAAGTCGGAACTATATCACCCGGGATGCCTAAAAGGGCACTCTTTGCCTGCACTAATGAACAAAACACACACACAAACCTTTACTGGCATACAATGAACAAAACAGTAATGAAGAGTGTGCATCTGTTATCAGTAACAGATTTAGTAAGGGAAGGAATACGGTACGACATACTATGATGCCAGGTGTGACGGACTGCAGATTAAGGGTCAATTTTAAAGTGCAGTTCTATCAAAGAAAAGGAATTTGACAAGTTAACGTGGAGCTCCATCTGATTGGCTACTATGGCTGTATAAAAGGCCAGGGGGTGGGTGTTCGTGGAGGAAAGGAAAAGAGGGAGAAGAGAGGAAGCTCTCAGAACTGAGTGAGGGAGAGAGCTTTGGTCTCAGAAGGCTGGATAGCCAAGTTTTGCTGAAGGACTGGGAAAGGCCAGGTGAATGTAAGCCTGAGCCAAGGTCCTAGGGAGGCATCACCACAAAGGCAATACTCAGGAGGGCTTGTTTGCAGGTCGCTGTGGAGAAAGGCTTGTTTGCAGGTCCCTGTGGAGAAAGCACCTAGATAGGGTGCTGTGGAGGTCCCTGTGGAGAAAGCACCTAGATAGGGTGAAGTCTCTGGGGGTTTGTGTTATTCTGTTAACAGAGACAGGAGTGGTTTCCAGGTGGAAAACCCCAGAGCCTGCTCTGAGAAGCCCAGCGTACCTCCCTTTTAGTGAAAGGAGTTGGTTGTTTAAGTATCTGTCAAGTGCAGTGTAGGAAAGATTTTCCCTGTGAAAGAAGTTTAGCAGAAGTAAGTTTATTAAAACTGAATCAGGAGTCCTGTCTGGAAACTATAACAGAACATCTGAAACAACTAAAGTGTTTAGTAAAATATTCCTGTCAGAGAAAAAGAAAAGTTTAATTATTTCTATGACTTATTTTACCATAAATAAACGTTTCATCTTTGTTTGCCTGTTAATAAGCCTCAGGAGTCATTTAAGAGTGCCCCAATCCAGCCTGGTAAGAGCAGATGGTTTTGGAGGGAAAAGCAAAAATCCCCTCACAGAGCTATCAGTATACCCAAGAGATGGCAGATTAGAATAAGGCTGACAGGAACTCCTGAGGAGCCTTAGGTGTGTGCCCACTCGATCTGTGCTAAAGCGACTGTCACACCAGGGAATTGCCATTAAATATACAGTAGCTGAATTAGCAAGAATGTCACTTACCATCACGGGTCACCTCGATGACATAGAGGCCTTCTTCGGAACCAATTGCTATTCTATCCCGATCTAATGGTAAGTGGAAAGAGGAAGAAACAAAGGAAGAATATTGTCATTTTGAGAGCAGTCCTGAAAAGTGGGGCACAAAAAGTGAATTAAGAGTACATGCCTGGTTTTCTAATTGGGAGCTTTGATTTTGATCATGGAAGACGTTGATGTGAGACAGCCAGTTCGGTCTATGCTGAAACGACTGCCGAGGCTCCACCACTATCTCTGAGCGCAGTTTAACTTGATTGTTTAGGCCTTTACAGCTTTTGAAGTAGGTTGGCCCAGGTGACTTGGGAACACGGTTTCTTTTCATATCAGGCTCCCTGGGAGGACTACAACCTTGGCAGGGAGTTTCTGTTTCTCCTCTCTCTCTCTTACATTAGTTTATCTTGGCTAAAGCTCAGCTGCCTCCTTGCCGAGGGAAACCCGTCAGGCTAATACCTTTCTTATCTTCCTGAAATGACTTAAGAGGTTTCCAGTCTGGTCCACGTTGGGGTGGGGAGTGGGATTTCTTTCTCTAGCCTTGCAAAGTATACCACTGCTATGTGCACTGTGATTTTTATCTGAGCTTAGCGTTCTGCCGTATTTGCAGTGGTTACTTGTATGTTATGCTGTTTCAATGGCCATCCCTAAAGCTTGGGTTTCTGATGAGGTTCCCATGGGTTGATACCTTTTCCGATGCCAACCAAGTATTTTAGAAAATGGGTGGGATTGGGGAGGGATTTTGCCCTGCAAGCCTTCTGAAAGGCCACTGGAGATTTTTTTTAAAAGATGCTTCGGCAGCAGCTACCACCACAGTGCTACCTGCACCACAGCTACCATCTTCAAGGTGAGACTGAAGTTAAACAGCGGCAATCATTTTGTGGCTCCCCCTAGAGAGCCAGCGTGGTGCAGTGGTCTAATCTGGAGAACCAGGTTAGGTTCCATATGAGTGGGAAACTCTTATCTGGTAAATTGGATTTGTTTCCCCATTCCTGCACATGGAGCCTGCTGAGTGACCTCAGGCTAATCACAGTTCTCTACAAACTCTCAGCCTCACCTACCTCAGCAGTGTCTGTTGTAGGGACAGGAAGGGAAGGAGTTTGTAACCTGTTTTGAGAGTCCTTACAGGAGAGAAAAAGGGGTATAAATCTAAACTCTTCTTCTTTACATCCTGCAGTAGCCATTTTGAGACTACCATTTTTTGGCTGCATTCACCATGTTGTGTGTGAATTTTAAAGCTGACCACAGGCTCAAAAAGAATGCGAACCTCTGCCCTAAAGGGCTCTGGCCTTCAGATGGGATGAAAATAAGTAATTTCCAAAACTGAGCATAGTAATAGGCCGGGAGAGGGGTGGGGAGAGAATACCCACATGCATGGTATAATAGTTAAGAGCAGGTGGATTCTAACCTGGAGAACCGGGTTTGATTCCCCACTCCTCCACCTGAGTGGCAGAGGCTTATCTGGTGAACCAGATGTGTTTCTGCACTCCTACATTCCTGCTGGGTGACCTTGGGCCAGTCACAGTTCTCTCAGAACTCTCTCAGCCCCCCCTACCTCCCAAGGTGTCTGTTGTGGGGAGAGGAAGGGAAAGGAGCGTGTAAGCCACCTTGAGTCTCCTTACAGGAGAGAAAGGTGGGGTATAAATCCAAACACTTTTTCTTCTACGTATTCACAATTACACTTTAAGATGTATGAGTTAAGCTATTTTCCTCCTCACCCTTCAGCCTGAAGCAGTGGGCAATGGAGACAACAAAATTTATTCACAGCACTGCAGATGCCTCCTGCGAGCAGAGTTAATCATAATTAGCTTTTCAGAATCAATTAGTGAATGTCACACTGCCACGCTTCTGAAGGCAGTGATACGGATGAGGAATGCGTTTAAGGGTGCCGCAGCACGGCGATGCCGGCGCCCCATTTGCAGCTTCTGATGCCTCATTATAGTCGACGTACCTATAATAGCGGCAGCCAGGCTGGCTTTAATGAGAGGCAGCGTGCTGTCGTAGGCTTCTTGTGGAATATGTACAACTTGGTTTTTCAGCCTGTTTTTGTGCAGGATCGACTGCAGCCCCTCCAGGATTCCAACCCACTTTCGCTTCTCGTTCTCGTTTTCGGTGAGGATCAGCAGAGAGCAGGTCTTTGAAGGCGAGCCTAAGAGAGAAGCTGTCACCTTGACAGCCAGAGGAAGGAAAACGGTAACGGCCTGAGCGAAATCTGTTCTTTTTGCAACGTAGCAGAACCGCTGGCATTGGCTACGTGACTGGCAAATACGTGATAAGGCGACTTCTTGGAACAAGGAGGTAACTTTCATGGTGCACGAAACGGATTGTACTAAAAATGTTTCTTCAAAAGGGTGTGGTGGGTTTTCTGAGTTGTATGGCCATGTTCCAGTAGCATTTTCTCCTGATGTTTCGCCTGCATCTGTGGCTGGTATCTTTGGAGGAGCAGTGGCCGCAGTGGCATAGTGGCTAAGAGCAGTGGCTAAGAGCAGGTGCACTCTTATCTGGAGGACCCGAGTTTGATTCCCAGGTCTGTGAGCTGTGGAGTTTGATTCCCAGGCTTGAGCTGTGGAGGCTTAACTGGGGAATTCCGATTAGCCTGTGCACTCCCACACACGCCAGCTGGGTGACCTTGGGCTAGTCACAGCTTTTCGGAGCTCTCTCAGCCCCACCCACCTCACAGGGTGTTTGTTGTGAGGGGGGAAGGGCAAGGAGATTGTAAGCCCCTTTGAGTCTCCTACAGGAGAGAAAGCAGGGATATAAATCCAAACTCTTCTTCTTCTCTTCTTCCTCTGAAGATGCCAGCCACAGATGCAGGCGAAACGTCAGGAGAAAATGCTACTGGAACACGGCCGTACAGCCTGGAAACCCACCACACCCTAGTGATTCCGGCCGTGAAAGCCTTCGACAATACATTTCTTCAAAAGGACTGGTTTATTAGAATCAACATTCATTCTGACTTTACCATTACATCTCCGCTCAGTTTTAACATAGGAGAATTTTTGCGCTCGAATATTTCCGAGTGCAAACACGAGGGACCGGTATCGCGCTGCTTTCAGTGGGATACACGCTCAGGTGCGCATCCCCAGCTCCATTCTGGCAATCACAATATTTTAAACTTGTGGAGCACCTGGACAACAGTGTATCTAAGTACACCTTGGCAACCGGAATACATTCACCCTATCTTCCTAACCTCTTGGAAACACTTTCGCACCATTTTGCAAGGGTATGCAAAAAACTACTGGTGTGTTTATGTGTGTGCACACTTTCCACAGAGGAGGAAAAGGATTCCCAGAGTTCACTGCCACCACAAATTTCAACTCTGCACTATTTAATTTTTATCTCTAGCACAGGGTTGGATGACATGTGGTCAACCTATTCCCGTGGTGGCGAACCTTTGGCACTCCAGATGTTATGGACTACAATTCCCATCAGCCCCTTCCCAATTCCCAATTGGCTATGCTGGAAGGGGCTGATGGGAATTGTAGTCCATAACATCTGGAGTGCCAAAGGTTCGCCACCACTGACCTATTCTTTGGTAATCTATGTGTATTCTACAGATTGTTTAGCTGAATAGTTCAGGTTTTATGAAACAAAACCTAGCCGAATTTATCTAGGCTGTCTGCTACTATACTTCCTGAGTCATTAGCCAAGACAACAGGGGCGTGGAAGCCATGCAATTATTTCTGGACTGAGAAAAATGAGTTCTGTTAGGGCCCCAATGGGCTTAAACTGTAAACAGCCTGGTGTAAAATACCTACGGCTTGCCCCAGGTAAAAATTTGGACCCTATATATGCGGTCTGTATGTCAGGATTGTGAAATTATCCTGTAAATATATTCCAGTGTTGTCCCACTGCCTTAAGCTTTTACTAGCATACCCTGAGTGACAATGCCACCCATTTCTGTACGAGAATATTGGGAACCATTAACGGATAATAAGATGGCACCCTGTAAACACCCTGTTGAGCATTTCAAGCTTCTTCTGTTCAACTTTGTAATGCTCCTCTCTGCCAATTCAAAACCAGGCAGTAAAACAAACAAATCAAAACGAACACCAGAGAGTGAGCCTGGGTAATACAATTACAGCCCAATCCAAGTTGGGGGCAGGGGGGGAGCAGTAGAGCAGCGCCTGGGGACAGCACCATGGTGCCATCTCCAAAGAGGCAATTTGGCAGGACAGGTACTGGGGAGAAGGAGAAAAACCTCCTCCTTCCTAGGGAAGTCACGAAAAGGGGGTGTTCCCAGGCTGAAACTGCACCCTGAGAAAGCCACCAGATTACCCCTGGCCCCTACAGCAGAGGGGTGCCAGCACATAGTGCAATTCAGATGCCATGCAGTTATGCAGTGCCCTGCCACTGGCACTCTTTTGCTAAAGGAATACACATACATACACACCATATAGCTCCTCTGCCAGAGTATTCGCCACTTATGCTGAAAGGATGGGTATTTAAACAACCAAATCAAATATCCCTACCCTGAATATGCAAGGGATGTCTTTGCGGGTTGCATGTATAACGTCTGATGCTAGAACAGAGCTCACAGAGAAATCTTCGTCCCTGGGATGAAATCAAATGACAAGAGTCAATTAATTAAGCAAATGTTAACCAGCCCCACCCCCTTTCCATGACAAACAAGTTTCATATGACCAGATGGATTATGAGGTTCGTCAGATCACCCGGGGAGGGGGGGGAGGAGGCGCTGAATGCCAATAAGGCCTATCTCAGCAAAACATGGGGACCGATAAGCCCTATTTCAGGAGAATGTGGGTACAGATAAGCTCTGTACTGAGCCAGATCATGCAGTCTCTTTCAACTGAGGAAAGCAGGCAGAGGAAGAAAGCTTCAGAAAAGCAGCCATGTTAGCCCATTTCAGCACAAGAGAATTTTTCAGCAAAAGAGAATATTGGGAACCATTCATAGATAGTAAAGTGGCAAACTGCGAAACACCCTGCTGGGCATTTCAAGCTCCTTTTAGTCAACTTCGTAACGCTTCTCTCCGCCAATTCAAAACCATTCAGTCAAACGTGCTTAAAAACAAAAGACGAGGAGCATCTTGGAGACTAATAACATTTATTCCAGCATGAGCTTTCTTGGGGGGGAGAACAGACAAAAGCACGTGGGAATTCAACGAGCTGCTCTTCTTTGACATCAGGGACCAACGCGTGCACACAAACAGCGTCTTAAGTTTTCCTAAGATGCTTTACCAATGTAGCAGCTACTTCTTCATTCAAACCACAAATTAACCAAACGGGCCTGTTTTTGTGTGTTTATGGCCCCTTCCACACGGGCCAATAAACGTGGGCTAACCACGGCATAAAACCCGTGCTGGGGGGGAAGGGGGGGAGGACTTTGCATGGATCCCGCTCCTAACATGAGTCCGCTCCATGTTTTTCCTCCCCAACCCGGGTTTTCCAAGAATGGCACTATCTGCGATTCTTTTGTTTTAATGTGGATTTCAGCCATGACCAAGCAAACGGCTGCTCTGGGAAGTGTGTTACTTGGACGCGCTTCCCTTTTTTTCCCCAGTCCCCACTTCTCTGCTGTGTAGCTATGGAGGGGCACAGGGACGGCAGCATGGCTGGGGAGGTCCATGCCTGCCAGGCTTCGTAGCTACGCAGCGGAGGGAGGAGAGTGAAAAAAGCACCTCTGTTCAAAGGCGTGCGCCCTGGCCAATGCACTCGCTGACCACGGGATGCCCAGCCATGTGAACTGGGGCTACGACAGGTTCATTTATCCAGCCTACAACCCACTTTCCATTTGCTGTGCGGAAAGGGCCTTTGGGTGTGAGTGCGGCCTTTGTGTGGGTGTGTGCTTTCAAAGGAAACGAGTGTCAACCTGCCACGCAGGGGACTGACCACTGAAATGACAAAGCCAGCACAGACCTGAGATCCAACACCTGACTTGCGACAACTCCTGGCTGGGTGGATTTCCCTTCAGGCACATCGTAAAGGAAGAGTTTACAGTCGCAGACCACCGCGTAGGCCCGCTGCCATCCTTTCTTAACGCCTGTGGGCTTGGGAACCTGCAAAGACATTCACACATTGATATGCATGCAAATCCAAGTAATGCACTGCATCGCTCACAGCTTTGCAGCCGTAAAGCAGAAGAAGCGATTAAAAAAATGATTATACTTGAGCTACATTTCTGTGATACGGGTTGAGCTCTTCAGGCTTAAATGTGTGTGCAAATGTACTTAGTGAGCGGGTTATATGCACAATGCGCTTCCCGAGAAAGTCACAATCTGGCCTCTGGAATGCTCTGGGTGACGGGCCGCACATAACACCTACTTATACCATATAGTTATATGTGAAAATCAGCAGGGGAACTCCACATGAAGGATAGCTATATCAGTGGCTGCTAGCCACAGCGATTAAAGGGAACCTGGACTATATGCCAAGACAGAACATCAAGGGAAAGCCTTGGGCAGAGCAACTGGTTCTCTGGACTAGAGGGAGCGCAGGTCGCATCCAGCAGGGCTCTTCTGGTGTTCTTACTATGCTTAGAAATTGACACTGCAATTCTAAGCAGAGGTCTATGCTTCTGAACCCCATAGACTTCAATGGTGTCTGGAGACACCCACCCTGGTACTTGTTTTGAGTGTCTCAGACTCCACCAACCCTTCTCGCCCCTCTTTTGGATTGCAAGAGGGTGGGGCCACAAGAAATGCCATTCCAGGCAGCGGGGGGGGGGGGGCACAGCAAGGAAGGGGGCGGGATCCTTGGGAAAGGCTCTCCCATCCCCTAAGCCAGGTGGGTGAAGGGCACATAAGAAGAAGAGGAGTTTGGATTTATATCCCACTCTTCTCTCCTGTAAGAAGATTCAAAGGGACCTACAATCTCCTTCTCCCCCCCCCCCCCACAACAAACACCCTGTGAGGTGGGTGGGGCTGAAAGAGCTCCGAAGAACTGTGACTAGCCCAAGATCACCCAGCTGGCATGTGTTGGAGTGCCTAGTCCACCAGAAAAGCCTCCGCAGCTCAAGTGGCAGAGCAGGGAATCAAACCCGGTCCCCCTGCTCTTAACCACTGGAGAGAAAAGGGCTGGCCTAATGGGGGATGGGACAATCCTCCATATAAATGAAGGTTTCTGGGGGGCTGAAGGGAAACTGGGTTAGGGGGTTCCAAGCTGGGAGGAGCCTAAGAGCCAAGGCAGAGAGGCTGCCCAATTGGGCCATTCTTGCCACCGCCCATTCTGAGGTCACTGCACGCCAGAGCATGTGAGGAAGGGGCATGGTGGGGGGTCCAGGAGAGGGTGCTGATGCGGAAGAATCTCACAACCGGACTGAAGAAATGCGTGACTCTGTTTAGGATTGCTCTGTGAATGACTTCAACATTCAGTGAGTACAGATTTCAGACAAAAATGAAAAGCCCTCAGACGTTTTGTATTAATTCCAGGATCAGGATTCTGGAAGCAGAAAAGTATCACAGAAGCGGCATGAACGTTTATCCTTCCCGTTCAAAACCAGGATGAAAAACCCCACTTTCCTTCCTCTTCCACAGAACTCTTCTCTTATTTGGCAGCCTGAATCCTTCCCTGCTGCCAGTTTTGGGCACTCCTTGCCAAACCGCCTGCCATGCTCCGGGTTTAAGCGCTAAGGGGGTTACTGTGAATGGTAAACAAAGCTTCAGGGCTTTATCGCAATTAGGGAAGATAAATTGCGAGGGAGAGGGCTTTCGGAACAGTTCCAGGAGAGAGCTTCTTCTACAGTTCGCTCCTTCTAGTTTATCTGATATAATATAATCTTCTTAACGTGGCACCTCTTCAACTACAGCTGCTTTCTCCTTCCTGTATCCTCTTACAACTCCTGCTGACAGCATATTTTTCTCCTATCTCTACACTGTCTGTTCTTCTTATTAGCAAAATCAGTTTGAAGGGATGAATTCTCAGCAGCAGTTTGAGGACCTTTATAGACACTTTACTTTCAACCGTACTACCCAGTTATTCAGTATAAAGTTAGTTCTTATTTCTCAAGCAGTGACAAGAGCCACACATTTTCACGTCTAAAGTGTGTGATTATCATAATGCGGAAAATGTATATATACATATATATGGCCTTTGGTTTGGGTGCCATCTGTGCATCTGTACATATATTTATTTTTGGAATTGCTGCTATAATGTATTTTAATGTTTTATTGGTATATTGTATTTATGATATTTTGTATTGTATTTGTTTTATATTTTATTGTACACCGCCCAGAGCCCTTCGGGGGTTGGGCGGTCTATCAAGACCAATAAACAAACAAACAAACAAACAAACAAACAATTTAAAATAAATAGATAGATAGATAATATATATATGTGCGTGTGCACGTACACACACACGCACACACATACAGTGTAACTAAGGGCACTTCTGCACATGCAGAATAATGCACCTTCAATCCACTTTCAATGCATTTTACAGCTGGATTTTACTGTGCGAAATAGCAAAATCCACTTGCAAACAATTGTGAAAGTGGATTGAAAGTGCATTATTCTGCATGTGCGGATGTGCCCAAAGCCTCAAACTTAAAAAAAAAAACCTTCAAAAAAAAGATTGGTTTTTTTTTGGTAATATATCAATAAAATCAAGCACTATCCACTTACTGCAAGAAACAGTACACAAGAGGGCAGAAAGGAAGGTGCTTGGGTTTCTGTCTATTTTCAGTTCTATTTTCACTTTGGCGTCTGCATAAAATTTGTTTTTTATCTGCTAAGCTCTTTAACTTGGTATTCTGGTACCACTTTGTGTGATATCAAAACACAGGTAACAATGGCTTATTACATACAGAAAACCGCTGTTAAAATACCAATGTCCCCAAACCGCCATTAGTGTAAAAAATTATTATTATTAACTTAATTCATAGCCCCCCTTTCTCACTGAGACTTGCTCTGCTACCTCTATATCACCAATTTTTGCAAGGCAGAGTAGCATTTCGAACTTTCATGGTCTTAGGTCTTGCAGTGACACTGATTGTATTCAGGAACTGTATACATCTGCCTCATTTCTCCCTAGGCTATATTACTGTTAGCACGCAGGACTGGTCAGTATAGGCAAGCAATAGTGATTGATGCCAGGTTGCTACCTTAGGTTGAGTTGCATCTTTCTAAGTTTACTGACTTCAGCTCAAGTTACAGCTCACTGTAAATGACAAAGCCATTTAAATCTGAAACTCATTAAAATAAAAAAGTATCACAGCTGCAAGGTAATAGTGTTTTAGTATCTACGGAGCCGGCTGCCCAACACTTTATGTATTACAAGATTTAAGCCATCCTTCCATAAAAGCTCAGAGCGTGTATCAAGAGCTGTGTGAGATGAGACTTTAGACAACTCAACTTTGAACTTCTGTCACTCTGCAGAATGTGCAAAAGAGAAAGGTTCGGGAAAGTATTTTGATAAAGGGATTAGAACGGAGGTATAAAAGGACAGTCCAGGTTGCCTTTATAAGTGAATAGGATTACAGTCTATTGCAGCACATAGTAGGCGTCATCTTGCTTTTACCGCACTCTCTAACTTTTAAAACCATTCTTTACATTCTTTATGGACAGAGATACTCAGAAGCTGGGGAGCCACGTGTGAGTTTTCTGAGCACTGTTCCCCAACATAGCACCTACACCATTTTTCAGGGAAAAAGCTCAGAGAGACATTCTAACCATCCCAACTCTTGGACACGCTAAAGTTGAACTTGAATGGTACTTTTACCATAAGGAAGTCTTTATCGTTTCACATCCCTCCTAAAAAAGGCCCTTTCTGAACGGGGCCAAAAACAGCAGCCCAGGGACAGAAAAACACCAGTCCCTGGGGAGCTGTTCGCACAGGCAGCACTGCTGCAACGCAGCAGCGCCGCCCTGTGCGACCCCGAGTGGCGTGAATGCGCCGCTTTCCACCTACCTTCCCGTCCCCCCCACTCACCTCGTCCTCCAGCATCGGTCTGGAGGGCTGCTGAGAACCGCCCACGCTGCCTTCCGATCCCTGGAGGTTAGAGGGCAACATGGGGAGGTCCCTGCAGCCCTCCAGACCGACGCTGGAGGACGAGGTGAGTGGGGGGGGGATGCAGAAGAGGCGGCTCCTGTGCTGGCCTCTGCGGGGGCTGCTCAAATGCTCCCGTGCAAGAGGCCCCCTCCCCTCCACCAGCATAATTTCTGCCGGTGGAGAGGCGCACTTTCCGCTGTGTGGAAAGGACCAAAGAGATTTGGCGACCCTCAAAGCTTGCACTCGGGTTTTTGATGTGTGCATGTGATAGATCTGGCCTGCAGGGCCTTCTCCTCTCTCCAGATACTCAATGGCTAGCTAAGGTTCAGCACAGATAGGGACAGGAAAGCCTACATTCTCAGAGGTCCTCTGGTAATTAAAACAGGTTATCGTTATACAATTAATATTAATATTTGTATCTTGCTGTAGTTGTACTTCGTGGGCTGGCACGCAGTCAATTAGCTCTTCAGGGAGACGGTTATAATAAAAGTGGCTCTCTGACAGCCACAGGTTCATGCTATGTCATAACTTATACAGCTTTCTGCTTGCTGTCTTTTTGTAATTCTGCAATCCCAGTCACACTGAACTGTATACTGGATGCCTTACTAGGGGTGGCCAACCTATGGTGCTCCAGATGTTCATGGGCTACAACTCCCATCAGCCTAGTCCATGTGGCAATTGGCCATGCTGGCAGGGGCTGATGGGAATTATAGTCCATGCTGGCAATTGGCCATGCTGGCAGGGGCTGATGGGAATTGTAGTCCATGAACATCTGGAGCACCATAGGTTGGCCGCCCCTGCCTTACACTGTCTTTAATATATATATATTATATATATATATTATATTATATACACTGTCTTTAATATTATATATATATATATATATATATATATATATATATATATATATATATATATATATATATATATATATATATATATATATATATATATATATATAATTTGCCTTAAGTCTCACTAAGAAAGGCAGATGATAAATGAACAAATAATGAACTAACAAGTAAATATTAAGCTGTCTGTTTTAGAGACTCCTCAGGAGCCAAATAGTCCTTTGCATACATCAATTGGGTAGACATTGCTCTGTTTACAGTACCTTGACACTTTGCTCAATGAAAACTAATGTTTTATTTTTTGCTGAGTTAGGATTCATGAATGGAGGCTTAAAAATACAGCAGTTATGAAGACTCCATTTCTGAATATTTATTAATTTACAATATTTATAACTTGCCCCTGTAAGAAAGCACTCGGGGCAGTTAACAGCAAAGGTTAATAATTTAAAATAATAAATCCTAAATCATATCACAGCTATAGAATAATTTGCGACAAGTGTTAACAAGGGATGCTTGGCAGTTACATTTTCCTTATTTGCACGCTCGTGCATTTCAGTGTCACAATTTGATACAGCACTGGGCTGGATTATTAATGAACATAAAGACGGCCATCATCACAGTTAATTGCTGACTGACGATGCAGGGCTTGACAAATCACGCCCTCATCACAAGAGTTCCGCAGATGAGAATTCAGCCTTCTGGCCGAGACATCAGTGACTTACTTTGACATAGCCCTTGTAAGCTGTTCCTATTCCTCTCTGAACATCTACTCCGAGTGGCCTCTTGGCTTGCTCCGGAGGGATCGGGCAGACTTGGGGTGAGCTGTCCTTACAGGAAACATGGCACGCGAATGAACACACTGAAAAAGAAACGGCGGATTTGTCAAAGCCGTCTACTGTTAAAAAACTAAAATGACCAGTCACCAAAGAACTGAGAAGGGTCATGAGCCAGGGGCGAATCGGCCAGGGGGACGTATGGGGTCAAATGTCCCCGGGCTGCGGCCATTTAGTCATTTAATTTAGAATCACAGTGGGGGTGGGGAGTAGAGATGTTTGTCACGGCAAACTCATTTGAAGGCCCCTGATTAAAAACAGCATTTGGTTCAGTGGTTCTCAACCTGGGGGTCAGGTCAAACGACCCTTTCACAGGGGTCGCCTAAGACTCTCTGCATCAGTGTTCTCCATCTGTAAAATGGATAAATGTTAGGGTTGGGGGTCACCACAATATGAGGAACTGTATTAAAGGGTCGCGGCATTAGGAAGGTTGAGAACCACTGATCTAGTTGTATTGTCGAAGGCTTTCACGGCCAGAATCACTGGTGTGCTGTGTGGTTTCCGGGCTGTATGGCCGTGTTCTAGCAGCATTCACTCCTGACGTTTTGCCAGCCACAGATGCAGGCGAAACATCAGGAGAGAATGCTGCTAGAACATGGCCATACAGCCCGGAAACAACACAGCACCCCAGAATCTAGTTGGGTTCCAAAAAAAGGGCCACACACAATTCCAAGTGAATGCCAACACAAGTATCCTAAAGTTTTCCTCAAATGTTTAGAACCTTTTCTGGATTAAAACGGGAGGCTCAGATTTCAGAACAAAGGCTTAGGCATGGTCCTTGCAAATGTACATGAAGCCTATTATTAGCTGCTGGGCACCACCCTCTCTTCTATGCAACTGGTGACACTCTTGAGACCCCTCCCGTGTGACTATCCGATGAAGGATCTCTGTCCTACAAGTTTCACAAACGGCGGAAGTGCGAGCATTATGTTTGTACCAGCTTCTCGCTTCAGCAGGCACAACAGTGATGCATTTAACATAGCGGCTTAGTTTCCCCACTTGTACAGCATTCAAAAATCACTGTCCTAGCTAACGATACATTTGTTAGCAGAGAGAGGCAGGTTAAAGTGACAGCAGTCACTGGAATAGATTCCTGTAATATCGACCCAGCACTTCTGAACACGAAAGCAGCTTTGCATTGTGTGATGTATCCTAACTGGAAATGGGCCAATTGTCAAATCTAGAGTGAGGGAAGAGGACCACTAGAGTTTTGGCTTCATTTCAATTCCCCTGAATTATGCAGTTGAAAGCAGGGGCCTCTGACACTACTTCTCGGTGCTGAAATAGGAGATCCCACTCATGCTCTAGAAAAGAATGGTTCAGAACTGAAATGTAAATACGTGCATTTGGAAACAGTGTTCCTGCTGCCACTCCAAGCCTACTAACACTGAAATGATGCTCGTGTATACTACAGCTCAGTGGTGGCGAACCTATGGTACGCGTGCCAGAGGTGGCACTCAGAGCCCTCTTTGTGGGCACGCATGCCGTTGCCCCACTTTGGGCACTTGGCAGTGGCATAGCATCAAGGGAATGAGGGGTGCGCGATGTACTGGGCGCATGTCCCTGCGGGGGCATGGCAAGAGTGTTCCGGGGGCATTCTGGAGGCATACCAGGGCAGGATGGGGGCGTGGCAGGGCGCACGCATGCCCTGGGCGCAGTTTCCCCTCACTCCTCCCCGGCACTTGGTCTCTAAATGGTTCGCCATCACTGCCACAGCTCATGTGTACAACAGGTTCAGCCAGCATAGAGATAGCCAGCGTGGCATAGAGGGTAAAAGTGGTGGACACAAATCTGGAGAACTGGGTTTGATCCCCCCACTCCTCCACATGAGCAGCAAGCAGACTCTAATCTGGTCAACTGGATTTGTTTTTCTTGTTCCAACCCATTAAGCCTGCTGGATGACCTTGGGCTAGTCACAGTTCTTCAGAACTCTCAGCCCTTCCTACTTCACAAGGTGTCTGCTGTGAGGAAGGGAAGGAGTTGCAAGCCATTTTGAGACTCCTTGCGGCAGAGAAGAAGCGAAGTATAAATCTAACTCTTGTTCTTCAAATGTGCACCTTCTTTTCAAGATTTCTTTTTTCAAAATTGGGGACTGTTTTGGAGACTTCAAACCTCTAAAAGGTTATGTCGCTGTAATACCAACGTAGTTGAAACATTGGCTCACCAGCTATTACATTGCACTAGATTTGCCAAAATTAGATCTAAATGTGTCAATTTACATCCTCTCTTCCAACCTGAGTTAACAGATGTGATTAGGTTATTTCTCCTGCTGAATAACTCTGATTCTGTTTTTTTTTTGTGAAGAGGTTGCAAGCTTTGTTATGGAAATAATTCAGAGTCAGTAACAATATGTATTTATCTGAGATTACCTCTTTTTTTGTCTTCAAAACCTCACTGTTTGCTGTGTTTTGTTGTTGTTCTGTTCATGCCAATGAAGCAGTGATGGGATTCAGCTGGTTCGCACCACTTCGGCAGAACCGGTTGTTAAAATGGTGCTTGTAAAGAACCAGTGGTTAAATTATTTGAATCCCGCCTTCAGAACCGGTTGCTAAATTATGTGAATCCCACCACTGTAATAAAGGTTTTGCTTTGCTCTGCTTTACTCTGAGATTTAAAACCAGCTTACCATCACAAGCGTAGCCCTGTCGGATCAGTCCCACCATGAGGGAGGTGCAGTGACTGCATTGGGTGGGGCTCGAAAAAGACTTGATGCTGAGCTGATGAGCTTTGGGCTGAAAACAGAAACCCAAAGGTAAATTAGAAGGCACAGGGTGGAGGTTCACGGATACAAGCTGACTCGGAACTTGTGGCAAACTCTGCAAGACCCCATTTTATGGGATCCCGGAAGGGGTGGGTGGGCTCCCAGGCAAACACAGCCTACAGGCCTTGGATTGTGGTCCCCCAGGTGATTGACAGTCCCCAGTTTCTGCAGCCCCCTGCAGGATACAAAACCCAAATGGGACATCAAGAATGGGTGGGTTGTGTGCAATTCAGTGGACCACAACTTGGCCTTAACACAGTCCCAGTCATCTAATTGATGTGACCACACCAACATAGACATAACAAGCATACAGATGGATTGTGTATGAGCAGCAGCCGTTTCTATCGCCCCTGCCTCCCAGGTCTAAGCAAAACAAGTCATGAAGGCCCTCCTACCTTTGGTACAGCTAGAGAAATGGACTGAATGGTGGGGGAGGGAGCAGCAGGCATCCTCTGAGGCCGAATTGGTTCCTGAATTGTAAAAAACTATAGTTCAGCAAGGGCTCTAAGAACTTCCGAAGTCAGAACTACGTTTGGGTCCAGCTGTGTTTAAGGACAATTCTTTTGGGAGGTCGGCAGCAAGAGCGGATCGCTGCGAAATGCAGCGTTGTACCTGGTGTACCAGAAGCGGGTTGGAAATCAGAAAGACTCATAGGAAAGCCTGCACTCTAAAGCAAGCGGCAGAAGGTAGGCAGCGAGGAGGTGGAGCGCAACAAGGAGATGGACAGAAGCAGAGTGAGTCAACAGCATTCACGAAGCAGGTACACAGAAAGGCTGACAGCCAACTACAAAGGAACACCCTAGATGCAGAGAGGACCTCTTCATATGGAGTTGTGGGCGTCACACACATTTATAAATAAAGGGCCCCTCCAAAGCAGTCGACTTGGGATAATAAAAAAACTTACTTCTTGCTGCTGCTCTACAGTCACGAGAGAGGTCGAGGAAGAGACTTCTGCCTTGAGTCCTTGTGCTTCCGGTTCGCTAACAGAATTTGCCTGTGGACAGGGGTGGTGGTGGGAGGGAGGGCGGGGGGGGGGGGGGGAGGGATGGTAAGAAAATTAGTTTCCAATAACAGATCGCAAGTAATGCAGCGAGATTAAGTTGGCCCGAGGCAAAACAGCCCTGCCTGCAAAGGAAACACTTGTGGATTCTGTAATACTGAGACGGTTAACACCGATGGCCTAAAAGCCAAGCTTCAAAGCAGCCGTGAAATTGCACAAATGAAGCTGGCCATTGTTTTAAAAAAATGATATCAAGCCAAACCCCTCCAATCTTGGCCTCGAAAGACCC
Source organism: Sphaerodactylus townsendi (assembly GCF_021028975.2). Taxonomy (NCBI): domain Eukaryota; kingdom Metazoa; phylum Chordata; class Lepidosauria; order Squamata; family Sphaerodactylidae; genus Sphaerodactylus; species Sphaerodactylus townsendi. The sequence goes on from NC_059426.1 coordinate 162,863,154, forward strand.
TCTGGAGGTCACTCCCAATTTTTTGTAAGTGCGGACAAACACGAAGCCAGGCCTACCTTGTAATTGCTGAGATCTTCAGATATGTACCGTGTTTCCCCGAAAATAAGACAGGGTCTTATATTATTTTTTACTCCAAAAGATGCACTTGGGCTTATTTTCAGGGGATGTCTTATTTTTTCCATGATTTTGCCCCCCCCCCCCCCCGATCAGCTGCGACGGGGAATTTGTAACTAGGGCTTATTTTTGGAGTAGGGCTTATATTTCAAGCATCCTCCAAACCCCCCCCCCCCCAAAAAAAAAACAACAAAAAAAACATACTAGGGCTTATTTTTGGGATAGGTCTTGTTTTCAGGGAAACAGGGTAAGTGATTTTTGGAGCGTTTTTTGGGGGGGGGGCAATACATGAGCATGTCTTTTGTTTCTTCCCATTAAAGGCCTGTTAAGTCATCTCGGAGATACTTCCAGAGTTTAGAAAAAAGGCTACTGAGAAAGCACTAGTAATTCATTAGACTTTAAGGTTAAGTTTAAAAAGATGACATTTCCAAATCCTGCAATGTGGGGGGGAGGGGGAGGGTGGGTAACACTTCTACTATTCCCCCTGCCTTTAAAAAAAATCAAAATCTTGGAACAATTAAGAGTGATTTTGTTCATCTAAAACAGTGATGGCGAACCTATGGCACGGGTGCCAGAGGTGGCCCTTGGAGCCCTCTCCGTGGGCACGCGCACACAAAGTTCGTCATGTGGGGGGCGGAAAATCACCCCCCACCCCCCCACACACACATCTAGGCTGGCCTGGGTCACTGAGCACGATGTGCGCGCATCGTGGTGAGCAGTGAGCAGGACTCAGCTGGCGGGCCTGGTGCCTGTGCTCCGGGTGGCTGCTGCCCAAGGGGGGGGGGGGCACAGAGGAGGCAGAGATGCTAGAGAGGCACAGAGCGGTGCGCGCGGGACTTGCTGGAGGCTACAGAGGGCTGGCCCCTGCTCGAGCGGGTGGGGCTGAGGAAGAGGGAGCCAATCGTTTTTTTCTAAACTAAAAGCTCAGCATTCAGGTTAAATTGCCAGGTTGGCACTTTGCGATAAATAAGTGTGGTTTGGGTTGCAATTTGGACACTCGGTCTCAAAAAGGTTCGCCATCACTGATCTAAAACAACTGCTGACTGGTTAAGAATTAGTACTATGTTAGGTAATTCAGATATACACAAGCAATAATACTATTCAGTACATCTGTGAGCGTTGATTCAAATTATAAGTGGCAAAAACAGAGGTATTAGTAGGCATAGAGGTACGGATATTGAGGAGTGCCTTTTTGGGTGGATCAGAAAAACAGGTTTCTAGAAATACAGGCAAAATGACACTGTTTGAAACTATGACATGTACTGGGGTTTGCTGCCAGGAACAGCTTCGACCTTGACCTGTGACATGAAGTTGGCTTATGCTGAATTAGACCATTGGTCCATTAAGGGCAGTATCCTCTCCTCAGACAGGCAGTTGCTTTCCTGTGTCTCAGGAACATCACCTTTCACCTGGAAGTGCTAGTGACTGAACCCGGGACCTTCTGCATGCCAAACATATGCTCCACCACTGAGCTTTACCACTGAGACACGGACACTCCACAGCATCCTTATCATGCTGCGGCCTGTTTTATTCCATGAAAAGGCACTCCTAGGGGGTCCGGGAACACTAAAAACAGGGACAGAATGTGATGCAGGAGACTACAGCGGGAAGAAGGGGGAAGGAATCAGCAGAAAGTAGCCCCTCTCCTTGCAAAAGCAGATCCCTGACTATGTTCTAAGCCGACGTAAACAGAGCTGGCCTGCAGTGACATGCAGTGGCAGAAGACTTCAGAGGAAGAAACGTCTTACAAAGCCAACAAGCGACAGAGTGCTTCTTGTATGTTGGGTACAATAAAATAACACTAGCTAGCATTTCTAGTGAACTTTCGATTTAAAAAAATGCACAGTATCAGAGGCGTACCGGGGAGGGAGGGAAATGGTGCCTGGAGACAACTCCTTCTCCGGGCGCCCCCCACCCCCCGTGCTCAGGGGTGGGGTTTGGGGCATGGCCCCGGCTTCTGTGCAGGCCGAGAAAAACAGGCTTGTATGGAGGCCGGGGGGAGGGGGGCTCAGTGCCGGCGGGCGGCCCAAGCGGGTGCCATGGCCACCCTCCGCCAGGTTCCCCCGTCTCCCTGCTGGCCAGGGGGACGGGGCTTGGTGGCATACGGCTGGGGTGCATGCCGTTTGGTCATGTGGGGGGGGCACCCGGAGCTCCCACGTGACCAAAGAAAGTGCACCCGGGGACATGGGTGACCTCATGTCCCTACAGCTATACGCCTGTGCACAGTATCTTGAAGACCTTACCATAACAAGTGTGTAAAAGTCACTATAGTTAGTATAGATGAGGGCTGAGAGAGCACGGTCATCTAAGGCACAAGCAACCTTCAACCCCAGGGATTTCCTCACTTGTAGATCCATCAATGGCTGGAACCAACAGGCTGTTGTGGGTTTTCCAGACTGTGTGGCCGTGATCTAGTAGTTTTGGCTCCAAAAGTTTCGCACAGATCTATGGCTGGCATCCTCAGAGGCATGTCACAGTCAGATGTCTGCCACAGAGCAAAAACTATCAGACCATGGCTGCCCAGTCCGGAAAACCCATGACAGCTAACTGTAGTCACACCCTCAGAGAGACACGTGTTTGGCCATGTGTGTGCAACCGAACATCTGTGCCACTGGACATCTGGGGAACTCATCTTGAAAAGTGCTCATTCATTTGGCATTGCAAGGGAGGGCTGCAAGGAGAGAGAAGGAGCTCCTGGATTCCCTCCCACCTCACTTTTGCCAGTGGAAAGGGGGCAGGGAGCACTGGGAAGGATACGTGGAGGCAGAGAAAAGGAACGGGCCCTTTCTGTTGGAAAAAGTAGGGTGGGAGCAAAACAGGAAGCTTTTTCTCCTTCACTGCAGAGCTGAGAGAAGGAACGCTTTTTTAAGGTGAGTTCCCCTGATGTACATCCGACTCTGAGACTGATCGTGTATCCGTGACCTGACACTAGTGTCATGTGGCTTGGCCCTGGGTGCCTTCACCTGTGCAGCTTGTGTACACGGAATTATGATATAAACTTTTGATCTTTAGATATGCAGTCAACTCCAGCGGCTGCCCACAGCATAGATTGCTCTCTACAAGCAGGCAGAGCCCTTAAAACATCGTCAAATGAAAGCAGAAATATTGCTTTAAGTTTTGCTGTTCACCCAGAGATAAATGGAGATTTTGTTTTTAACTGAGGAGGATTAAGGCTTCTGCCTTCCTAATAACTTTTCCCTGTTTAATTCATTTGGAATTACTGCTAATTAAGGCCCATTTATTCTAACAGATAACCTCCTGGGGAACTGAATATGGAGTTTCCACAGTTATATAACTCCCTTGATAGAGCCAGTTTTATTATTTATTTTTTTTAAGGCTATTGCTATCAAAAGGCTACTAATAATGATGTATATTAACTAGGGATATCAACTGATTACAGATTGCTTAGTAAATTAATAATAATCTCAAACCTATTTGAGTGCTACCAAAGCTTCATCAGTAACTTTGAGGGCCAGAGAGGAAGTGAACGGTAAGAATACAGCATACAAATGTGATCTTTCATCATCAGAAGAGCAGTTCAATATTTCTGTCTGTGAAAAACAACACATCAGAACCAAAACAGACCCCCCTCCCCCCAATAAACCAAGGCATTTGCCCTTAAAATTCAAACAAAAATCCAGCGGCACTTTGAAGACTAAATATTTATTTCCATATGAGCTTTCGTGAGTCACAGTTCACTTCTTCAGACAGATGTGCAAAAGGAAAATCCTCCTGGGAACTCTTATGGGGAAGATTACCTTTGCGAGGAGAGAGCCAAGGTTGAGCATGAATGATGCCATGAGTCTTTCAAGAGTAAAAGATACAGGGAAAAGGGAGGAGCTGACACACAAAGGTTAGGTAAGAATATATTGTTGAAGACTTTCATGGCTGGATTCAACCGGTTGTTGTGGGTTTTCTGGGCTGTGTGGCCATGGTCTGGTGGATCTTGTTCCTAACGTTTCGCCTGCATCTGTGGACGGCATCTTCAGAGGTGTATCACAGAGAGAAGTGTTACACACTGTGTCCAGTGAAAAGGGAATGTTTAGTGGGGTATTGTCCATATCCCAGGGTGGGGAACCAATTAGTAAATGTTTTGGCTGGAACTTGATAGCAAGTTCCACTTTCTCACTGATGCAGTGTGTAACACACTTCTCTCTGTGATACACCTCTGAAGATGCCGGCCACAGATGAAGGCGAAACATTAGGAACAAGATCTACCAGACCATGGCCACACAGCCCAGAAAACCCACAACAACCAGTTAGGTAACAAACCATCAACAAAACTAGCAGTTATACATAGTGGATGGTGAGAGAGAGGTCAGAGTCAAACATATAAACAAATAGTTTCAGTGAAAATTAACTGACTCTGGTACAAGATTTTAGCCTGATAAAGCATGTTAAGAACAGCTAATTAAATCCCCCTCCCCAAAAAATGTTTCCTGTAGAACTATTACAGATTGTATTGAGTGAGGAAATCCAAGTCTATTTCAGCCAAGAAGACCTGTAGTGGCAAATCTGTAAATGAATTCTATTTCATCCCTTTCATGTTATCATTTCCCTTGGAATTTTTTCTTGTTTTCAGTAGAACATTGACTTTCAGGGTCAAAGTCCTGTCTCTCCCTCCACAATCTTACTCAAAGTCCTGGCTCTCCCTCCACAATCATCCCCATAAGAATTTTCAGTACAATTTCCCCTTTACTTATCAGTCTGAAGAAGTTGTGACACAAGAAAATTCTTCCTGAAATAAAAGTTATGCCACTGGACTTCTATTTAGCAAAAATAGACTTAACACAGCTAATTCGACACTGCTGATTTAAAATGTGACCTCACTGACCAGAACTGGCAATTAATTGACCACAGCTCTCTTCACATGACCAATCTAAAGGTTACAGCCCTTATGCAATCTACTACAAGAAACCACAAACAGCCAAGAATTTCACTAAGACAAAAGCTTACATGGGCTACTACTAAGGAACAGCATAGGTAAACTTCTCAAGCCAGAGCAGAAACCATCTGGAGGGGAACTATGTACATTATGGATGAATTATAAAACATCAAATTCATCTCTGCATGAAGTTATATATAGGGCCCAAAGCCTAGCTGGACACTCATTCTCTTTGTTTGATGAATAACTAGTTTCAAGAATCAACATGGAAGAACGGTAGGGGGTCTGGCTTTATGCTGGACAATTATTAATTGACACCTGGCTCGACAACACGACATGCGAAAGGGATCTGGAAGCCTTAGCAGACCACAAACTGAACATGAGTCAGCAGTGTGATGTGGCAGCCAAGAAAGCCAATGCGATTCTGGGCTTTATCAATAGGTATATAGTGTCTAGAGCAGGGGTCGGGAACCCGCAGCTCGCGAGCCGCATGCGGCTCTTCCGCCGCTGTTCTGCGGCTCCATGAGCGGAGCTGCCGGGCCCATCTTCGCCCGCCCTGCAGGAAGCAGGGCGGGCGCATCTCTTGCCCGCGGCCGGCCAGGCCGCGCTGCGGGATTTGCCTCCTGCCCGCCCCGCTGCTTGCGGGGCGGGCTATCCAGCGGGGCCGGCCAGGGGCTTCGAGAGCCGCCCGAGCCCATCTTTCTGCCCGCCCTGCCGAAGCGGAGAGGCAGGCGCATCTCTCGCCTGCGGCCAGGCCGTGCCGTGGGCTTTACCTCCTGCCCACCCCGCTGGTTGCGAGGCGGGCGCTCTCCCGGCGGCCGGCCAGGCCGAGCCGCCGGGCCCATCTTTGCCCGCCCTGCAGGAAGCAGGGCGGGCGCATCTCTCGCCCGCGGCCAGGCCGTGCCGTGGGCTTTACCTCCTGCCCGCCCCGCTGGTTGCGGGGCGGGTGCTCTCCCGGCGGCCGGCCAGGCCGAGCCGCCGGGCCCATCTTTGCCCGCCCTGCAGGCAGCAGGGCGGGCGCATCCCTCGCCCGTGGCCGGCCAGGCCGCGCCGCGGGCTTTACCTCCCGCCAACTTTGCTGGTTGCGGGGCCGCCGGCCCCATCCTCATCTGCCCTGCAGGCTGGGAAGGGTGAGGGCGGGGAGGGCGGCGAGCAAGTCGGCGAGCGGGAGGGGGCTGAAAGGGTGGGGGTGGGGGGGTGAGCCAAATGGCTCTTTGAGGGGAAAAGGTTCCCGACCCCTGGTCTAGAGCAAGGGATGTAATTGTACCTCTCTATTCTGCATTGGTTAGATCTCACCTGGGATATTGTGTACACTTCTGGGCACCACCATTCAAGAAGGACATTGACAAGCTGGAATGAGTCCAGAGGAGGGCAACCAAAATGGTAAAAGGTCCGGAATCCATGCCCTACGAGGGGAGATTTAGGGAACTGGATATGTTTGATCAAGAGAAGGTTAAGAAGTGACATGATAGCCCTGTTTAGATATTTGAAGGGATGTCATGTTGGTGAGGGAGCAAGCTTGTTTTCGGCTGCTCCAGAGACTAGGACCAGGAGTAATGGGTTCAAGGTGAAGGAAAAGAAATTCCACCCAAAGCACCCACTAAGCACCCACTTACAGAGAGCAGCAGTGGCGTAGGAGGTTAAGAGCTCGTGTATCTAATCTGAGGGAACTGGGTTTGATTCCCAGCTCTGCTGCCTGAGCTGTGGAGGCTTATCTGGGGAATTCAGATTAGCCTGTACACTCCCACACACGCCAACTGGGTGACCTTGGGCTAGTCACAGCTTCTCGGAGCTCTCTCAGCCCCACCTACCTCACAGGGTGTTTGTTGTGAGAGGGGGGAAGGGCAAGGAGATCGTAAGCCCCTTTGAGTCTCCTGCAGGAGAGAAAGGGGGGATATAAATCCAAACTCCTCTTCTTCTTCTAAACATCAAGAAAAACTTCCTGACAGTCAGGGCTGTTCGACAGTGGAATTCACTACCCCAGAGTGTGGTGGAGTCTCCTTCTTTGGAAGTTTTTTTAAAGAGAGGCTGGGTGGTCTTTTGACAGGAGTGCTTTGATGATGTGTTCTTGCATTGCAGAGGGTTGGACTTGCTGGCCCGTGGGGTCTCTTCCAACTCTATGATTCTATAATAAAGGAATTTTAAAAAGAAGATCTGGTCTACATCAGGTACAGAAATGTGGGTTTACAAAGGTATGCCAGTCTACAGAATAAAGGCTGTACTAGATTTAGCACCCACTTTCGGACAATGTAAATAATCATTAGAAGGTGGGATACCAACACTTGAATGGAGGGCACCTCAATAGTCCCTAGGGCAGTGGGGCAAAGTTTTGATAACATTGACAGCGATTCTAAGTAGGCCTTCTTGAGTAACTCATATTATATTCAACAAGGCTTACCTCCGTGAAAGTGTTCTTAGGATTGCAGCCTCTGTGAACTAAATCAACAGCTGCTTCTTCCAGGCCTGGCTTGTGGACCTGACCAAAGACCGACAGATCCTCATCTAGCGCCACATAAAACACCCGTTCTTTTAAAAAGTTTCTTGCTTTGTTTTTATTGACTGAGTTGTGAGCTGCCTTCAGGCTGGTTCTGGCGTACAAATTCTCAAAACAAACCACTGAATAATAAAATCAATGCGCACCCTCGGACTTTCCCCCCATGCAACATCGTAAAAGGAGCGGTCTACAAGAGGGCTTTTATAAAAAGGAGAATGAAGCTAGTTCTACTTAGTTGGTTAATCTGCACTATCAAAAAAATGTGCACAGATAAGGAAAGCTTGAAAAAAAAAAGGCCGCTAGTTTAGATGGGCAATCTTACACAGAAAGGCCACAGATTAGGGAGGCAAAGCCGTCGGAGTGAACTTACTTCTTCCCAAAAGGCTAGCAGAGAAGATGTAGACGAGGAGGAAACAGAGTCCTTAGTTGTGACAGGTACGAGAGGATAAAAACAATCACTTGTCACCCAACAGAAGGGACAGTCAGCAAACTATCCAGACAAAGCAAGCATGTTCAGAACGCAAAAGCAATTTTCTTTTCTGACGCTCTCAAATGTTTTTGAGTGCATTAACTAAACTAAACCTTCCTAATTAATCCCTCGCCCCCCCAAGCCCGAGCAGTCTTTGGCTGCCAAATCCAGTCAGCAAGGTACCAACAGGAAGAGTAACTTTGACACAAGCACAAGTCCAGCCCCAGGACGACGGGAAGACTGGGAGAAAGTTAACACCAGTCAAACCTCCTTTCTCCATATGTGGCATGGAAACAACAGTCAGCTGTCTCGGACAGCTGCTATGGGGCAGAAATGAACAAGGAAGCTTAAAAACCAGGCACAAAGTCCACGATGAATAGCAAAGCACCTCATGTGGATCTTTATTTTTTTTAAAAATCTACTGTTCCCCCCTTGAAAGACGTTTAACTCTAATGCAGCAAAGATCTTTTCTACTTCAGCATCTAACATCTGGCAGCAGCTGATGTTTATTTTCCCTCTATTATCCCTCCCCCTCCGCTCCTCCACAGTGTGTGAAGAAGAGCGTACAGCACATCTTTCTGCAAAGGCAATAAGCAAACACCCACATCTATGACCAACAGGCAGCACAAGCTCTTGCTTTATTCATTCGAAGCCTCGCCAGCCAATTTATCTTTCTCCTTGGCAACCGGCAAGCGGCGTGGAAAGGAAATATGGAAAACCAGGGAGTCACAAAGACCACACTTCCTGCGTACCTGTGCTCCAGAGATACAGGCAGTGAGAAAAATGAACCTTCGCGTATAGTATTGGCACTTATGATTTCCTCTTTACTCTGGCCGCTCTACTATTTTATAAAACAACCCCCAGATCAATGGGAACTGAAAAGGCTTAATGCGGCATGACTAATTCTGTGTTTTGCTGTACTATACTTTGCTCGGGGAATATGTGAGTTATTTGCAATGCAACCCACTGATCAGCAGCTAGGATTTCTGAAAATCTAGAAAGGATGTGTGTCATGACTCAGTTCAAATATAAACCAATAGCAATTTATCCTAATTGCTCAGTTGAAGCCTCAAGGCCTTGGGCTGGAAGGGGGGAGGAGAGAATTACAAGTAACCAAGGCAATTACTGGTGGGAAAAACAACAGGTTAAAGCACAGGTGTCAAACTTGCGACCCTCCAGATGTTATGGACTACAGTCCCCATCATCCCCTGCCAGCATGATACTGGCAGGGGATGATGGGAACTGTAGTCCATAACATCTGGAGGGCCGCAAGTTTGACACCTATGGGTTAAGGCTTACATCTTGCCTTCCTTATGATCTTCTCCTACATCCCCAGAACTGAACTTGAATTACTCCTAAAACGTGGAATGCTGGATGAGATAAACACTTGGTGGTCCTGGTACTCTCGTGATTTTGTTGTTGTTGTGGTTGAGATGCCATATTCTAGGGGTTCACAAATATTTGTTTGCTTACTAGACAGCCTCTGGGTGCGCTTGGCACTCATTCCTTTCCCTCTGCCAAAGTCTCTGGTGCAAACACGGGACTCCAGAGTGAAGCAAAGTCTTCACATCTGTACTGGTTAGAGTAAGGCGAGACCCAACCAGTTCATCCTCTATCTCTGTTTCCTACCTTCTCTATTCTTCATAGCAAGAGGGGGGGGATCCCCTTCCAGATGTAGTGGTTAAGAGCAAATGCACTTCAATCTGGAGAACTGGGTTTGATTCTGCCACTTGAGCTGTGGAGACTTATCTGGTGAACTAGATTGGCCTGTGCACTCCCACACACGCCAGCTGGGTGACCTTGGCCTAATCGGAGCGCTTTTAGCCCCACCCGCCTCACAGGGTGTTTGTTGTGAGGGGGGAAGGGAAGGAGTTTGTAAGTCCCTTTGAGTCTCCTTACAGGAGAGAAAGGGGGGATATAAATCCAAATTCGTCTTCTTTGTCTTCCTCTCCCTAAGCCCCAGGGCACATGCAAGCTATGGATAAGATAAGAGGCAGTACAAGGCTCCTACCCTTTCTGGTTTTTTCCTAAGCCTAAATGCTTCTGATCTCTGACAAGATCAGGCCAGCCTGGGCCAGGGATACATTGAATGCTGCAGTGCAGATTTTGTACCCAGCATTTTAAAGTGTATGCTGACCTAAATGGCCCAGGCTAGCCTGAACACATCAGATTCTGGAAGCGAAGCAGAGATGGCCCTAGTTAGCACTGGGATGGGAGATCACCAAGGAAGTCCAGGGCTGCTTCACACTGCCAGACAGTGGCAAACAGACAGTTTGACTCTTGCCTTGAAAACCCTATGCCTATGGGGTTGCCATAGGTTTGTTGCCACTTGATGGCACTTTCGTCACCACCAAACATATATTCATGAAGCAACATCCGCACTCATGAGTCCAAGGGGACATCCTGAGGAAGAGAAGGAGAATTTGGATGTATACCCCCCCCCCCCAACCCAGCCCTCTCTCTTATAAGGAGACTCGAGGTGGCTTAAAAACTCCTTCCCTTCTCCTCCCCACAACAGACACCTTTGGGGGGAGGTGGGGCTGGGAGAGTTCTGAGAGAACTGTGACTAGCCCCACGTCACCCAGGAGGCTTCATGTGTAGGGGTGGGGGGAACAAAATCTGGTTCAGCAGAGAAGAATCCACAACTCATGTGGAGGAGAGGGGAATCAAACCAGGTTCTCCAGATTAGAGTCCACCTGCTCTAAACCACTACCCCATGCTGGCTGAAGATATGTTGAACTCTTCTTGCAAAGTCCAACTATTGATTTTACTGTTGCCTCACCCAAAAACTAAAGAGAGGCCCCTCTTTTCCCTCTGGTCAGTGCCCAACAGCTAAGCTTTCCTATTTCTTCCATCTGCAGGACACTGCTGTGGGATTCTGTGGAATGCATGTGGTCATCTTTCTTCCTGATGTAAGGAGAAACTGTGTTAATGCAGTATAGCACAGGTGTCAAACTCATGGCCCTCCAGATGTTGTGGACTACAGTTCCCATCATCCCCTGCCAGCATCGTGCTGGCAGGGGATGATGGGAACTGTAGTCCATAACATCTGGAGGGCTGCGAGTTTGACACCTATGCAGTATAGGATGGAAAACTGCTTGCCTCCATAACTGCACACAGCTAGGATGGTAGTCCAGGAAAATGAGCACACGAGAGCTCTTCCTTTACCTGTTCTTGGGATTTGGAACTGGGTGGTACAAGGAGGATGTAGAAGAATGAAGAGTTAAGTTTAAATAATTTGGTAGGGGGAAAGGACCACAGAATGTGAAAGGTTAGGCTTATTAAATTTATTGAAAACTTAAATTCATGGCTTCCCTTTGTCTCCATATTTTGGTTTCTTGCCTACTTTAAGAAAATGGAACCACCAATTTATAGGATACTTTAGAATAGTGATCTCCAGAGTGGAACTCGTTTATGGGTTTCCTGGCACCAGTCTGCTTCTTTCCTGAACCAACTCTTTCCAAAAATAAAAAGCCAGCCCTGGCATTCATCCACCTGAAGGGAAAGGAAAGTGGTTCTGAAGAACCCTAAGATGCATCACCGTCCCCCCACCATGACCAAACAACGCTTTTTTGCACCAGGTCATGAAGTCAGTGCATGGACCCAGGGGGAAGAAAGAGGGTGTGTGTGTGTGTGTGTGTGTGTGTGTTTTTCTGCCCCCCCCCCACGTGACACATTTGACCCCATATGTCCCACTGGGAGGTACACCCCTGTGCATCACCTTTGGGTTTTTACAGGGGTCAAATATTTGGACGCTTGGCCTGCCTCCTCCCAACATTTTGCAATAGGCTCCCGTCAGAACCCACCAATTCAATACTCCAGTAAGATTGTACAAGCTCAGTGTTTGGTATGGGACCAATCTGTTTGTCTTACATCCTCCAATTTCACTTATCACATCCTAATTAAAAAACATTACACACAAATACTTACTCTGAAAGTAAGATCATGAGCCAGAGGCGAGGTATTGAAGTACTCAAAGATGGAATCTTGGAAGTCTGGAAGTTTGAGACCTGAGAAAGGCAAAACACGAAATTATATTCAATTACAAGTAACATGGTACTCTTAAATTACACGTTCTCGAAATTATTACCTGCGTCAGTTCGGTATTTTTCCTCCAACTTCTTCTTTAAAGCTTCAACTTCTTCCAACAGTTCCCGATTTTTTATTTCTGACTCCTTTAGTTTGCTTTAAAAAGAACGAAATGAAAACTTTCAGAAACATTTGGAAAGTAATAAACCAACACAGGTCAGGGCCTGCATTTTGTCCTCAGTGTCTCCTCCAAGCCCTTTGAGCTCCAGCTGCATCCTTCCCTGATTTCCTAGAACGTCTAAAGCCCTAGAAAGTTCAAATTAATCATAAGACCAATATAAGAAGCTCCTACTCTTAAGAAAAGCCCGGGCCTTTCATGACTCTAAAGGATGCGAACTCAAACACACTGATGATAAAATAAGCTCGTCCTTGTTACAGTCATGAAAACAGAAAGCGAAAAAATGGCATTCTCTAAAAGAATTTTTGCTACCAAATATGACAAAGCCCTTTACAACTGCCTGCTTCAAGAGGACTGAAATGCCGAGAGCAGTTAACAGCCTGTTTGGGGTAGAATCATAGAGTTGGAAGAGACCCCAAGGGCCAGCAAATCCAACCCCCTGCCTTGCAGGAACATAAAGCACTCCTGACAGATGGCCATCTAGCCTCTCTTTAAAGACCTCCACCACACTCCAAGGTAGTGCATTCCAGTCGAACAGCCTTACTGTCAGGAAGTTTTCCCTGATATTTAGGTGGAATCTCTTTTCCTTCACCTTGAACCCATTACTCCTGGTCCTAGTCTCTCCAGCAGCAGAAAACAAGCATGCTCCCTCACCAACATGACATCCCTTCAAATAACTAAACATGGCCATCATGTCACCTCTTAACCTTCTCTTCACCAAACTAAACATACCCAGCTTCCTAAATCTCTCCTTGTAGGGTATGGATTCCAGACCTTTGACCATTTTGGTTGCCCTCCTCTGGATCTGTTCTAGCTTGTCAATATCCTTCTTGAATTGCGGTGCCCAGAACTGTGCACAATATTCCAGGTGAAGTCTAACCAATGCAGAATAGGGTGGGCGGTCACTGGTCTGTTCAAACCCCTGATATTTTAAAATCAGGAAAAGGAGGGAGTGTGATGGGTGGCTACCGCTCCAAATTGTGCCCTCTTCCTCTATGCCTTAATATCTGCCAAACTGTTGGGACAAACTGAACATTTGGGGCTTGAAGCGAACGTTTTTAATGCTAACATCTACATAGAGTTATCCCTGAGCTAAGGCCACAGAAAATCCAGCACAGGGCTGGGCATTCCTAGACACATTCTAGGGTGCCTGGTCAGTTCACACTGCATGTTGCCCAGGCTCACTGTGCTCTCCTGCACTGAGGGTAAACTAAGAACGCACTGAGAACAGGCTGTTCCGCGGCTTCATGGTGCAGGGGAGGGTTATTAGCGATAGAGGGGAGTTTTTGTCCACTGTTATTAATCCTAACTTTGAAGAAATGCCAGATAAGCTTCAAAAGCTGGTCTGAAAATTACTGCCATAAAGATTAAAAAAGCTTTTTAGCGAAACTGAAACTCAGGCCCAAATGCAAAGATAACTGTGTGACAAAAAGTAATTTTTGGTTGCTTTAGGTAATGTTCCAGAGGTTGATATTAGAATAGCGGACACACAAGGACCTTGTGGGGGAGAAGGAAAAGCCCACCTCCTTGCAAGCCCTTGTGTCTTACTGTCTTGTGCGCACGCACACACCCCACTGACCCTACTGCATCTTTCTTTTCCTCCTCTCTTTTTCTCTTCATCCTTCCAATGATTCCTCCTCCTCCCTCTGAATGGCGCCCACTTCTCCCTCCCCAACCACAGGCCATCGTCACCTGCTTTCTACCTGCTTGACTCCATGCAAGTCGACAGGGGCTGTTTCCTGGCTGCTAATGAGAAAAGAGAGTGACGTGGAATGATATAGAATGGTATAGTGAAACCTGATCTTTAGGGTGTTGTGGGTTTTCCAGATTATATGGCCATGTTCCAGTAGCATTTTCTCCTGACGTTTCAGAGGAATCCTCTGAAGATGCCAGCCATAAATGCAGGCGAAACGTCAGGAGAAAATTCTACTGGAACACAGCCATACAACCTGGAAAACCCACAACACCCTAGTTATTCTGGCTGTGAAGGCCTTCGACAATAAACTTGATCTTGTCACATTTTGGAAACTAAGCTGGGTTGGTACTTGGACCTCTGAGGAAGTCTCTGCAAAAAAAGGCAACAACAAACTACCAATTAATCCCTTCCCCGGCTGCTATCAGTCAGCTGCGATTTGGGGGCACTTCACACACTCGCAAGGGGAAAGAGAAGCCAATGGCTGAATTTATCAGTTCAAAAGGAAGGCAACTAGTTGTACACATTTATAGCATGATATTTTATCTAAAAGGGGTCCACAAGTGTGGAGATTATCCTGCATTTTAGGGGAGGGGAGATTTTTTTAAAGAGAATTTTTGTTTATTTTACACATCTAGATAACACATACACAGAAAGATAAAGAAGAGATCCCGATCTAGTCCCCCCTCCCCTTATAATAATACTAAATGAAAAAAGAAAAAACACACATGTACACCCCAACACATACACACACACCCCAACAACACTTATATGGTGACTTCCAGCTACCTCACTATGGATCCAAGCAAAAATCTGGCACCGTGCTAATAGTGAATATCTATTTTTGTTCACTTTTAGTCCTTCTTATAAAACTGCCTTAATCCAATATGCTGTTTTCACTTAAGTCTTGAATCCTGCCATTGTTTCTCTATTTGTATATGTTTTTAGTAAGCAGTCCACAAAGGATTTCCAGTCTTCAAGAAAACTGTCCGTATTCTGGTCTCTTTTGACAGCTGTCACCCCTACCGTCTCTGCATATTATGACTTTCAAGATCCAGTCTTCTTTTGTTAGAATTTTGTTGGAGGGGAGTTCTGATAGTTCCATAGATGAAGCTACAAGAGGGACTGGGGGGTGCGCCTCACACTGGGCGCATGCCGGGTGCCCCCTGGAAAATAATACCCAACCCCTCCCCATTCCCCCGCAACCCCCCCCCCCTTAGTTCTTAGTTTCAGGCTGAAAAGTGACCTGTTCCGTTCAGACTGAAATGGGTCCTTGTGGGAACTACACTACATAAGAACATAAGAACAAGCCAGCTGGATCAGACCAAAGTCCATCTAGTCCAGCTCTCTGCTACTTGCAGTGGCCCACCAGGTGCCTTTGGGAGCTCACATGTAGGATGTGAACGCAATGGGCTTCTGCGGCTGTTGCTCCCGATCACCTGGTCTGTTAAGGCATTTGCAATCTCAGATCAAAGAGGATCAAGATTGGTAGCCATAAATCGACTTCTCCTCCATAAATCTGTCCAAGCCCCTTTTAAAGCTATCCAGGTGAGTGGCCATCACCACCTCCTGTGGCAGCATATTCCAAACACCAATCACACGTTGCGTGAAGAAGTGTTTCCTTTTATTAGTCCTAATTCTTCCCCCCAGCATTTTCAATGAATGCCCCCTGGTTCTAGTATTGTGAGAAAGAGAGAAAAATTTCTCTCTGTCAACATTTTCTACCTCATGCATAATTTTGTAGACTTCAATCATATCCCCCCTCAGCCGCCTCCTCTCCAAACTAAAGAGTCCCAAACTACCCAGGAGACCTTGCGAGCCCCAAGGGCTCCTGGGTAGTGTAGTTCCCACCTGAGGCTTTTTTCAATCTGAACTGAACAGGCTGCTTTTCAGCCTGAAACTAAGCCTGAAACTAAGAACTAAGGTAAGTGGGGGGCAGGGCAGGAGTGGGGCCCGTGTGTGTGTGTGTGGGGGGGACGGGACGGGACGGGACAGAAAATGCAGAATCCACACCGGGCGCAGTTTGGCCCAGCTACGCCTCTGGATAGTCCAATTGGAGCTCACCAAATATGAGGAACAGCCCCTTGATGTTGCCTGACCCTCCCTCCTCCCAAAATCTCCTGAAAAGCTGGAGGGCTCATAAAAGCACCCATGCTTCAAGCTGCCAGGAAGGGAACTGTCCTTGCTTGCTGCACCTAATGCGCTGCCTGGGAATGCTTATAAAGTTTAATTGTTCACCCTGTTGAGGATCCAAACTGGGAGAAAAAGCAGCATAAAAATGTTTTCAGTAAATAAATCAACACTGCTGTAGTGTAGCCCTTCATCGCGGTTCAAGGTATTGGGAAGGTTCTGTGTGTAGAAGGATGGGGTGGGATAAAGAAATGCACTCATCTGCTTTCAGTCTCATAGTTCCAGCTAATTAGTTTGGGAGCTCTCAACCCCCCCTCCCCCCGCACAACCCTGGTACTCTCAAATCTGTCAACAAAACATTAATTTCAACTGGCAATGGTATCAAAATTGCCTCTCTGCCAGAAAGTTGCATACCGCAGTCCGTTCCAACACAAGAACAGAAGAGGCTGGGGGGAAAAGAAAATCTCAAAACACATGATTACCTCTCAAAGGACAGGTTGGCGTCTTTAACCTTCCTTAATTCTTCCTGGACCAGTTGTTTGGCACGTATTTCTGCATCCAGAGCTGACTGCAGTTCCAGCCTTGCTGACATATCCAACTTCTGACTGCGCCTTACTTTCCAGAGCGGATCCTGTGGTAGTAAAAGCAATCGCTAGTAAGTCTGAAGTGCTGCTCACGCCTGCAAACACACTAAAGCTCTTCAGAGGTTTCACCGGAAGTCAAAAAAGTAATTTTTCTCAACTGTTTTATTAGCTGAAAATGTGTTAAAGTGAAAGGAAAAAACTGACTGGTGCTCCCCTTCCCCCATCAAATGGCACTGATGGAGACCCTGCCCCTGCCCCCTTCAGGGTTCCTTGCTGAGTTAAAGGGCAGGATTTAAATACAGAAAACAAATAAAACCAAGAGAAGCTTTCAAACAGCTGAGCTGCATTTTGATATGCCAATGTAAAATATGCTAACTAAGAGGCAGTTACTGCATTGATGATTTGCCCAAATCCACTTCACTGTGTGTGTGTGTGTGTGTGTGTTTTAAATCAGCCATTCTTTGCAAACGGTCATTCTCCCCTATGCATTAATTAGGTTATGAAAAAGTGGCAAATCTGTCACCTTGCAGTCCCCAGTGAGTTATGGGGTCAGTAAACAAAGGCCTTGTCCTAGGATCCTACCAGGAAGGAAACCTACTGTGGGTCTTGCCCTTCCTTTGGCTTCCACCCCAGAGAAGCAAGTCTTTTCTCATCTGCCAATTCAAGCCAGTGTGCTGATAGGGCAGCAGCGAAATGTCCAAGGCAATCTATTCCCTGCTCCCAGCACAGGCTGTGGGGGCCAAGACTTTGCTCTGATTTGCCCCTGTAAAGTGTTTCTAGTCAGGATGAGCAGGGATGCCATGGCAAAGACCAACCCTCTGTGCAAATGGCTTCAAGTTTACCAACACGTATTAGTTGCACGATATACAACTGTAACAAGAAGTGAAACAGAGGGAACTTTCGCACATGCAAAATAATGCACTTTCAGTGCACTTTGCAGCTGGATATTACTGCATGAAATAGCAAAATCCACATGCAAACAATTGTGAAAGTGGATTGAAAGTGCATTATTCTGCATGTGTGAAAGTGCCCAGAGGGTGGATCAAGCTTATGGCCAGGCCAAAGTGCTGGAATTCACAAGTTAAATTAAACTCGGATGAGGGACTAGATCAGGGGTCAGCAACCTTTTCCACCCAAAGAGCCAATTGGACCTGTTTTCCACAGCCCTGAAGATCTACGGAGCAGCATCCGGTTTGGCCCCTCCACTCACCTTTCCTTCCAGCGCTGGGAGGCGGAGGCGCCGGGCAGGGAAACCCCCTCTGCCCGACGGAGCAGGCAGTCACTTGCGCTGTGGGGCACAGGGGGGGTGGCGTCTGTGGCCTGCCCAGTGCTGCTGCCTCTCGTGCTGCGGGCGGCAGTGGTGCCGGGTAGGGAAACCCCCTCTGCTTCACAAAGCAGGCAGCCGCCTGCTCCGTGGGGCAGAGGGGGGATGGTGGCCGCGGCCTTGCTGGTGCTGCCACCTCTTGTGCTGCGGGAGGCAGCGGCGCCAAGCAGGGAAACCCCCTCTGCCCGATGGAGCAGGCAGTTGCCTGCTCCATGGGGCAGAGGGGGGATGGCGGCTGCAGGGATAGCAGAGGGGGGATGGTGGCTGTTCTGGAGGGACATGCCCACACTACCCTCCGACCTTCTGGGGTCGAAGGGTAGCATGGGCATGTCCCTACAGCTCTCCAGAGCAATGGTGGAAGGAGAGGTGAGTGGAGGGGACACGAAAAGCGGCGCCCTCACACACGGAGCCGCCTCTGGTTCAGCCTCCTTCTAGCGCTGCTCTGGAGGGCTGGAGGGACACGCCCATGCTACCTTGCAACCTCCAGGCCACGTGGAACTGCAGTATCAGGCTGAAAGAGACGCCTGAGGCTCCAGAGCCGCAGGTTGCAGACCCCTGGACTAGATCAAGGAAGTAGTGGCTGTTCTTCTGGCATGGTCTGAACTCCCATTGTTAATAATCCCCACTAGTCCCATGAGAGCCAAGGGTCAGGGGCACTTTGGATTGCAACGTTTTACAGGCAACGCTCACCAGTGTTCTCGATCCCAGACTGGAGCTTCTCAAAGATTCCAGTTCTTCTGTCATCTTTGATGCCAGAGCCTGAAGATACCCTCGTGCGTCTTTTTCATCACTCACCCTAGTGTTCAAAACACAGGAGTTACTCTTTCACTGAGCTGCGTACCTGAAAAGCCGACACAAGTGCACACGCCACTAACGAGCCCAAACAGGGTAACAGCCAACAACAAAATGGTGCGCTCTCCACATGGAAACATTCATTGCTGAACCCAGAGAAACAACAGACTGACACCACAGCTGAAGACCCAAACTGGACCTTCTCACTGAAAAGTTTTCCGAATTCAGAACCCTCTCTGAAAGCCAGAGTGATACAGTGGTTAAGAGCAGGTGGACTCTAATCTGGAGAACCAGGTTTGAGTCTCCACGCCTACACATGAAATTCGGACTCTAATCTGGTGAACCGGTTTTGTTTCCCCACTCCTACATTCCTGCCGGGTGACTTGGGGTTAGTCACAGTTCTCTCACAACTCTCTCAGCCTCACAACTACCTCACAAGGTGTCTGTTGTGGGGAGAGGAAGGGTAAGGAGTTTGAAAGCCCCTTTGAGTCTCCTTACAGGAGAGAAAAGCAGGGTATAAATCCAAACTCCTCCATTTCTAAGCCAATCACACAAGCAATTATTCCTAACGTTACATGGTGCAGGGGTCAACATCAACTTTATTTGGCTGATGCCCTGCTTTCTTCCTAAGAGCTCAGAGCTTCTCACATGTTGGTCAAAGGCAGTTTTCATCCAGACAGACTAAAAGGCCAGATTGGCAGAGCCACATCATGTGATTTCTGACCACTGTCTGCCATCTTCCCTCAAGGCAGCATGGTCTGCTGCAGAGAGATCTCTGTTTCCCCAATCGTATCACCTGTCGCCAAGAAAACACTTTTTTTTCTATTGCAACTGTGTGGAACGTTGTTTTTGGGAATGTCTGGGGCTGTCACAGTGGTCTCCAACCTTATCAAGGCCCTTTTGGATTGTGAGCATCCCCACAACATGATTACAATGGGGGCCGGGGCCAATTTAAAAGAAAGCCATGGGAGGTTCCAAGTCAAGCATCTGTCAGGATGGGCATCTGTCACAGCCCAAGGGGAGACGTCTGGAATGGCTCAGGTGGAGATGGGGCTTTGCATACCTATCTACACATGTTGACGGGCCTTTGTTTCTGTAATCTCTTTCTATGCGCTTCAACATATAGCTAACTAGGCTGACTCTGCCTGGCGCTCCAGGTGGGCGGGGGAGGAGTGGAGGCTGTGGGGGCAACCCAGCAGGAGATTGTCGCTTGACCTTGGGATGCTTGTCTGGAAAACAAAGTCTCTCACACCTCGTTTTCTTACATGCTCTGGAAAGATGGGGGGGGGGGGGCAGACGGGATGGAGAGAGACAAAGGGGAATAAATATGTCCGGCTTTCTGAAGCCTGAGTCTTCGAAGCCAACTCAACAAAGGCTACTGATCCTGTATCTAGAGTCTGCTTATTGATTATTGGTCGAAGACCTAACAGCATCCTCCTAGAATGGAAGCAGCTGTTTCTAAACAGATGTTTCCCGAAGATGCAAAGATGATGTTTCTTGGACTCTTGTAAAGTGCTCTTGCTTCAGTGAGGTAAAGTCCTTAGCTGTGGGTAAGAGATAATTTGAGTAAGAAGCGAGTGGGTGTCACAATACCCATCAGCAGAAATGCCAAAGGCCACTATGTTGGGGCTACCATGTAGGATCACTGATAACTACTGAACCTGACATAAATTTTCCCTTATTCCCATGTTACAATGAGAATTTTTGAAAGAAAAAAGTCCACTTGAAGGATATAGAATGTGCGGGGATACAAGACGGATGCCCGGGGGGGGGGGGGGGGGCAGCAAGATGCTAGAAAAATGATGAACACCATGGTTACAACCTTTTAAATTAACATTAAGCAATTTTTAACATATGACCTAGACATCCTCGCTTTGGTGAACCAGTTGACGCACAAGGTTAATACGCTCCCGTCGCAGTAATACAAACAGGAAGGACGGCGCACATCAATCAATATTTGCAAACGTGTGTGAATTTTTGAAGCATATCATCTGCGAGAACGCCCGCCTCTGTCCCCCGGGAGATTTGCTTCTATCAACGAGGCTCCAATGTATTTTTCAGAAGGATCTCCAAACGCCACGTACCACTGAATAATTTCCGCAATCTGAGCTTCCCAGTGGGCGACGGATTCCTTCTTTGCCGCCAAATCCTGAAGCTCATCCTCCAGCTGCCTGTTTTGCGCTGTAAGTTTATCCACAAAGGAACAGAGCTGTAAAGACAGAAGCAGTGGGTTTCACGCCACGGTCAGATCGGCTCTGTAGGGGCAAGACACCACACAGTGTATCGCAAAGGGTTTCAAAGAGCCATACGAAGGTCAGCTCTGCAGGTGGCAAAGCACACATGCAAGCCACCCTTTAGTGAAAGGCATTCCTGGCAGCTTCAGTTTTGGCCACGGTCAGTACTTGAATGGGAAACCACTCAGGAAAAATGGGGTTGCTACACGGAGGAAGGCACCAGTAAATCACCTCTGCTCTTCTCTTGCCTTGATCATCCTAGAATCATAGAGTTGGATGAGGCCCCAAGGGCCATCAAGTCCAACCCCCCGCAATGCAGGAACACACAATCAAAGGACTCCTGAGTCACACGATCGAAGCACACCCAACAGCTGGAGTCACTGTGAGTTGGTTGCAAAACAAGGCACCTTCTTCTTCAGCACAGGTAACAAAAGGGATGCATTCTGTTCAACATCCAGGATTATAACTTCCCATTTGGGACAGTGAGAATAATCTCCCTTCCCCACCGGTTAAAGACATCCATCACTTTTAATAAACGCTTGTTGGCAAAAGGTCCAAGGTTTTGTAACAACGCTTCAAGGAAATGAATGAGCTGCCCGCTGCGTCTGATGAAAAGGGTTTAACTGTGCTTTATCTCAAGTTATGTCAATTACCTTTTCATTTTCAGTTGTTATTTTCTTGTTATCTTCGAAGAGCATGGATCGCTCCCGCTCGTATTTCTCTTTCAGAGTTCCCACCGCTTCTTCCATCTCGCTGTGTCTAAGAGTGAAAGAAGATCATATGAATACCCTTTTCCCAGGAGGATTAAAAAGGGACTACTATGGCATTTTCAGGGGTTGGATGCATGTCTCCTCCTCTGAGAACCAGCGTTGTGTAGTGGTTAAGAGCAGGTGGATTCTAATCTGGAGAGCTGGGTTTGATCCCCCAATCCTCCACCTGAGTGGCGGAGGCTTATCTGGTGAACCAGATGTGTTTCCGCATTTCTGCTGGGTGACTTTGGGCTAGTCACAGTTCTCTCAGAACTCTCTCAGCCCCACCTACCTCCCAAGGCGTCAGTTGTGGAGAGAGGAAGGGAAGGGAGCTTGTAAGCCACCTTGAGTCTCCTTACAGGAGAGAGAAAGGTGGGGCATAAATTCAAACTCTTCTACTTCTCTTTAATTCTCAGACTCCACATAACTCTCAAGTTGGGGGGGGGACCCACATTTCTGAGACAGCAGCTGCACGTACAACTTACTTCTCTCTCTTGGCCTTGTCCAGCTTGTCTTTCAACATCAGAATCTCCTTCTGCAGTGCCAGCTGGTGGCTTTCTAAATCGTGCACCTCCTTCTTCACATTTTTCACCTCCAAGATGTGGGATGCTTCTCGCCTGACCAGCTCCTCTTCATAAAACAAGATCTTCTTCTCGAGCTCTGACTTCATTTTGGCCAGCTCCTGCTGGTGCTCCAGCATGGCCCCCGCGGCACGGCCCCCTTGCTTGAGCTGGGGAACAGCAAGAATAGACAAGTCATTCCTACGTACAGTTGAACTTCAGCATAAACTAGACCAGGTGTCTGCAACCTGCGGCTCTCCAGATGTTCATAAACTACAATTCCCATCAGCCCTTGCCAGCATGGTTGCAGACCTCTGAACTAGACTGTGGCCAGTTACCCACAGCCAGCTCTTGTTCTGCTTTAGCGCAAAAAGTTGAGCTACAAGTGCTCCCGCTTTCCACGGGGAAAGAAAGCACCGGCAGGGCAAGAGGAGTCCGTTGGGACAAGAAAGCTTGCCTCAACGTGCTTCCGCTTCTGGTGAGCGGCAGGGATCAACTATCCCAACGGCTTCAGGTAGCAATGAATCCAACATGTTCAGTACTGTGAACAAAGAAGTGCTTCCTCTGGTCTACACTGAATCCCTCCCCACCTATCACTGAGTGTCCCTGAATGCTATTATGAGAGAAGGAGAAAAGCATTCTCTCCCTGCTTTCTCCACCATTTCATTTCCTTTGTCTTGCTGGTGGCCTTTCCTAGTCATTCTTCCAGCTCTACAATGTTCAGTCTGAGACGAGGCAAAGAGAACTGGCCCCAGTATGCCCGATTCAGCCCCACCACAGAGTTAAATACAGGCACTGGGATACCATTGGTGCCTATTTCACCACTTGTGTACACTGAGCTGACACTGTCAAGGAAATATCCACATCCTTCCTGGTGTACCTTTCACCGCTAGGAACCCTCCATCCAGATTCCACCCATGTGCATCTGAGGTTAAAATTCTTTGCCTCGGTGTGCAACACCAGACACTTATTTTATTTTTTTTACTTCACTTATATTCCACTTTTCTCCCCAACGGGGAGCCAAAGCGACTAACTTTATTCTGTTCACCTCCATTTTATCCTCACAACAGCCTTATAAGGTAGGTTAGGCTAAGAGTATGTGTGTGAGAGAGACTGCCCCCAAAATTACGTAGCAGTGTAGGGAACTGAACCTCCCAGGTCCCAGTACGACACGTTAACCACGACACAAGGCTGACTCCTGCTGAATCCCTTTTACCCATTCTGTCATGACAGTTTGCAGAGAACACTCTGACACACTCCTCACAATTTGTTACAGTCCTCACCGTTCAGGTGTCATCTGCAAACTTACTTTACTGCTTGCCTGGGATCCCAGAATGTTTACGTTATAGCTCTATACAATTGTTAGGTTTTGTGCGGGTTGTCAAAGCACAGCTCTGGGATGGCTGGTGCACACAGAGCTACCACGGGGCTGCTTCGTTTTCCTTCCCATGGTAACAGTCAGCATGTCAGTAACCTCTTTGCATGCAGTGGTTTTGGGACCTTCCGGTCAGGGGTTGCACCTAATTGATTGAGATGCATTCCTAGCTTGATGCAGTTGCTACAAAATATATTGCCAGTGATTGCATCTAGTTGATTGAGATGCATTCCGACCTCAATGTAATTGCTACAAGACATATGTAACCAGCCTGATATATGTTACCACTGCTGTAATGGGACATTCTTTCATTGATCTTTTCTTTATGGCTTCATACGCTGAAAAGATAACTAGGCTTACCCCTGACACTTCTGGTCTCATGGGAAACAGGATGTTTCCATTGTCCTGTGGAGGCAGGAGGCCAGGTGGCTTTATCTCTATCTGTCACCCACCTTGGGGTGCCTCAGCTCCAAAATAATTCTTTCTTACATTCTTTGGGAAAATGGGAGGGGGGACTAACTTCTGAATAAAGGGCATAGCAAAAGCCAGGTTTGTCAGAACTGGTTTTAACAAGCTGGGTGCTTCGTTGCTTGCCAATAAACACTGATCAACAATACGGAGTTCGTTTATTGATTCAAGGTCCGAGACCTGACACTTCTCCGTGAGCCAGCCTAGATCTATTAGAAAAATTCCATGATGCACAGAGCAGGCTGCTTTCTGCAGATGGCCTGCACCAAAGACAGAAATGTAAAGCAGTCTCCACATGGCGTGTGTCTTACAAGCAATACCATCAGCGGCTGTGTCCCACCGTGAGACTGAAATCACTGTGCGACTGAAATCTGGAGGAATCTTGTCGGACACCCAGAATGGACAACTCACTACAACTGGAACACACATGCACAAAACACAAACCTTCCACTCTAGAAAGTTTACAATGAACAAAGCTGACGAGATGCTATTAGGAAGACAGCACCACCACACAGTTAGGATTGGATTTCTAGCTCTTGTTAAATAAAATATGTTTTCCTATTGCTTGGATTTTTTTAAAAAGGTATCACCTTTAGCGTTTCCAGTTCACTCTCCACCTGCTTAGAGAAAATCTCGCTGTGCTCCCGAAGTTTGCGCTCCTTTGATGCTTCTGCTGCGGCATCATCAAGTTGGGCCTCCAGCTACAAAGAGAGAAACAGGCCTAATTATTAAGCAGAAACAATCTTGAGCTCAGGCATCATCACTGTCTCTATGGCATGATGTGCCAGGAACCCCCGAAACCTTTAGAGCACAACTATGCTTCTTCAGGCTCAGGGAGGGAAGGTGGCATGGTAGTGGTCTGCAACCTGTGGCTCTCCAGATGTTAATGGACTACAATTCCCATCAGCCCCTGCCAGCATAGCCCAATCTCAATAAGTACTTGGAAAGGAGGTCACCAGGGAGGGCTCTGCAAAGGAAGGTAATGCCAAACCACCTCTGCTTCTCATTCCTCTTGAAAGCCCATTCCTGGGGTTGTCAAAAGTCAGTAATGGCATTTAACACACAGCTTATTTCAATTTCATTTCAATTTTAATTTATACCCCGCCCTATCCCCAAAGAGCTCAGGGCTGCTAACAACATGATAAAACAGTACAATAAAATAGAATAACCAACAATAACAATAATAAATGCATTAAGAACTAGAAATAAGACCAAAATACTCCTTCCTACGGGCCCGTGATTTGCCATGCTTTACAGAGCTCCACACTTGATTTTTTAAAATAGCCGACTGAAATCCAGTAAGCGCTAGTTACGTTTAAAAGCCTTAACACCTTCCGAGTCAAACCAGTGCAACACAGCTCCTTAAGAATAGAGAACCCTGCTGTGAAAGAAGTTCTCGTTAAAAGAAGCAGGCATCAATTCCAAGCTCTTAAGAATAGAGAACCCTACTGTGAAAGAAGTTCTTATTAAAAGAAGCAGACATCAATTGCAAGCTCCCAGCTCCTGGAAAGTGTGTGTGTTGGGGGGAGGGGGGGAGGGGTTTTTTACGGGCGAGAGCGGAGGGCGAACATCTGGGATGCTCCATCATCTCTACCAAGTGATAGCCCCAGATTCTCAACCTTCTGCCAGGTCCCCCAAAATGCTGAGGTATTCTTTTGAAACCAAGACAGAACTGTCCATCTTGGGAATTAGTGTGCTTTAATTGAAAACTGTGAAAATAAGTCATTTTAAAGGGACACCAATAGCCAATAATATGAAAGAGAGGCGGGTACCTCAGACACTTCCGAATAAGGCTGTAAGAAGTTGTGTTAGCTTTATAGTTCAATTGTGTCTAACAAAATGTGACTGCGTTTGGCATTTATCATTTGTTATTTGTGCAGACGGGGAGAGATGACAACAGTAAGCCCATAAAAACCCAGAGCGGGGCCAAAAGATCCTGTTATGATGAAGAAGAGGAGTTTGGATTTATATCCCCCCTTTCTCTCCTGTAGGAGACTCAAAGGGGCTGACAATCTCCTTGCCCTTCCCCCCTCACAAAAAAACCCTGAGAGATAGGTGGGGCTGAAAGAGCTCCGAGAAGCTGTGACTAGCCCAAGGTCACCCAGCTGGCGTGTGTGGAAGTGCACAGGCTAATCTGAATTCCCCAGATAAGCCTCCACAGCTCAGGCGACAGAGCGGAGAATCAAACCTGGTTCCTCCAGATTAGATACACGAGCTCTTAACCTCCTACACCACTGCTGCTCCTTGATGACAGAAACAGCAAAGGACTGCATTCATGGAGCATGTGGTTCATACATTACACAGGAACATACAACCTCACACACCAATTGAAGGGCAGCAGGGAAAAAGAAAACTACTGATATGAACAAACTCATCCCACAGTGTGACTATTTCAAGCAGCTGAAATCCATTAGCTACAGGTCCCCTGCACAAGTACCTCTTTCCTTGCTTTCTCCGATTTCCGGATTTCCTGTCTCATGGAGTCCATTTTCTGCATGACCACTTCCACTTCTTCCTCTTTGTCACGGAGCTGCCGAGAGAGCTTCTGCTTCTGCGAGCGCAAGTCTGCCATCCTTTCGTTCAGCTCTGAGAATTCGTGCATT
Organism: Sphaerodactylus townsendi; assembly: GCF_021028975.2. Taxonomy (NCBI): domain Eukaryota; kingdom Metazoa; phylum Chordata; class Lepidosauria; order Squamata; family Sphaerodactylidae; genus Sphaerodactylus; species Sphaerodactylus townsendi. Next base: position 162,889,835 of record NC_059426.1, read on the forward strand.
GCCAGCTTCCTTTGCTGATGGGCGTCTTTCAGTTCTTTCGACTGCCCCTTTAGCCTCTCGGAGGCTTCGACCAGTTGCTGGCGAAAAAGAACGGCCCAAACAAGTTTTCAGAATTAGGTTCTGGGAATGGCTGAGTGCTAATTAAACAGCGGACGGCAGTTTTGTCGAAACACACAGGCGCACACTGGGTACGCTGCCTTGCCCTGCTCCCATACCCAATGCGGCAGGCATTTTGACAGCAGCATTCAAACATAAGAACATAAGAACTAGCCTGCTGGATCAGACACAAAAGACCTCTGCTAGACGCCCCAGACAGCCACTGCCAGACTGAGTAGTCAGTACTTGGTAAACCAAAGGGCAAATTCAGTATTAGAAGAAGAAAAGTTTGGATTTATATTCCACCTTTCTCTCCTGTAAGGAGACTCAAGGTGGCTTACAAGCTCCTTTCCCTCTCCCTACAACAGACACCTGGTGAGGTAGGTGGGGCTGAGAGAGTTCCAAAGAACTGTGGTCACCCAGCAGGAATGTAGGAGTGTGAAAACACATCTGGTTTATCAGATAAGCCTCTGCCACTCAGGTGGAGGAGTGGGGAATCAAACCCAGTTCTCCAGATTAGAATCCACCTGCTGTTAACCACTACACCACGCTGGTTCTCAGAGTCTTCATGTGTGTGCCGGGAGGCTCCAGTGGAAAGGTGGAAGGGGACAAAATCATCCCTACTGCCTCTTCTATCAATTTAGGTCCACCAAGAGGGAGGAGGGGGCAATTTCACATCCTCCACACTGAGCATAATGACCAGGATTATTGATTAGCCCATGACCCTGGGGAAGTTCATTTCCAGGGTCAGAAAGGCCTGCTGGTGAGAAGCGGAAAATTAGAAAGATCTGTAATGGTTGCATCTGCAGTTCACTGGCTCCAACGGTCTGTCGATATGTCCTCAATGTCTTCCTCTTCCACCACTGTTCCTTATATCCCACTGCTGTCCCATTCTTCCAGGCAAGCGCTTCCTTCCTTTTCTAATTTTGTTTCTCTCTCTTTTTTTTTAACCTCCCATACATAGTCTCCACAAATATATGTGTTGTAGTGAAGCCCTATGGTGCACAGTGGAAACCTGCAGTTTTGCAATCAAAACCCTGCTTATGACCTGAGTTTGATCCCAAGTTGGTTTCAGGTAGCTGACTTAAGGATGACTCAGCCTTACTCCTTCCGAGGTCAGTAAAATGAGTACCCAGCTTGCTGAAGGTAAAGTGTAGATGACTGAAGGCGGCAATGGCAAACTGTTCTATAAACTGGGGTGTTGTGCGGTTTGCGGGCCATATGGCCGTATTCTGGTAGCATTTTCTCCTGACGTTTCGCCTGGAGGATCTCTGAAGATGCCAGCCACAGATGCAGGCGAAACGTCAGGAGAAAATGCTACCAGAACTCAGCTGTACAGCTACAAACCACACAACACCCCAGTGATTCCGGCCATGAAAGCCTTTGGCAATACATTATCCTATAAACGTTGTCTGCCTAGTAAACATTGTAATGTCACATCACCCCATGGGTCAGTAACGGCCCAGTGCTTCTATAGGGGACTACCTTTACCTTTAATGGATTAAGAGTGCCAAATACAGATCAAGAACTCCTGGATTCTGATCATTCCCCACTATGAAGCTTGCTAGCTCAGGTAGTGACGTATCTAAATAGTGACCTATTAGGTGCTGCTGCGACGAGTACATGGGGTAAATCACATTTGCTGCTGGAACTTCATAGTAAAAAAGAGAGCCTACAACAGTCTTGCCACCTCTGTTCCCAGGCACTGCCGCCACAACAGAAGCACGTTCTACTTCTTAATACCTTGTGAAGATCCTCCTTTTCTTGCCTTAATATTCTGGATTGCTTCTCGAGCCCTCTCAACTTGTGGGCGGAGTCTTCATGCTCTTGCCGTAGTGTCACTGCGTCTTCCAGCTGCCGTTCTAGCCTGTTTGAATCTGTAAATGTTTTTAAAAAGAGGATTCTTTCACATGGGTGGCATAACCAGCTACCCTACACTCTTTGCCTTTAACGACGGACCATTTAAATCCGGAAGCCTAGAGTGAGCTTGAGCTCTCCCCCCTCTTCTGTCGAAATGCACGAGAGAAGCCCCATTATACCCACCTTGGCTTATCCTGCAGCCAAAGATGGAATAAAAATACAATTTTGCCTGGAGGTAGACCTAACACCTGGGCCAAGAAAACTTGGATACCAAAGGCCAAATAAATTATGCAACACAAGCTTCCCCCTCTGCCATCTGCTCATTTCACAACATTGACTCTGCTTCCAACATCCATGTTTTCAAAGGCTGGGATCCAAAGAGCTACTTGAGGCATGCCCACTGGGATTGTTTATGCTTTTCCCTCTTGGAACAGTGGAGTGACTTATAATGCCATATTACAATTCAGGGTTACGTTTTAAAGCAGTTTTGCCGCCTGACTTTGAGGCAGGGCTATTGGGGGCAGGGGGGGGGACTTAGTGGAACAGAATTGCAGCAGCTTGGGTCACAGCAAAGGTGCTGCTGGGGAAAGTTTGTGTTCTTCTGAATGTGCAGGGCAGGATGAATGCTTGGGGTGGGGGGTGGGGGGGGTGGACTGGAGGTTCTCTTCAGCCTTGCTTGAGGGATCTTGCTATTTAAGAATGCCAAGCCCAAAGCTTTCAGCACTGGCTTTTCAAAGGTCTGGGAGATGCTGGGGAGAAGGCAGGAAAAGAACTGCAAGTGATGTTCCAACCTTGCACGCCTGATATACGCTGCTGTTTTATTACCCCCACAGCCTGCTGTTTTCCATTCGTACGTTCAAGGTGGATAAATCGTAATTGTACAAATAAATGATATTAAGTCAACAACAGAAAAGTGAGGAAGGAACACCGGGACTGCTGGGACAGGTCCTTCCTACTCTGAGGGTGGAGTGATTCCTCCCATGAGGTCAGAAGTCAACTCCCATCTCTATTCATTCAAAGTTTGGGGGGGGGGGGGAGATGTGACTTTTCCATTAATTCAAAATACTTTGTAAAATACCACTGAATCATTGCATTGAAAAATACCAATGAAAATACCATTGAATCTGTAAATACAACTATGTGTAGGATAGTGATGGCGAACCTTTTTGAGACCGAGTGCCCAAATTGCAGCCCGAACCCCACTTATTTATCGCAAAGTGCCAACCCAGCAATTTAACCTGAATGCTGAGGTTTTAGTTTAGAAAAAACCAGTTGGCTCCCTCTTCCTCTGCCCCACCCACTCGAGCAGGGGCCAGCCTGCTCTAGCCTCCAGCAAGTCCCGCACACACTGCTCTGTGCCTCTCTAGCATCTCTGCCTCCTCTGTGCCCACCCCTCCTCGGGCGGCAGCCACCTGGAGTACAGGCACCAGGTCTGCCAGCCGAGTCCTCCCTGCTCACCGCGGTGCATGCACGTCGTGCTCAGTGGCCCAGGCCAGCCTAGATGGGTGTGTGTGTATGTGTGTGTGTGATTTTCTGCCCCCCACATGATGAATTCTGTGTGCGCGTGCCCACAGAGAGGGCTTCGAGTGCCACCTCTGGCACCCATGCCATAGGTTCGCCATCACTGGCGTAGGAGAACTGCCCTGATCTAGATGGCCAAAGTTAGCCTCATGTCATCATACCTCAGAAACTAAGCAGGTTTGGCTATAGTTAGTACTTGGATGGGAGACCACCTAGTCCAGGGTGCCTCTGCAGAGGCAGGCAATGGCAAACCACCTCTGTTTATTTCTTGCCTTGAAAACCCTATTGAGTTGCCGCAAGTCAACGGCAACTTGACATTGCTTTACACAGACACATCGGAGGGCCAGAATTGAGTCCAGTAGCAATTTAGAGAGGAACAAGATTTTTGAGGGACAAGACTTTGAGATTCAAAGCTCCCTTTGTCAGATACGCGTATGAATGGAGATCCGTGGTTCCTTTATCCCAATCAGAAGGCTGGGGAAGGGGTATTCCAAAGAAAGGAATCTGGTTTCTTTTTCACTATGCACCAGGCAAGGTAGGGATATTTATTTTATAGCACCATACACTGCAGGCTGTGTAGGTTCCTTGCCTAGTGGATATCTAAGTCTATGTAAGGACTTTCTGCTTTGGACAAAAAAACTTGACGTTTTCTCAGAATGGTGGAAAGAACAGTTGACCTTGGGCACTAACAGTAACTTTGCTCTTAGTACTACCCTCGTGAAAAGCAGAGTCTGCTTCTGATGGCCAAAGTTCCTAACTACGGCACACCGCAAGCGGATGCAGTGCTACAAAAGAAAGTACTATTAAACGATAGCGTTTTTAGAGAGACCTCTCTAATGGGTTTAAATGGATGTTCCTTGAGCACTTCCCAGAACTCCACAGAGTCACCAGGAAGAGGAGCAGTGTAATTCTGGGGGATTGATGAGACGCACATCTCACAGAAAACAGCCAGCATACAGATGCCTTGTCGATGGGCCGTAGCACTTTAGCCAATATTGCTGCTTGAGAGAGCCAGCGTGGCATAGTGGTTAAGAGTAGGTGCACTCTAATCTGGAGAACCAGGTTTGATTCCCCGCTCTGCCACTTGAGCTGTGGACGTTTATCTGGTGAACCAGATTAGCTTGTGCACTTCAACACATGCCAGCTGGGTGACCTTGGGCTAGGCACAGTTCTTTGGAACTCTCTCAGCCCCACCCACCTCACAGGGTGTTTGTTGTGAGGGGGGAAGGGAAAGGAGTTTGTAAGCCTCTTTGAGTCTCCTTACAGGAGAGAAAGGGGGGATATAAATTCAAACTCTTCTTCTTCTGTAGAGTACTGGAATGCAGCTTCTGTTTTAGCTTAATCTATGGAAACAGATGGACCTGCCAGAATGCGCCTTTAGTGTTCTTCCTCTCCCTCCTTCCTGTATGTGCATGCCCTTCAAGATGTTGGGGGCCTCTTAGAGGGTGACGTGATCTGTACTACCTGCTCCACATAATCTAGACTTAACAGGCATTTCCACTCAGTTTTAAGAACATAAGAAAGAGCCTGCTGGATCAGATCAGAGTCCATCTAGTCCAGCATTCTGCTACTCGCAGTGGCCCACCAGGTGCCTTTGGGAGCTCACATGCAGGATGTGAAAGCAATGGCCTTCTGCTGCTGCTCCCGAGCACCTGGTCTGCTAAGGCATTTGCAATCTCAGATCAAGGAGGATCAAGATTGGTAGCCAGAGATCGACTTCTCCTCCATAAATCTGTCCAAGTCCTTTTTAAAGTTATCCAGGTTAGTGGCCATCACCACCTCCTGTGGCAGCATATTCCAAACACCAATCACACGTTGCGTGAAGAAATGTTTCCTTTTATTAGACCTTATTCTTCCGCCCAGCATTTTCAATGTATGCCCATGGTTCTAGTATTGTGACTTTTCTGGTAGTTGTAGACAAGCTGAATTTGGGTGTGGATTAAATCCCTGAGTTATCGTGTGGGCTCTACCAGAGGCTTCCATGGATTCATCATAGACATCTCAACTAAACCATGCCTATAGGACCAAATTGCAGTGATACAGAGCAGCATCACCTTTTCCTCCCTGAATTTCCTTATTAGTTGGGGGGAAGGAGCACAAGAGTTTCTTTGATGTTTTTGTTGGCCGGATTTTTCCAGTTCTTCTTTCAGTAACAGAAAGTCATCTTGAGGTCTGACAGGCCTTGCAGGGCCCTGGTGTGCCTGAGCCTATTTTTTGAGAAGGGAGGGGAACAGAAAGAAAGAAAGAAAGAAAGAAAGAAAGAAAGAAAGAAAGAAAGAAAGAAAGAAAGAAAGAAAGAAAGAAAGAAAGAAAGAAAGAAAGAAAGAAAGAAAGAAAGAAAGAAAGAAAGAAAGAAAGAAAGAAAGAAAGTGTGTGAGAGAGAGAGAGAGAGAGAAAGAATAAAATGACTTTTGCCTAAGGCATTTGTGCCCTCCTGTGGCTAGTTGTGAGAGCATCTGATTGCAGGCTAATAAACTCTTCAGCCACCATTTTGCCATGGCCACAAATGATTGGTTATACGACTCTCCCCCAAATTTAGCGTCTCTGCTGACTGAGGATGAAGGGGAGTGATGCTGTGTGGCTACACTGAAAAAGGGCCCAATATTGGGCTCACCCTCATCATAGCAATTTTCCCCGCGGAGTCATTTTCTCTCTTAACTCGGTGCTGATACGACACCTGTAAATTGAGAATTTGCCTTCCCTGGCCTGAGTTCCCTCCCCAGGACTTGGGAGTGACAATCCAATTGACACTGTAAGGAAGGGTATCTCCTCTGAAGCTGGTGCTGGGGACCACTCATTGTGCTTCTTCATCCAAGGAGGACATATAGCCACCTGAGGAATCCTCTCCGAAGATCTGTGTTTCCACTGTCTGAAGCAGTAAGTTGATGGGCAAAATAATAGGAGGAGGGGCTTTTCTGGATTACAAACAAAGGGAAGAATGAGAGGAACAAGCAAGGTGGAATAGGTAGCAACAGGAAAGCAGAGGGGTCTGAAGGAGGACAGAGATCATTGACACCCTATCCCAGGGGTCTGCAACCTGTGGTTCTCCAGATGTTCATGGACTACAATCCCCATCAGCCCCTGCCAATTGGTCGTGCTGGTAGGGGCTGATGGGAATTGTAGTCCATGAACATCTGGAGAGCCACAGGTTGCAGACCCCTGGCCTATCCTCATTTCCTGTCCTGGAAGGGAAATGCAGAAGAGGGCAACTTCCACCAGTGGAGGCAGGAAGTTAAATGCAGGACCTGACTGATAATCTGGAAAGGAAGGGGCATTTCCCATGCTAAGATACACTCCTCCTGCTCAGAGAGAGCACTTCTTCCACTAATGCAAACTGATTGCTCAAACAGCTACACAACAGAAGGCAGTCGCTGAAGCCTCACCTTCTGCTCTGATATTATGCCAGTGAAAGGGTTAGCAGAAGAAGAAGAGTTTGGATTTATACCCCACCTTTCTCTCCTGTAAGGAGACTCAAGGTGGTTTTACAAGCTCTTTTCCCTTCCTCTCCCCACAACAAACACCTTGAGAGATAGGTGGGGCTGAGAGAGTTCTGAAGAACTGTGACTAGCCCAGGGGTAGGGAACCTGCGGCTCCCCAGATGTTCAGGAACTACAATTCCCATCAGCCCCTACCAGCATGGCCAATTGGCCATGCTGACAGAGGCTGATGGGAATTGTAGTTCCTGAACATCTGGAGAGCCGCAGGTTCCCTACCCCTGGACTAGCCCAAGGAATGTAGGAGTGCGGAAACACATCTGGTTCACCAGATAAGCCTCTGCTACTCAGGTGGAGGAGTGGGGAATCAAACCCGGTTCTCCAGATTAGAATCCACCTGCTCTTAACCACTACACCAATGTTACAACACCACTGGTTGTGAAGTGTGATGAAAATCTAATCCAATTTCCCCTGCCCCCATCATTTGTACAGAAAGGATGAATTTGCAATTTACTCATTGCCTGCGAACAAAGACTAAATTTTCCACAAATTTTGAAAACTTGGGGGGAACCTCTGGGTGGGAAAGGGGACAAGGACACAGAAATTTTGTTAAACACGGAAGCCTATTCAATACTCACTCTCTTGCCAAAGCAAAACTTATTTTACTGCTTTAATAATACAAAATGCATTATTCAGAACACTGCTAGCATATAAAATTATATTACTCGGCACTTTTATGCCACCTTAAATTTGTTTGTGCAGAATTTGCAAATATACCCCAAATTAGTGCACGTACTGTAGAGTGCTGCACCTTATGCTACCTAACAGCACGTACATCTTTGCTTTGGCAACGTGAGAAGGGAAAAAAACATCTGAAAATAGGAACCACAAATTTTGTAGTAAATTGAAAGCTGTCCATAAGAGGCCTTAAAACAGTCCTGTACAGTCAAAGCATTAAGAGCTATTGTTAGAACTGGATAGACTCTTGCTAATCAGGACATCTAAAGTCCACATTTCTTATCAAAATTCCAAGTTGAAGGGATGATCCAGAACCCCTACCCCGGCAGCATTTAAGGCCAGTAAGAAGGTGAAATGAACTGCCAACTTGACTAACACTCAGAACAAGCAGACTCAATTGCTTTCACTCAACTGCTTTCCTCCTGCACCTTAAGAACAGAACTAATTATGGCAAAACAAACATACTCAGTGATTCAATGGGCTAATATGTGTGCTAAGTTCTGCAACCTTGTCTACACTGCATGAAAGGTTGGAGCTCCTGTTCTGCCCTCCCTTGCTCCATAATATATTGGTGGTGGAAAATGCCATCAGCCTGCAGCCAACTTTGGGCGACCGTGTAAGGTTCTCAAGGCAAGAGACGAATAGAGATGTCCTGTCATTACTGGCCACTGGTCAGTTGCACCCCTGGTCTTCCCTGGTGGCCTCCCGCCCATGAACTAACCAGGACTTACCTCCTCTAAAACACTTCCTTCTTTGGACTAACGATGATAGTTGGTGTTTGGAATATGCATGCCACAGGAGGTGGTGATGGGCCACCTGAACCTGAGAAGGCTTCTAAAAGGGGCTTGGACAGATTTATGGAGGAGGAAATCGATTTACTGGCTACCAATCTTGAGAGTCCCTCTTTGATCTGAGATTGCAAATCTTGCCTTAACAGTCCAGGGTGCTCTCAGGGAGACAACAGCTCGCTTGAGAAGGCCGGAATACCATTGCTTTCACATCCTGCATGTGAGCTCCCAAAGGCACCTGGTGGGCCACTGCGAGTAGCAGAATGCTGGACTAGATGGACTCCGGTCTGATCCAGCTGGCTTGTTCTTATGCTCTTATGCTCTCTATTCTGCATTGGTTAGACCTCACCTGGAATATTGTGTACAGTTCTGGGCACTGCAGTTCAAGAAGGAAGTTGACAAGCTGGAACGGGTCCAGAGGAGGGCAACCAAAATGGTAAACGGTCTGGAATCCATGCTCTACGAGGGGAGACTTAGGGAGCTGAGGATGTTTAGTTTGGTGAAGAGAAGGTTAAGAGGTGACATGATAATCCTATTTAGATATTTGAAGGGATGTCATGTTGGTGAGGAAGCAATCTTGTTTTCTGCTGCTCCAGAGGCTAGGATCAGGAAAGAGTAATCTGTTCAAGGTGAAGGAAAAGAGATTCCACCTAAACATTGCAAAAACTTCCTGACAGTAGGGGCTGTTCGACAGTGGAATGGACTACCTCGGAGTGTTGTGAAGTCTTCTTCTTTGGAGGTATTTAAAGAGAGGCTAGATGGCTATCTGTCAGGAGTGCTTTCTTTATGTGCTCCTGCATTACAGGGGGTTGGACTTGATGGCCCTTGAGGTCTCTTCCAACTCTATGATTCCATGACCTTGCTTAGCTTCCGAGATCAATCTAGCCTGGGCCATTCAGGTTGGTTATTACAGAGACATATACGGAAGCAAAGATTCCACATGTCTTAAACAAAGCATCTCACATACATGCTGTGAATATTTAATTAACAGGGCTACAAGAAAAACTGCTGATGGCATCTGTTGGATAAATATGGTCAATCTAAGAATGAAGTTTCTCAGCACAGTGAATGAATGAAGGATCCACTTAGGTAGGTATGATACTAAATACGGAGCAAGCTGAAAAAATGTTTTTATGAGGGACTCTCGCATCAAGTTCCTCGGATAAAGCTTGTACCTTTGTGGGAGAAAGCAAGATTAGGAGAAGAGGATATCCTGGGACTTTTATGGAAAGAAGGAAAAAATATCACATTATCTAAATGAACCTTACAGATTTCTCGCATTCTTGAATTCCCTTGTGGGAGTACCTCCTATCAGACTGAAGGAAGCGATAAGCTCTCGTTCCAAAAAAAATTCTAAATGCTATTTAAGATTCTGCCTGCCACAGCTCTTGAAAGCCACATTAGAACCCAATCTGTCACGCATTTGCACAAGCAATGCTCCAACAGCTTACTAACAAGAAACCTCTCTTCGCTGTTGAAGTTGTTTGATCTTTGTTCCCGAACTAAGGGAGAAACCCATTAAAATATGGTGGTCGCATACCTGCTATTTTGTTCTTCAAGCGCTCTATTTCCTCATTTAACTTCTTTATTTCTTTATCCCGGCTTGTGTTTGTCATCAGGCGAGCAGAACCGTGAAGGGACTGAACAGCTTGGGTGGATTCTGAAATTGAACAAGAAGCGCACACCATGTTAAGCCAAATGTGACACATTCTGCCGCTTGGCCACCCGTAGCACCAGGGGAAAATGACGAGGATCACCTTGCAACTTCCTGCTCAGCTCTAGCTTCTCCTGCTCCAGCCTCCGTATTCTCCTTTCGTACGCCTCTATTTGCAAGCTGTTGTCCAAGTCGCGCTGCACATCCTCGTCTTTGGTGATACCGCTGGACTGCATCACCCCCTTGAGGGAGCCTCTGTCCGAAAAGCAGCTGGAACCAGAATGCAGAACAGAACATGTTCTAATAATGAAGGACAGGTCCCATCAATGGCCATGATTGACCACAGGGAATTTCCACATCCAGAGGCAGTAAAACTTCCCAATACCAGCACTAGGAGGTAGCATCAGGGTTGGAGGCAAGGAAACCAGGGCTTCTAAGACCTGGCTGTGGTTGGCTCTGCATGGTAAGAGGGTTGGCTGCTGTGTAAAGCAGTATGCTAGGATAGATGGACCACCAGTCTGCTGGCCAGGCTCTACTGATGTTCTTAACGGACGCGTTTGACCCGAAGAAATAGGTTTCCTGTTGGAAACTCAACAGCCTGAAACAAACATAGTTCACTGCATTTTCTCACATCCTACCTCACTGCCACCACTCTAGAGCCACCATGGTGGTTAAGAGCAGGTGCACTCTAATCTGGAGAACTGGGTTTGAGTCCCTGCTCCTCCACTTGAGCTGTGGAGGCTTATCTGGTGAGCCAGGTTAGCTTGTGCACTCCAACACACGCCAGCTGGGTGACCTTGGGCTAGTCACAGTTCTTCAGAGCTCTCTCTGCCCCACCTACTTCACAGGGTGTTTGCTGTGAGGGGGCGGGAAGGGAAAGGAGACTGTAAGCCCCTTTGAGTCTCCTTAAAGGAGAGAAAGGGGGGTATAAATCCAAACTCTTCTCTTTGTCTTATCATTTCTTGGGTTGGATCCCACAAATCATGAGTACAAAAACAACTATTTGCAGCTATTTGATGCAGCTATTTCCTGCTTTCCCTTTCCTCTACAGCCTTAGGAAATCTTCAGATAGGTGGTGATGGAGGTACCAGGGCCCTTGTGGGTAAAAAGCCATGTGGCATTGGTCACTGCAATGAGGAGGGGAACTGTGACTAGTCCAAGGTTACCTAATGGGCTTCATGTAGAGGAGTGGGGAAACAAACCCAGTTCACCAGATAAGAGTCTGCTGCTTATATGGAGAAGTGGGGAATCAAACCTGGTTCTTCCAATTAGAATCCATCGCTTTTAACCACTGCACCATGCTGGTTAGACACTACAGTAGAATCCACCGCTTTTAGCCATTACATCATAATGGTTCTCCTGAGCAATGTCATCCCCTTGTTCCTTTTCCATCAGCAGTGATTCTGATGGAAGAAATTCCAGTAACGCTAGAAGGGAGCTTGCCCAGTTCCCCCGCATCACTGCAGCTCCCCCTAGAGGACCCTTAACATCCTGCATCAGCTTCTCAAAGTACTCAGGGGGTTGCTGAAGGAGCGTGTGGGAAAGAATTGTGCTTCTGAGCATTGCTGTGGTCAGGCTTCATGAACCTCAACTGCTGGTGTTTCCACAGTTGAAATATAGCTAGTAACTTTTTATGACACAGATATGCTGCTCTATAAGGCCCTTGTGCCATGATGGCGCTACAAGACAGTCTATCTTAGTGACTGGAAGCAAAGAAAAATAACAGAAACTCAAAAACTCATTCTTAACATTTTACAGGACAATTCAACAAATTACTCTAAAGACACGACAACTCTGTTAACCTGAACACAAGCATTGTTGCACAAAGCCCTGAGTCTTGAGGACTTTTTTACGAACCTTTCCGTTGTGTAGGTAAACCCAACAAAAGGTAAATGCAATCCAGAAAAGCCAGTGTGAGAACCAGGTGGTATCATTTCCTACCAAAAAAAAGAGAAGTCCCTAAGATTAAAGGTAAGCAAAATAATAAAAAAACACTAGTCCCCCATATGATCTTAACATGGATATCAAGTAAAACAAAAACCGCACAAACATATTGGGATAAATAATTGCTGAAGTCTGATGTGTGTGGTCTAGGAGGGCAGGGCAGGGCAGGGCAGGGCGATGCGGTCGTGTAGGTATGTGGGCCCAAGACCGCTATAACAAAGAAGAAAAGAAACACTCACTGGGTTTCTCAGCACATCATCATCTACATCGAAGTTGGATGTGTCTGAAGGGCTGCTAACTTCTGGAATGTAAGGTGCTTCTAAATTTCGGATATTGTCCCAGTTGAGTCCTTCAAAAAATGCATGCGACTTGAAATCCTCTATTCCGTTCTGACCCAAACGACGTTCTCTGCTACATATAAGCCGCTGAATCAGGTCTTTTGCGTCTTCGGATACATCTGTAACATGGGATGGAAACTGAAACCTCTCCTGGGGAAGGGGGAGGGAAAGAAAGCCTTTGATTCAAATTTCTAGAATGAGAAAACGCTGCAGAAGAGATACTTTTACAACAGGTTTACTAATGCAAGGGAAACAAAGTCACAGCAGTGTTATTACTAATGCCAATGAGTTAACAGTCCAACATTAATAGTAAAGGCATAAACCAAATCTTGCAATTAAAGATAATGAAGAAGACAGGATTTGAAAATATGAAAACAAAATTACCGAGTCGTTTAAATCTATGCTTTGGGAAAGACTGAAATAATTAAATGGATGACAACCCAGCAAAAAGTTCATGACAGTGGACTGACCAGTAATATCAATTTTTAGAAAACTGTGTCTATCACATTCCTGTGAACATCATTAACTGATGGAACAGGAAAGCATAAGGGATGTGATTTTCTATCAAACACTTAATTCTTCTATGCTCTTTGACTTTTAACTAATACAAATCTTTAGTTGTATTCTCATCTATATGCCTGTAAAGATGCGGGTACAGTAAAGGTAGTTCAGCAGAGGAATTGGCTGTCTAGGAAGGAGGTGAGCTCCTCCTCTTTGGTAGTCTTCAAGCAGTGGCTGGACAAACAATGGCCAAGGATGCTCGAGGCTGATCCTGCATTAAGCAGGGGGTTGAACTAAATGGCCTGTATGGTCCCTTTCCAACTCTATGATTCTATGTCCATGTCTGGCCTAAGATCACACTCTGAATTTCACAGTGACAAAGATTTCGTTTTCCCCAGGCTTAATCCAATACTCTAACCCAGGGGTGACCGACTCTGGCGCTTCAGATGCCAGCAGGGGCTGATGGGAATTGTAGTCCATGAACATCTGAAGCTCCAGAGTTGGACATCCCTGCTCTAACCCATAAGATTGGATCTCATTTTGTTCAGCTTTGCAGGTGTATGAGGTTGAAACAGATGAGGGGAGAATCCTCAGTTTCCATGGGCAAAAGGTGAGATTGAAAAAACACACACAGAAAAAATATGAAAGTCTACTCCCAAGTACTTAACAACCTCAGAAATGGAAGGTCTGCTCTCCATTACATAACAGTTTCAGAACGCATAATATGAATTTTGCCTATCAATTTCATGATTTCAGGAGAGTGAGGATAATATCTAATGAATATTATATTCATGGCTTATGAGTTTTTATTCTTAGAAAGGGACAATATTTAAATTCTGCAATATTTGTATACTATTTGTGATGCATGTAATTATTCTCCCAAAGCAATTCACAATAACAGCGCAATTAAAAATAATATCTATTAAAGTAAACAGAGAAATCAGCAATTACAAAAACAAGGAGGATTTAAGAAATATTTAAGTCCCTAAACCAGGGGTACCCAGCGCAGGGCTCTCCAACACTTTTCCAGGTGCCCACAAAGTGGTTTCAGAAAATGAGGAGGGGAATAGGTAGGGCTCCTGCCCTGAAGCTTCAGACTGGCTGTGCAAATTAAAATAATTTTGGGGGCAGCTACCATTACAGTGTTGGTGTTATTACCAATCACTCCTCATTCCCAGGATATTTTTAAAAAATATTCCTCTTGTCCCCTGCAGCTGGACTTCCTCTGTGTATGGTTGGCTCCGCCTCCCAGGGTGCTCTTTGGTGGTTGCGACCGTCACCCTGTGTCATAATTCCAAAGGTGCCCACAGGCTCAAAAAATGTTGGGGATCCCTAACTTAAATGGTCAGATCTACCATAAAAGCCCAACAGAATATAAGGGGCTCTACTTCTCTCCTTTCTAACGGAGGGGAGTATATCAACTTGAACTGGAGAGAATTTCTCAGCTCAGTAATCACTCCCTAAGCCGTGTCTGTGGCAAACTCCCTGACTGATAATGAGCAAGGCTGATGAATTTTAATCATTCCTGCTCCATTTTTAACGTTGCAAACTGATTTTACTGTAACAGATTAAAACTGTACGCATCACGCAATCAATATTAATAAGCGCGACTTTAAGGCAAAGCAAATTAGCATCGCCCGTCACGACCATATTTGTTTGGAAATATTCACTGATTTTAATGAAACTTGCTTCCAAGTAAGGAAGTTAAGGATTGCAATGTAAGCACTATGCATATTCTCCCTCCCCGGAGATGTCAAACAGGGAGAATTTAAGTCTGTTTTTAAAAAATGCCATTTTTTCCGTGGGAGACACCTGTAAACTGGAAACATCTTGACAATTCCCAAGAAAAAGCCAAGAATTTCAGGAAGAACCCTGAAAATGACTTACTCCTGCCATGCTCCAAATAAAGGCTTGTGCAATTGTCCGAATAAAGCAGTTTTCTAGTGTTCTGGAATCAGGGGTGTTACCACAGTGGCCTGGCCGCCCCCCTCCACTCCCAGAACCATTTTGGGGTAAGAAACTGAGTCTCCATCTGGAGTTTGAATGGCCTAGTCAGTTTGTTTTAAACTGTTTTATTGTTTTAATCTATTTATTGGAATTTTAAATGTATTATCTGTTGGAATAAGCGACTTCTGCATGCCTGGACACTGGGGGGTGCTGTGTATCTCACTCTAACTGTGATGTTGCCTCTCTTGTTTGCCCTCCTTGTCTGGGCCAGGAGACCGCCCACTAACTTCCTTTCTTCCCCAAGGTAGCTTCACTTCTGCTCTAGCCTTTGACCCGAGCGCATGGTCAATGGCAACCTGCTCAGTGGGGCCTTTCCCACTGCAGCATCCTCTCACCTCCACACACATGATGGCGCGTTAGTTGTGCCCACTTGTCGTAGGGAAAGTAATCTCTTTAGACTAGGGTTCTTTCTATCTACCTTTTCTTGGAACAAAGTTGTGAACTGAAGATAATTGAATAAATGTAAGTTTTACCTTTTACATTTATGTCTTGAGAAGTTTCTATAAACTGCACTCACACACACTACTGGGCATATCCATGACTCTAAACGAAATCTAACATTATCTTGTTGTTGTGGCCGTCCAGAGCCCCTTGGGGAATGGGCGGTGTAAAAACCAAGAAAGAAATTAAAAAACAAAATAAATTTTGGATATTTTAAAACATGAAATTAAGTATCTTAGGGAATGTACAATTCAATAGCTCTTACTTCATGATTCATAATTTTCCCATATGTTTCCACCAGGGATTCCGCATAAAAAGGGGTTTCCCCATATAACATTTCATACATGCAGACGCCCAGAGACCACCAGTCGCATTCTGGCCCGTACTTCCCCATGCCATCTTCCATGGCTTGCAATATCTCTGGAGAAATGTAGTCAGGTGTGCCCACTGCTACTGATGACTGCACCTTTTAAAAAAATAAAAGAGCAATTTATTGTCGAAGGCTTTCACGGCTGGATTCAACTGGTTGTTATGGGTTTTCCGGGCTGCGTGGCCATGGTCTGGTAGATCTTGTTCCTAATGAAACATTAGGAACAAGATCTACCACACCACGGCCACACGGCCCAGAAAACCCATAACCACCAAAAGAACAATTCCTTAGCAATACTGACTAGAACCTAGTACCACAGAGATTGCATTCAGATACCACAGTAAATTCTAGTTTGCTTAAATCATGGATTTAAATCCTGAACTGGTATTTGTTCCATGCAAAAATCAGGAATCCATAGTCGAGGTGAGTCTCTCTCCCCACAAATGCCAGATTTGAAATTATAACATTTTTTTCTCTCAAAGGACAAAGGTGTCTTCCCTTTTATGAAGGGACTGGGAAAAGCATATTTGTTTTGAGAGTTTGGTTAGAAACAATTTGTGAAACTCTTGAGCATGTATTGGAGCTGCAGACTTATAAAGAAAGAGATCCTTCGTCTTCCTTCCATAAACTTTGACAGCTTCCACCTGGAGACTCCAGGGATTCAGTGAAAAGAACACTTCAAAAGCAGGAACAGGATGCCTGCTTGCCTTCCCAGCAGTGCAACCAAATGTTTCTGCATGCTGCCCTATTTGTCACTATTACTCTGGCCTGAAATCAAATGCAATCTATTGATGAATCAGATTAAAAAACGGTTTTGGAAATGGAAACAAACAATGGAACAAACGAGACCTGGCTAAAGCTGCAAAGAGCTGCGTTCCCATCAAAACAACTCCAAAACAACACCCCTGGGAACAATAAAAATGAAACTGCTTAATTTGTAGGCATACAAGAAAGTTCCCGTTGAATACCTGTTCCCAGAATTCGGGAAATACCTAGCATTTTCGCCTTAAAAGCAAACTATTATAGCTGTAGCCTCAGTTTAATCAACAAAGCAGGTGAAATAGGCCACAGAGTTCTATGCTGGGAGACTTTAGCAGGAAGGTGACTGCTGACTTCTGATGCAACTCTCTTCAAGAAAGATTCATGGGTTTTGATTTGTAAAAGATTATCACCTCATTCGGAAGATGTGTTATTTTCTTTATATACAAAAACTAACTTAATTTGCTTTACAAGGGTTCACATAAAAAAACCAAAGAGGAACGAGATAAAATCATACGATGTTCCTACATAAAATATCTTATCCCATGTAGCTCCTGTAAAACTGTACACCATTAATCCACCCCATAGTGCATTCTGCCCTGAGTAGGGGTGGCCAACCTATGATGCTCCAGTTGTTCATGGCCAATTGGCCATGCTGGCAGGGGCTGGTGGGAATTGTAGTCCATGAACATCTGGCACACCATAGGTTGGCCACCCCTGGTCTAAAGTAATACAGACCCCTTCAAAGGGTTCTTACACATTGCAGTAATGACACATTAATTTTAAAAGTTCTGTTTTGAAAAGAATTTATATAAAATGTTATTGGTACATACAGTGCCATCTTCGCTCATCTTCAGACACGATCCAAAGTCAGCCAGGCGAATATGGCCGTTCACATCCAGCAAAACATTATCAGGCTTTATATCTCTGATTTGAAGAAGAAAGGATTATTACTCTCACACGGTATACTCACTAAGTCAAAAGCAGCTTTGCTGAGTAATTATAAATCTACGTAAGCGACCAATCCCATATTTTACTCCACTGGTGCATTCGCTCAATTATAAATGCAAGTTATACAGTACAATTTTGCAACAGTGTTGGGGATTTAAAAATGGGTATGTGTCAACTAGCATCATGTTGAAGAGCGATCCCACCAGACCGAGTGCTCAAAAAGAACTCAAACTTAAAATAAATCACTAAGACAAAGTGAAAACCTCAAAATATGTTCCAAAGATGAAATGTTTGCATTGTTAGCCCTTAGCGTCAGACTACAGACACAGCGGCTTAACATGAAGTGACAGAAGATGCACGCATACGCAAAGCAGGAAAGTCCAAAACAAACTGCAAGGGGTCCAAACGTGCCAGTAAATTAACCAGTGATGTTTCGTTGTCAGTTCAAAGGATGCGCTAGAAGCATTATCACCATGACATTCATCCCGTTACAAAGTTGTCCAACAATAATAAAATGACTTGAATCTGACCTGGCATGACAAGGCGTTTTGCTCCACAAATCTGATAAACACGGCATAAATATAATCTGCTTATTTTGCAAGATGGCTGCTATTTCAAAAGGCAAATGTAATGGTATCCTTACAAAAAGGGCAAATTTTAGCTGTTTATCCATCCCTGACTTCTGGTGGCAACACAGAAGCACTGACTAGTGACGCTGGGTGTGAGTGTGTGTGTATGAACACTTTGATTCAATGGCTCCATTTGCCACCTGGGTTGCTGGAATCATAGCGTTCAGCAATCTGTCTAAATTTGGCTGGAAATTGGAACACCGGGCCTTTTTCAGCGAAATGCATTAATATACAGCAAGATATGCAAATTATGCACAGGCTGGTTATTCGAAATGGAGAGGATCCTATGGCCGGAATAGCCCCCCAGGCTAGCCTGAACTTGTCAGATCTCAGAAGCTAAGCAGGGTTGGCCCTGGTTAGAAATACAAGAGCCATGATGTGCAGGCAGGCAATGGCAAACCACTTTCGAATGTCTCCTTGAAAACCCTAAGGGTTGCCATAGGTCATCTGTGACTTGATGGCAAAAAAAAAGGATCCTAGAAAACATAGCCACAAGGTAGGTAGGCACAGCTGGGCCAAACTGCGCCCGGTGCGCAGTGTGTTTTTACTGCCCCCCTCATAGCCTTCACCCACAAGCACCTCTTTCCCACACTTTTCTATTTCTAGTATTTTTTGAGGTTGAGTTTTCGATAGTGCTCAGGCTAGGTCTGCCTGAGGGAATCTCATAGTTCCCAAGAGACCTTGGGGCTCACAAGGTCTCTTGGGAACTGTAGTTCCTCAGGCAGTTTTTAGCCTGAACTGTGAAGAGGCCGCTTTTTTTCAGCCTTAAAAAGTACTAAAAAAAGAAAAGGAATGTAGGTAAGTGTGGGAAGGGGAATGGGGTGTGTGCCGCGGGGGGGGCGCCGTGGGGGGGTGGGGAAAGGGGGGAGGGTCCAGGGTGATTTTCTGCCTCCCAGGCGTGCACCCGGTGCACGATGAACCCCCCGCCCCCTTGGCGCTCCGCCACATTTATACCCCACTTTTCTGTACTGAAAGGGTCTCAAAGCAGCTTATATCATCTTCCCTTCCCCATCCGCCACAGATACCTTGCCAGATGCGGCTGAGAGAGTTCTGAGGGAAAAGTGACCGGGCCAAGGTCACCCTGCGGGCTTCAAGTGAATGAGAAGAGAATCAAACCTGCTTCACCAGATTAGAGTCCACTGCTCATAACCGCTATACCACCCTGGCAGATATTTCCCCATAAAAAGCTGGTGGACCAAGACTATGTGATAGGAGGGGAAAGGAAAGGTGCAGTGAGGAAATGGCAGAAAGTTGCCGCTGGTGAACTAGCCAGGAGGGACATTTCTGCAAGTGGGAGGGGCAGAAAGAGATAATTTCATATGTCAAAGGTTTTCACGGCCAGAATCACTGGGGTGCTGTGTGGTTTCCGGGCTGTATGGTCATCTTCTAGCAGCATTCTCTCCTGACGTTTCGCCTGCATCTGTGGCTGGCTCTGAAGATGCCAGCCACAGATGCAGGCGAAATGGCAGAATGCTGCTAGAACATGGCCATACAGGCTGGAAACCACACAGCACCCCAATTTCATATGTCTCTTCCCTCCTCACTGTACACACCCATGCAAGGTGGCTTCTGTCTACATGGCTTTCCTGATATCACCTTTTTGTGGAGTCAAAACTTGCTGGGAGAAAGACTGGTGAAAAATGCTGCAAACTAACTTTTTTTTAAAATCCTCTTGACCTTCACAAAACCCTACACACTTCCAATGCTTCCACAATAAGAAACTGCCTTTCCTGTCCCTAGAATAAAAAACTAAGCATATCCTTGGCGTATTTCAAGCCTGTGGCACATGAAATAACCATTCCGTTTACACACTGATAATAATGAAAAGCACAAGGCCGGAATACAAACTACTCTACTTCTTTACTTCTTATTTTAATTTGGAATAGCAAAATCGTGTGTGTGTGTGTGTGTGTGTGTGGGTGGGTGGCAGAACTAGCTCAAGATATAAATGCTTTTTTCACATTATATTGAGCATGATGTTTATCATGTGTTCTTCTTAAGCTCTGTTTACAAAAGGTTCTTTGGGGAACATCCATTTTAAGTGCCATCCAACAATAAAAGTACAAGTAGTACTTGGGTTTCCACTTCCTCCCATAATATCAAGGGAAGGAAGGAGGTTTAACTCCTGGGACAGCCTCAGACAGGCGTCAGTCCTTTTCAAACTGTGTTTGTGTGCACTGATATTGCCCCGCACAACCATCCAACAAAGCAGCAGCCAATAACATGGCTTTATTTTCAGTAAATCTCACACACACACACACACACACGCACGCACGCACGCACGCACGCACGCACGCACGCACGCACGCACGCACGCACGCACGCACACACACACACACACACACACTTCTTTATTTTTAAATTTGTACCCTGCCCTTCCCCAAGGGGCTCAGGGCAGCAACAACATTTTAAAACAAACACAGTAAAATCATAGCAACTATTTTAAAACAAACGATCATTGCTAAAAGACCCAACTCCAGGTATACACAAACACCCATACATCTTCACCTCACACGTAGCAGGTAGCAAGCAGCATTCTCTGAAATGACAGAGCTTTGTGATACCTTTATTTAATTAAATTTCTACATCGCCCTTTCCCTCAAGGGCTCAGGGCGGCTCACATCATATAATAAATACAACACAGTTAAAACATATAATAAATACCGTAAGACTTAAGACTGGCAGATTATGCCACCAGCTTCTGTAAGCAAGAGTCCTATTTGTCAGGTATGTGAAGCATCACCTTCAGTTGAAATAGAATTTTATATGTACAATCTGAAATGGTGTGCAGGGTGAGTTACTACAAGCAGGCCAAAAGGTACGCTTTCCCTGGCCTTTATCAGGCACCATCCCCAAAGCTACTGAGGAAAGTGGACCTTGGGAAATTCCATCAGTGTTTCAACAAATCCCACAGTCAGTCTAACCTTAACCCACTTCCTAAACAACCCTGTTCAACTATATGATTGACATTTAAACTCTACTTGACACCAGAAAACTACAAAATGCTGCGTTGAACTACAGTGCACTTTTGTACCTGACAAAGGCAACTGTGACTTTCAAAAGCCTCTACTCTGAAAAACGTGTTGGCCTCTGAGGTGCTACTGGACTCCAGGGTTCTTGCAAACATCCAAAACAAAACATGCCATCTGCAATCTACTGGAGCAGCAGGCGTAGTGGTTAAGAGCAGGTGTGTTCTAATCTGGAGGAAACGGGTTTGATTCCCCGCTCTGCCAAATGAACTGTGGAGGCTTATCTGGGGAATTCAGATTAGCCTGTGCACTCCCGCACATGCCAGCTGGGTGACCTTGGGCTACTCACAGCTTTTCGGAGCTCTCTCAGCCCCATCTACCTCACAGGGTGTTTGTTGTGAGGGGGGGAAAGGCAAGGAGATCGTAAGCCCCTTTGAGTCTCCTACAGGAGAGAAAGGGAGGATATAAATCCAAACTCCTCCTCCTCCTCCTCCTCTTCTTCTTCTACTGTCTACAACCAAACTATGAAATACAGATACATCTGCACCAATCCTTTGGACAAGGATGCCCACCTGCAAGACTGACACCAAGCATGCGCAAAACTAACGTACCCACCCACAAAACTGCAAAGGCTGACTAAAGCTAGAGGCATCTGGGAGCCACTTTCTACAAAGCTCAGACGGGAGAACAGCAGGACATCACTGGCTGGAGAAGTCAACCTCTGGCTACCAATCTTGATCCTCCTTGATCTCAGATTGCAAATGCCTTAGGAGACCAGGTGCTCGGGAGCAGCAGCAGCAGCAGCAGCAGCAGCAGCAGCAGCCCATTGCTTTCACATCCTGCAGGTGAGCTCCCAAAGGCACTTGGTGGGCCACTGCGAGTAGCTGGACTAGATGGACTCTGGTCTGATCCAGCAGGCTCTTTCTTATGTTCTTATGGCTGTCACATGCAGGTTCTTCGTTAAAACCTCTCCCGAGCCTCATCAGGGATCTACAACCCTCCCCGAAGATCACAGGCCTGAAGCACGTAAAGAGCAATGAAAATGGACTACAGAGGGGAGATGGAAACCCGGGGACTAGGTCCTGGAACCAACCTCAGTGCCTAATCTTTCCCATATCCATGCAAATGACACCATCACAGAGGAGTCCCTCAAAGTCAGCAAGTCTGATTCACCTACACATCCTCTGACGTGATACGTGCTCTCCTGTGTCAGCAAGCAATATGCTTCAGCCATTTTTACACTGACTGAAGTGACAGCCTCTGTGCGACAGAAAAGATGGACACAAATCAGACACTAACCCTGGGAATTCAGAAATCGTGAGCGTGAATTGGGGCAGGAAAGAACCGCCCAGGGCACTAAGTAATACATTTTTGTGCTCCAGCATTTAAGAAGAGTTTCAAAGGAAGACAGCAGCAAAAAGCTGCTGAGTTGGAATGCATGCACAGATCTGATCTTATCAGGTTCCACAGGAACTCGGGGTTGCTACCTCACTGCAAAAAGCGACTGTCCTACCTTTCAGGTTATGCATGCTAGTCACTTGCTAATTCATCAAGAGTTGGGAGTCACCCACACTTAGAAACCAAGTGTGGGTCTCTTAATTGGGCCTTGCTTTTGTTGGTGCTCTGCAACACACTGCAACACACCTATGGCCTGGAAACCGGGCCTTCCAGACTCTCTTTACAATACCCCACCCCAGGCACTGTTGTTCACAGATTTTGGCATCTGTCACTGCCAACTAAAAATAATACTTCACGCAACCGACAAAGTTGGCTCCGGCTCAAAAAAGCTTATGCCACAATACATTTGTTAGTTTAAGGTGCCATGAGATTGTCATTTTGGCTGCAGCTTATTAGCACAGTTACCGCTCCAAAGCTGTCTCTAAGACAGGTATATTAATGCATCATATTACTGAACTTTTCCTAGTGGCATTCTACCCGACTTGTTTACTCAGAAAAGCTGGTTTGAATGCCAATTTTCTAGCTAGCTCGAACTGAGACAAAAAGTCTTCAAATGATTTCCTGAATCTGCAGTAATTTAGAAAGGTCATTAAAGAGCCACGTTATGTTTAGCAAGAGAAAAATGGCTTTAACGAGAAAATTATTAGCACGGTACACCTGCGGATAGGTTCGCACAGCTGCTCCACCTTCCCACTCCTTGGAATACAGAGAGCAATGTTTGTCTTGTAAAAAGAATGTGAAATGGGTGAGGCAGGAGAAGCATCCACTGAATAGAAGGCTAGGGCTTTGATAACTACCATTTTACATGGTAACCTGCAGCCCAAGGCAAATTAAGCTGCTTCGAAAGAAGGAAATATCATGATACCAAGATGGTACGAGATGAAAAGGCGGTTGGTTACCTTTGAAGCTACGACAGTCCAATGAACTGGTCTGACATTATTAGCTGAAATGTAAGACACTCTTATATTCAAACAGGTCCCACTGTAATCAGTGGTGTGAATCCCAGCCTGGCTCCTGCCACTCCCCCAGGTAAAGCTTGAAGCTTTATGGATGTTATGGGTTTTCTGGATTGTGTGGCTATAGTCGGGTAGAAGTTGCTACTAATGTTTTGCCTGCATCTATTGCTGGCATATTCAGTATGTGAGAGCTAGCAAGGTGTAGTGGTTACGAGTGGTGGACTTAATCTGGAAAACCAGGTTTGATTCCCCACTCCTCCACATGAGCGGTGGACTCTTATCTGGTGAATCAGATTTGTTTGCCTGCTGCTATAACCTGCTGGGTGGTCTTGGTTCTCTCAGAACTCTCTTAGCCCCACGTATCTCACAAGGTGTCTGCTGTGGGGAGAGGAAGGGAAGGAGTTTGTTAGCTGCTTTAGGACTTCTTATAGGAGAGAAAAGGTATAAGCCCAATCTCTTCTTCTTCAGAGGCATGACATGGTAAGATGTATTACTGAGACATGCCTCTGAAGATGCCAGCCACAGATGTCAGCAGAACGTTAGGAGCAAAAACTACCAGACCGTGGCCACGCAGCATGGAAAACCCACAACATCCTGTTCATTCTGGCTGTGAAAGCCTTCAACAGTAGCCTGAAGCCTTTCCCTAGCCTAACATGCCTTCCTTTCACTTAAGTGGCTCATCCTACAACAGAAGGTTGGATCCACACCAACGAATCCTAATCATAAGCAAGTCTGTATACATGTCAGTTTGACTGCCGTGAAGCAGATGGGTCTATGTTTTGTTTGCATCCACATCTAAGTTCAGTCTGGTGAACGATCCTCTCATCAGCTGCTCTCATGGCACTCCAAACCACGTTCTACTTGTGGCTACGTGGTTTTTGCATTCTTCACAAATAAAGTACATGGGCACACATTAAGAGATTGCTGCAAGAGATCGTTGACATTTGGGGTGCCATTCTCCTTAACTCCTGCTCCACTCAATGATGCTGCATTGTGGTTTGAGAATAAGGGGGTCACCTACGTGGGTTAAGCTGGCATCTCAACCCTTTTCTAGGGTGCTGTAGTTAAGCCTCCAGCACACCTTCAAGCTTCTTTCAAATTACACACATTCAGTGTCATCCTGGGGATGGGCCCGTAAACAAATGGGTTAGTTTCCCTGCATGTGCATTGTTCATTTGTAATCAATTCAGGATTTTCTTGCACATGGTATTGCGATTGCTCTTCACATGGTGGCATTTCAATGATACTAGATTCAGGGACAGTTCAGATGCTATAAACAAAACAGAGCTCACTGGTATTGGGCACAAACCTGGTTGATTGCAGATCTAGCTGACTCTCTATTCCCTTCCCCGGCTTGCAGCGCACAAAAATTGACAAGGGAAGTCTTCAACTAACTCTAATTTGTCATGAAATCCAGCAGTGGTGCCTAGACTAATTGGGGTTCATGCCCTTCCCAGTAACTGTGATTCAAAACAAAGATTCAGCCATGTTATAGGAAAGGAAACTAGACAGTTAGTCCAGAGATCCACAGTCAGACCACAAGACTAGTTGGGAGTTAGTTAAAGCCTCCTGTCTTTAATTCTGGTGTTCTGCATGAGAAGAGAAGAGAAGTGGGAGGGAGCATGATAATTAACCAGGTTCTTGACCATCACAAACAAACTCTCAACCAACTCCAATTTATTTGACATCTGAAAACAGGCATCTTGCACTGAGACTTGTTCTGCATCATCTGAATGGGACAAGCGAAAGAAACAAGCCTCAGTTTGTTCAAGCAACTGCATTTGGGCACAATGACAAACTGGAGGTCATCGAAGGCTTCAAAGTGTGAGTTTTCCCATCACATTAAGATGGTCCTTACCTGTGTACATAATGTAATTGATGGATGGAATGTATAGCAAGCACCATTTCACCAATGTAGAACCTGGCCATGTCTTCAGGAAGCTTGTCTTCAAATTTGCTGAGTAGTGTCAACAAATCACCACCCACATAGTAGTCCATTACTAAATACTAAAAATGAATAAATACAAGCAATGTTGTTAAAATCAAAATGGAAACTGAGACAAGAGGTGTAAAATTTCTAAAAATTTTGAAGCCATGGGGGGGAAGTTGCAAAACACTGGACATATATACACACAGCTTCAGCAACATATTGTGCATAATTTATAAGTCAGTATTAACAACTGCACTACTTGGCAAAATGGTCCCGGATACAGATGTGAAGCTCAAGGAAAATAAAACATGGACAAATTATGAAGAAACGGATTATCTTAGAGTTTTTCCATTGTTCCAAGAAGGAAAAAATAATTTCCCACAAGCAACATGGCAACTATACCTAGTTTCAGAAGGAAAGAGAAAGAGGAAAAGGAAACCTATAACAGCCAACTGCAAACTGCTATTACTTTTGTGCATGTATCTTAATTTTGCCATCTGAGACAGAAGAAAAATGGAAAATTGGAAATGAAAAACACACAAAATAAATGATAAAGGTGCGTTATTAGGTAAATAAAGTCACTATCAGACTCGCAGCATATCTGAATATCAGGTTAAGCTTTGTAACAGAAAACGGTCCATTGGATACTTACCGTGAAGGGCCTTTCTCCTAGTAGATAGGAGGGCATCTTGTGTGGGTGTCTTCTCTATCATTAGCAAGGAGGCAGGAAAAAACTTCTCGCGTCACTTCCTGGAAGCCATTTTCACCTCAGTATCCGCACTGGCACAGCAGTAATCCATGAAGAACGTATAGCAGAAAAGGAAATAACACAGACCCAACAGAAACCAAGGAGGCTCAACAGGAACCAACGACAACAAGATTAACAAACATAACGATGAATGGATACCTGTATCAGGGACTAATAGAGTATCAGAGAGGGCCAAGATGCCCTCCTACCTACCAGGAGAAAGGCCCTTCACGGTAAGTATCCAATGGACTGTTCTCCTGGAGGTGGAAGGCATCTTGTGTGGGACCTCCCCAAGCAGTCCCAAATACGGGTGGGCCTCATCAGTCCCCAATAATGTTCTCCAGAAGGCTGTTTCAGCAGAAACGAAGGAGTGAATCTTATAGTGTCTCACGAACGAGGAAATTGAGGACCAAGTAGCTGCTTTGCAGATGTCCTCGACAGAAGCACGATTTCTGAATGCATTGGTTGCCGCGATGCATATAGAACAGTGGTGGTGAACCTTTGGCACTCCAGATGTTATGGACTACAATCAGCCCCTGCAATTGGCCATGCTGGCAGGGGCTGATGGGAATTGTAGTCCATAACATCTGGAGTGCCAAAGGTTCACCACCACGGATATAGAACATGAGGTGATGTCAGGTGGGATGCCCCAACTCACAAATCTGAACACAGCAATGGGCCATGCCACACAGCAGAAGTAATTTTTTGAAAACATTTTCAAAATGCTTTCAAAATGTTCTATTACTGCCATGAAAACATTTTATGGTGTTGTATCCAGTCCCCCCAATTGGGGGAAACAGAATCACTTTCAATGTTATTTAAACTGGGAACCCCAGATTCTCCCTTTAAGGTGGATTTAAAAGGAGAATCTGGGCTCCCTAGTTTAAACAAGTGATGCTGGAATCCACCCCCAAACAGCATCATTTTCAATGGTGTTTAAACTAGGGGGCCCAGATTCTCCTTTTAAATCCACCTTAAAGGGAGAATCTGGGGTTCCCAGTTTAAACAACATTGAAAGTGATGCTATTTTGGGGTTGATTCTCCCCCCACCCTGAAGCAGCATCACTTTCAATGTTTAAACTGGGGACCTCAGATTCTCCCTTTAAATCCATGCCGGTTGGGGGGGGGGGGGTTAAAAGGAAAATCTGGGGAAATTTGGGGGGTGCCTGCTGTCAGGAGTGCAATTGTTAAGTTAGCAGAACCAAACTTTCGGGGTATCTTTAGGAGACTCTCCTAATGATACCACCCAGGTTTGGTGAAGTTTGGTTCAGGGGATCCAAAGTTATGGATTCTCAAAGGTGTAGCCCCCATCTTCTATTAGCTTCCATTGGAAACAATGGGGGATGGGGCACCCCTTTTGGGAGTCCATAGCTTTGGACCCCCTGGACCAAACTTCACAAAACCTGGGTGATATCAGTAAGAGACTCTCCTGATGGTACCTCCCAGGTTTGGTGAAGTTTGGTTCAGGGGGTCCATCTATTAGCTCCCATTGGAAACAATGGAGAATGGGGCACCCCCTTTGGGAGTCCATAACTTTGGACTCCCTGAACCAAACCTCACCAAACCTGGGTGATAGCATCAGGAGAGTCTCCCGAAACATCCCTGAAATTTTGGTGCTGCTAGCTTAACAATTGGACCCCCTGCAGACCAAAAACAGAAAACCCACTAAAATACCAAAAAAACACACAAACAAACCCTGCATTTTTGGCGCCCACCACAAGGGGGCACCCTGGGCAACTGCCCACTTTGCCCAATGGGCATTATGCCCTTCCATCGTGCAGGCTGTTGGATGGTAATGTCTTGTCATGAACTTTTGGGAGTTGTGGGTTCTCCAGAGAAGCAAATAGGTCCATCTCTGGGGTGCTCACCATCATTTCTCTCCTCTGTCGCTGCATCGTTCTCTGGGAAGGCTAACGGTTCATGGCTTAAGGCACTAAGATCCGGTCTGGGAGGATTGTAAGCGTCGTGGCTTAAGGCACTAAGATCCGGTCTGGGAGGACTGTAAGCGGTTCTAGGTTGCTGCCTGGGGGCATGAGCTGGGGGCCCATGGCGTTCCCTGGCATCCAGGATCCTCTCAATCTCTTCCCTAATGGTGGATCTGAAGTAGTCTGCAAAAGCAACTGGGGGCGGGGTGCTCTGCCAGACTGCTGCATTACTCGTGGTGTAAATTGGATCATCTGGGGGCTCTGCAGTCTCTCTTCTGCCACCCCCCAAGGGCGCTTGGTTTTGCCTGCAGTCTGTCTGGTGGCTGCTTCCCTCTGGGGCTGGATCCGAAGCCAAGGACTCCGGGGCCCTGGGAGGGCTGCAGAAGCCGGCTGAGGAGCCGCCAAGATCTGTCGTGTCCTGGGAGGGAGCTGAGCTTCTTAATGGTGAGGCACAGTGCTTCCTCTGTGGCGTCGCTGGGTCATCTGCACGCCAGGTGGCCGACTTGTCCTTCACCTTGCACTGGACAGCCCAATCTGCCAGAGGCAGGGAACTTCCCGAGCTGGGAGGCAAACCCCTGTGGGTGGCTGCCTGCATCCCTTCTGTGAATGTTCAGGCAAAAACAGAATTGGGGGGGAGACTTGGAGGCCATGAGTAGATGAGCAGGAGAAAACGGCGGAAAAAGGCTGCTGGGCCGTCTCTAAGACTGCTTGCCGAACAGCCTCTCCAGGAGGTCTTAAAAAACAAATCCCCCCCCCCCACACACACAGAACAAATACACAATAAGTCACACACAAAATAGCACACCAGAAAAGATCGAGAAGTGGAGTAAAACTAAAGAAGAGAATAGGAACCTGTAGAAGCCTATAGGAAACCATGAACTCCCTGCTGAGGCAGGAAAAATACTAAGGTGAAAATGGCTCCCAAGGCACCAATAGGAAGTGACACAAGAAGTTTTTTCCTGCCTCCTTGCTAATGGTAGAGAAGACACCCACACAAGATGCCCTCTACCTCCAGGATAACAACAAACTCTTCCATAGTGTATTTATCGTCATATACGTTTTAGCGTACCAACCCTGGACAAAAGTAGTCATGTTTAAACAATATATCCTTAAAAATATTCTATGTCTACAGCATACACAGCGATTATGCTCTAAAGCTGAATATTTTCTGACACAAAAATCTTCTTACTATATACTATGACTGAATTAAACTTAGTCTTTAAAAGCATTTCACTCATTTCAAAGAGAAAATATTTGATATTTGCCATAGAATCATAGAGTTGGAAGAGTCCCCAAGGGCCATCAAGACCAACCCCCTGCAATGCAGGAAAACACAATCAAAGCACCCCTGACAGATGGCCATCCAGCATCTCTTTAAAAACCTCCACACTTTCTAGGCAGACTATGTTTATGGGGCCTTCCCAAGTTGTATACACTTTCCCCCCAGCAAGCTGGACACTCATTTCACTGGCCTTGGAAGGACGGAAGGCTGAGTCAACCTTGAGCTAGCTACCTAAAACCACTTCCGTCAGGCTCAAGCTCAGGTTGTGAGCAGAGCTTTGACTGCAGCACTGCAGCTTATCATTCTGCACCACGGGAGTACTAGGTCATTTGTAATCACCGTAATTTTCATTAAGACAGTTTAGAGGGCAGAGGATGAGCAAGGATGAAGGTATCCCTACAGTGTCCTGTCTTTAATTCCATATGCTCATGACGGCCAGAGGGACAGAGGAGGAGGAAAGGGAACTATGCTCTATTGAATGCCGCATGACTCTCCTGAGCCCTGCTGCTTGACTAGACTGCGGTTGTGTGCCATATACTCAATCGAAATAACAAAATAATGAGTTTAAAAAAAAACTAAGATGTGGTCTTAAGACCACAGGTTTCTAAAGGTAAAAAGTGTCATATCAATACCACAAGAAACACAGCAAGTAACGTTATCTTAATTGAGCAGTTTTCAGGAGTATTGTCGAAGGATTTCACGGCCGGAATCACTGGGGTGCTGTGTGGTTTCCGGGCTGTACGGCCGTGTTCTAGCAGCATTCTCTCCTGACGTTTTGCCTGCATCTGTGGCTGGCATCTTCAGAGGATCTCTGACGATCCTCTGGCATTTTCTGAAGATCCTGGCATCTTCTGAAGATCCATCTGGCATCTCTGAAGATCCATCTGGTATCTCTGAAGATCCTCTGAAGATGCCAGCCACAGATGAAGGCGAAACATCAGGAGAGAATGCTGCTAGAACACGGCCATACAGCCCGGAAACAACACAGCACCCCAATTTTCAGGAGTATTTACCAAAGAAATTTCATAGCAGTATTTTCTATTACATTTCTAAAAACGTGGCTATTATATCTAAGCTCAAGAAAGGATGTCTTTGGGACAACTAGTTAACCTTGATGTATTCATGGACTCTTTTACAGGAACTTAACTAAAAAAATAATACTCCTTGAGAATTAATACTTCTTGAGAATGCAGGTAAACCAAGAGTCATCAATACTGACTGCTTTATCCTGGAAGAACTCTTGAGTTCTAAACTTCATTTAAAGGCATTTTTCTCCAATGCATTCCTGTCTTTAAACAAGAGAATGCGCATTGTAAACTTGCTTTCAAAAATAAAGTTGTTTTTTTCTGCTTGACGAATAGTAATGACACCGCATAAATTAACTCTGGTAAAACATGTTCTGCAAAATCCTGTCATAGGAGAGAGCGTCATCAGGAAAAGCACAGATGATCAATCCTTTCAGATTTAAATCTCACTCTAGAACAAGGTCTACTAAACTCGGTAATTTGTAAATGTCAATTAACCCAAATTTCTTGAGCGAGGCGGAACATATAAGGAAGACGAGAATCTGATTCATAAAGTTATGGGCTGCTTTAAATGCTGCAAAAGGGCTTAATTATGATATGAATAAAACAAGTATGGAATTAGGACGTATGTTTTACTAATCAAAACGTTACAACTCTTACACACCTAACGATGACATACATGCATAAACACTTAACATTACTTTTGTTACATCTAGTCCTTGAACTCAGTATTACCACACATTTTAATTACCTTTAAAATGTTCCAGTATGCAGGCTGTTGAAACTGAATTTGCAGTGCTTGGCATAATACAGTGTTTCTCAAACTCAGACCCATAAGGGTACTCTACAAGGGCCACAAGTTCTTCATAAGACATTCCTGTGCCCATCCAATTAATATGTAGAGTGGGTTTTCTAGCAATAAGCATAAGGACTCTCCATTTCAGGGGAATAAGTGCCATCCTCTTTTACTAGGTAGGAGCTCATACAATTGCTGCCATGTGCTCACAGAATTGCTGTCCTGTTTCCAAAGCACAGACTCTGGTAGTCTGCGACCTTCTGCTGGGAGTACGGTCTCCAGGGTTCTTTACACATACACACTGAGGACAAGATTCAAGTCCAGTAGCACCTTAAAGGCCGACAGGATTGCGAGGATAAAAGCTTCTGAGACTTAAAGGTCCCTTCATCAGTAAGGGATCAGTGAAGGGTAGTTTAGTCTTACAGGGTAGTTTCAGTTTATTGGTAATGTTTTATAGTGTATATTGTACTGTTATTGTTTTGCCTTGTTGCTTAAATTAGTTTATTGGTTATGTATTGTCGTGTAGTTTATATATTGATGCGTTGGAAACATTTGGTTGGAGATGTATCAATATATTTCTACTTGATCGTTGTGTATTGCTACTCTGATGTTGCTAATGTATTGATTTATATTGATGTATTAGATATTGTATGGATTTAGTTGATACCTGAATTGTCTGTTAATGCTGCTGTTTTTGTTCTTATAACTTGTATAGCCTGAAATGCGTCGCCATCTGAAATTGGTTCTATTTAGTCTTATGTATTTTATTACTGTTACCGTTTGTTATTGCTATATTGTTGAAATGTATTGTTTATCATGTTGTTAGCCGCTCTGTGTCCTTCAGGGACAGGGCAGGGTACAAATATAATTGAAATGAAATGAAATATATCTTGCAGTTTATCTTGTTGGTCCCTAAGCTGCTACTGGGTTTGAATCTTGCTCTTCTACTGCAGCCCAACATCTGAGATAGTATGGATAAGTTCTATGAATTTTTATGTCAGTTCTCGCATTCCTGAATGACATCTTGCATTATCTCTGAAAAGTATAGAATGTATTGTCGAAGGCTTTCACAGCCAGAATCACTAGGGTGTTGTGAGTTTTCCGGGTTGTATGGCCGTGTTCCAGCAGCATTTGCTCCTGACATTTCGCCTGCATCTATGGCTGGCATCTTTAGAGGACCTACTAGTAGTAGAAAATGCTACTGGAACACGGCCATACAACCCGGAAAACACGCAACACCCTAGTATAGAATGTCTTTATTATTTTAAAAATTATCCCACCTTCTAACTTGTTACAAGGTTGCGAGGAAGCTTGCAATGATTCTAAAGCCATAACAAATGCAATAAAAGTAAAGGCAGAGGGAGCTCACAAACTGGTTTGGCCACTACGAGATTTTTTTTTTTAGAGACGTCTTGTTCCAAGTGACACATGAAGCTGCAAAGCACAAAAGTAAATAGCAAAAGAATAAGATTTAATTGAACTGAATTCAATGCAATGAACGTTGAATTTCATTTAACTCAACTAATCATATTCACTCTAGCTCATTACACTCTAGGGCAGATCAACACACCTCGAAAGGAAAAAATTTTAAAAACCAAATTGTGTTTGAGTGATGCTGGGAATTTGTTCTTCCTCCAGAAGGAGGGAACAAGCACACGAGCACAGCAGCTAGCAACAATCTCACACTCTAAAATTTCTAAAGGACTCCAAGTGATAACGCCAGGGTTAAGGCCCAGTTCTTTGAAGGTTTGATGGTCACACATACCAAATAATTTTCATCCTGGAAGGCATAGTGCAACGTAGTAATCCACTGACAGTCTCCATTCACCAAAACATCTCTCTCTTCTCGGAAACAAGCTGTCTAAAAAAATGGAATGAGAAAGAGGAAATTTGTGAGTATTTTTTAACATGTTTCATGAAAAGATGGGACTGGATCCAAAGAACTGGGGATTAGGAGAATGCTGGCTCTTTGGAATACTAACGAGCAATAAAAGAGGAGTTTTCAGGCTTGTTCTTTGATAAATTGACAGTCCCAATTTATAATTATCAGAAAGCCCTCCAGCCTCCTATGGAAAAGAGAGGTTCATATGTGCCTCTTATCCCATTTCAACCTGCCAAATGATATGTGTGTGTGTGTGTGTGTGTGTGTGTGTGTGTGGTGTGTGTGTGTGTGTGTGTGTGTGTGTGTGTGTGTGTGTGTGTGTGTGTGTGTGTGTGTGTGTTTAGTGACGGCCAAGAATATACCAATTGTTGCAAAATGGCTAGGTGTATTTAGTAGTAATTTTTGGTAGACGCAGGAGGAAAACAAACCAGGGCTTGGATTCTACGCCTTTGTGGAGACCGACCCCTGCTGCAAAGTATACTTCCCCCTGGGCTAGGCATCTCCACTTCTACAGGAGCCACTTTTCAAAGACCCCCAATGAAACTAGCACAAGAGGGACACACCCCACAGTTCAGGACAGCCTCTGCAGTGGGCAGAGAGAAAGGCCCATGGAACAAAGGCACAGGATCCAAGCAAATGTTTTAAGTTGAATTCTGCCAAAAAGCTCTCTGAGATGAATCAATTGTGCTGGGGTTGGTAGATGGCATTCTTCCAGGATCCCATCAAGTACAGTAAAAAAATCTCATGAGAACTGGATTATCCCATGGTATATATTTCCCACCCTCCTCCAAATATGTACATAGTTTGTTCTTGAATCTTACGTACAATTTATAATAAAAATTATCCAAACAGATTTTGCCATTGCACACACAGCTTTGAGCAAAGTGACTATGGATCAGTGGAACTTTGCATGCAAGAAGGTCACAAGTTCAATTCCCGGCATCACCCCTTAAAAGAATTAGATAGTAGGTGATGGGGAAAGAACCAAAGGCACCTGGAGAGCTGTTGCCAAAGGAAACAACTCTAACCTTGGTATTCCATCCATCCATCCATCCATCCATCCATCCATCCATCCACCCACCCACCCACCCACAAACCCACCCACCCACCCACCCACCCACCCATCCATCCATCCATCCATCCATCCATCCATCCATCCATCCATCCATCCATCCATCCATCCATCCATCCATCCATCCATCCATCCATCCATCCATCCATCGGCTGCCTTTCCCCATATAGGCGCAAGGCAGAATACAACATCAGTCAACAGTCTATTAAATGATTTATTTAGTAAGTTAAACACTGGTCTTTTTAAGGTATGTAGATGATTTACTCTTTTATTTATATGTTATAAATATGGGGACACCATTGAAAGCCCACATTCAATCAGTGATCCATCAGCTACACTAGCTGCAGGTGGAGCACCGAATCAAGTTCAAGGTGCAGGTACTA
This sequence comes from Sphaerodactylus townsendi, assembly GCF_021028975.2. Classification (NCBI taxonomy): domain Eukaryota; kingdom Metazoa; phylum Chordata; class Lepidosauria; order Squamata; family Sphaerodactylidae; genus Sphaerodactylus; species Sphaerodactylus townsendi. Next base: position 162,924,292 of record NC_059426.1, read on the forward strand.
ACCCTCAAAGCCATAAGCGGTCTGAAACCGGCATATCTGCAGGACTGCTTCCTGCAGATATGTTCATTTTCTTCCCACTTCCAAATATACCCTCTGGAGAGTGCTAGACTCAGGAAATAACAGCTTCCTGAAGATCCTTGGCCCTAAAACAATCCAGCTGTTCTCAACCAGGCATTCCACCGAGGCCCAGCTGTTTCCATCTATCTCTCATGGGTATGTGCCGCTCCACTGTAGGTGTATTGTGACTGTCACCATCATTTAGTGGACTACCATCTGATATTTAGTGCATTTATCAAGTTTATTATATATTTTTTATTATTTTTAAAAATTAGGCTGTTTTAATTATAACTGAATTAATTATAGTATAAATTTTAGACCGTTACTTGGGTTTCCAACTTTATGGGTCTACGTATGCCGAAACATTTTATTATTATTATTATTGCTGATCTGTAAATCGCCCCAAGCCAGTCTTGGGAGGGGCAATTAAGAAATTTGAGAAATAAATAAAATAAATAAATAAACCAGAGTCAGCACTTTTTCAATCCTGGCCCGGTGGAACACTCTGCTGAACGAGACCAGGGCCCTGCAGAATCTAACTAAGTTCTACAGAGCCTGCACCATAGAGTTGTGCTGCCAGATCTATGGTTTAAGACAATAACAGTATTTCCGTCCCTCTTCTTTTCAATCCTTTGAAGTTTAGAGTGTTTTTTAACTCTGGCTTGTTATGTTACTTCTAGTATGGTATCATTTTGTTTTGGTTCTCACTGGTGTTGCTTACTGTTGATAGCTGGAAGCAATGCTGATATCCCAAACCTTGTTAAATGTGTTAGAAGGTTGCCATATTAGAAATTATTTTATACCTTCTTTTAATTGTATATTTATGGCTGTTCACCGCTCTGAGCTCATTTGTGGGGAGAGAGGAACATAAGCCAAACAAACAAACAAATAATATCATGTTTAACGAAGTATCAGCAGTACTCTAGCTTTCTCTTACTTTCACAAACAAGTTCTGACATTTTCTCCCCCAGTAAGCTGCTAAAAATCGCCCCACCTCCCAAAATTAACCTGCCTCCTTGAAGCCTCGATTATTCTTAGATGCACAAACATCCATTTCTCATATTGAACTATGGCTTTTTACATGTGGCTCTCTGTGACACGGCAAATGAAATCCGAAGCCTCCATGCAAGTCTTTGACTTGGTTCTACCGTAAACAAAAATCTGGCCAATATAATTCACGGTAAGAACTAGGGCAGACTGTCTGGTGAACGAATACGCAGTAATGCTGAGAACAACAGATGCCTCGAAGGGACTGTCAGACTGGATTGTATTAAAGCAGCTCACTTTAAAAAAAAAAGTGAAGCCCCTATTTGCCCATGCAGTAATTCTTTCTAATATGGCAGAAGTTCACTGCAATTTTCTTTAAAGCTATTTAAAAAAAAACAACAACCCGAGTTGGAAACACTGTACTTACCTCTGCCCTTTTAAGCATTTCCCATTTATTTAGAATTTTCATTGCATAAATGCGCTCTGTGCACTTCATTTTAACAACTGCAACCTAGAATATTAAAAAAACATTTTAACATTCCAAATGGAATACTAATTTCAGCAACTGCTGGTAAAGGAAACATTCAACCATAGGCACATTTGTTTACACGATGCCTGCTAGAATGAAACAAATAATTCAATATCCTATTGACCATAATTTTCATATTTAGTGACTAGTAAAGTGGGAAGCGTACATGGCTACTCAAAAAGACCTACAAAGAAGCTGAATGACTGGTCCAAATACTTCTCTGATCAAATAGATGGGGGAATGGAACTGAAACAGCATGAAGGCTTGGGCTGTGATTCCCAGTGATTCCGGCCGTGAAAGCCTTCCACAATAGCATGAAGGCTTTTTTTGTGAAGACGTATGGGAAAAGTTGTACTGTTTATCAAGAACAAGCAGAGTTTGTAGACTGTGCCTCTGGCCACTAACAAAACTTTAGCCAGGTCAGCCACCCAACCATCACCCTAGAAGAAACAAGTTAAGACACCAGCTGGAAATACAGATTAGCTATAAAATGCAAAAATATTTGTATCCTGAATACTGACATCAGATTCATACAGTTCATTACTGCAAGGTTAGTGAATGATCTTTCTACTTGCTTTCAAAAATACTAACCTATAAAGCCCTAAACGATTTCAGTCCTGGGTACTTGAGGGAGCACATTTTGCCCATATATTCCTGTCCAGCCACTCTGAGGTCGGAGTGGGACGTCTGCTATTTTGGGGATGGTTAAGGATGGGGAGTTTTAGTTTAGCATGTGTTATGGTTTTAGGAATGGTTTTATAGTGGTTCATTGTCATATTGAATACTTACTTACTAACTTACTTACTTTAAGGCCACCCATTCCCAAATGGTGGCGGTGTACAATAAAAAAATTACCATAAAAATTACCATAAAACATTTAATATAAATATTTAAAAACCAATAACACACAATAATTTAGCAAAACGTAAAGACTTAAAAACCAGGATGACGACTTCCCTATCTAGACCCACCGGAGGCCTTAGAAGAGCTTGAGGGTTTAGCCCGGCTGGCAAGATGGAAATGCCTGGTGGAACACCTCCGTCTTACAGGCCCTGCGGAACTCACCGAGGTCCTACAGGGCCCTGATCTCTGGAGGGAGCTTGTTCCACCAGGTCGGGGCCAGGACTGAAAAAGCCCTGGCCCTTGTTGAGGCCAGCCGGGCATCTTTTGGGCTGGGGACTCTCAGAAGGTGCACCTCCGACGAGTGGAGGGGCCTAGTCGGACAATATGGGAAGAGGTGGTCCCTCAGGTACATGGGTCCGAGACCGCTCAGGGCCTTAAAGGTTAAGACCAAAACCTGAAAGATGGCCCAGTACTCGATTGACAGCCAATGCAGCTTATAAAGGACAGGTGTAATATGGTCCCTGCTTGAAACCCCTGTCAGGAGACGAGTGGCTGCATGCTGCACGAGCTTCAATTTCTGGACCAAATTCAAGGGAAGGCCTGCGTAGAGCGAGTTACAATCATGCAGTCTAGAGGTGATCATTGTATGGATTACTGTGGCAAAGTCAGAACTGGAGAGATAAGGGGCCAACTGGCTTGCCTGTCGAAGATGGTAAAAGGCCGTCTGGGCGGTCCTAGAAATCTGGGCCTCCAGGGACAACTGTGAGTTCAGAATCACACCCAGACTGTGCACCAATGAGAATAGATGTACTTCCTCACTGGCCAGAACAGGCAAACCAAAATCAGCCGGCATACCCCCCGAATGAGGGTAAAGGGCAGGGGATACGTATAAATAATAAATAGATAATACTGATGAACTAACTGCTCCTGTTAGCACTGAGACTTTAAAAGCTAAGCTTATTGTACTCCTTTTGAACATGGTTTCAGGGTTGGAACAGTAGTTCCAGTTCCTAGGAGTCAGTATTAATTGTAAGAGGTTCAGTTTATATGGATTTGTGGACTGTGTGAATGATTGGCATACAAATCCAAAGCTATTAGTTAAAACCACTTCTTTATGTATTTATTTATTACATTTATAACCCATTCTCCTTGCCAAAGCAGATTCAGAGCAACATCCAATATTTCAATAAAAACACATACAATATAAACATTTACAATATAATTATGCCTTAGTACAGTGGTTCCCAACCTAGGGTACACAAGGTGCCCCCCCCCCTACAACTAGGTCCCAGCCCTGAACTCCTCGTGAAGTTCGGGGCAGGGGCATAGTTGAACATCTGCAAGTGGGGCTTGCCCCCCCTCCCTGAACTCCACATGAAGTTCAGGAGTGGACCCAGCTGTCTCACTCTGTCCCCACTCTCCACACAGGGAGTAGCATGGGCCCATTTAATGCGGTCCTTAGCTCACCTGGGTCCAGCTTTAGTTAAAGCTCAATCCAAGTCGCGCTGAGGCAGGATCAAATTGAGAATTGGGGGCCGGTCAGCTCTACCCTTGTACCATTGGCCTTGTGCCCCCCCCCCCGCCACAATTCTATCTGAACAGGCAAGCTGAGGCCAGTATCAAATGGGCCCACCCCCCTCCTGAGTTCTGCATGGAGATGAGATGGGAGGAGTGAGCTGGCTGGCCCCACTCCTGAACCCCTTTAGAAACTGGGGTGAAACACAGCTTGGGGGGTGGGGATGGCGCCCAGGGTAAGCCCTGCACTCTGTTTTATAAAGCTATGCCCCTGCCCTGAGGTGCGGCAGGTGCCAGGACTCAGTGTTTCTGGTAGGGTTCACAGCTGCCCGCACCTTCTGCCCACTCCGTTGTACTGCTTTTTCACTCATGCTCCCTGCAGCATTCACTACTCATTGCCTCTGGGAAAAGATCTGCAGGCAGTTGTGAACCTTTGCAGTGGGAGTACTTGTGAGAAGACAAGGAAAGGACAAACAAGTAGGTGGCAGGCATGCTTGTTTGAAGAAGGGCATGTAACCCTGGCAGTGAACTGAGGAGGGAATGAGGGTCTGGGAACTCTCAGCCTGGGGCTCCTCAAAACCTGGAACTGACCCTGACCAGGAATGTGGTAGCCTAGGAACTCAATGCAGGCCCCCACTTTAGGGTTTTCCCATCTGCCACCAAACACAGTCCCTGAACTCAAGCTCCTCTCTTCCTCCTTTAAGCACTTCTGATGCTTCCTAAGAGACATTTGCTTGTGGGAGGCTTTTCATGGTACCTCAGTGTATCAATTGCTGTTCAAGCTGAGGGGAAAGGGATTCAAGAAACTTCTCATTAAGTCAAGAAGAAAAGATTCAAAATCTATAGTTTTTGGTTTCGTTACTGATAGCATGATATAGTTGGTGTAGCTTTTCATTTTATAGTCTTCTTTGACAATTTTTATTCTTCAAATCCTCTTATCTTGCCTAATTTTGCTGTCCCTTTTGCAATCTCAGTCTTTTTTGCCATGGTCCCATTTATTAAAATTATTTCTTGCTGGTTAGTATAAATACTTGGGATCCCATTCAAAAATTATGTTCCAGTTCATACTTCAGAGCACTGTCACAAGGAATGACCAAAATATGCTGTCAAAAGCTATTTCTGCATCTAAAAACATTAATGCAGTTTAATCTATTTTTGTTCTCACATACTCCATAGTTATGTATCTAATATTGTGTATCTAATATAGGGCACAAATCCCACCTGATCTTCATGAATTATATTTTAGTCTGTCTGCCATGACCGTTGTAAAGATTTTATAATCCACATTTAACAACAAAATTGATCTGTACATTTGTGATGCTGTTGGGTCATTTCCTTCTTTATACAATAATGTAATATATGCTTCTTGCTGTGTAGGTGGGATATTTTCCTCTGTAGTATTTAATTGATTACCTTTTGGAGAGGTTCTGCTAGAATTTCTTCAAAGTATTCACAATATGTTACTGTTAGTCCATTGGGTCAATGTGCTTTACCCGCTTCAATTTTTAATAGCATGATTAATTTAAAATTATTCTATTTTTTCAGTATAAATTTCCCTTTCAATTTGTCTTCATTCAAATTGGTTTTTTGTTCCTGTTCTAACACTTAGTTCTGTCTGTCTCTTTAATAATTCTCTTTCCCCCCCCCTTTCTTGCATCTATTGACAACCCTCCCTCAAGACTGCACTGCTCAATATTTTGTGGTAAGTTCTATTGTATACCTTGGGTTGATTCTAAGTATTTGATCAATCTCAAGAAAATCTCCTCGTATCTTCATGAAAATTTGAAATAGTTCCCGAAATCTTTTTTCCTAGATTTAAATCTCCAAATTATTCTGGAATCTATTTTTTTTTTTTTTGCTTTTGAGACTCATCTCCACAACTGCTTTTTTTTTTGTCTGTTCTAAGGAACTTCCTTGAATTTGTAATGGGAGATCAATACCATTAGTTTATTTCTTGGACATCTTTTTTATTTTCTTTAATTTTCTGACATGTTTCCTGCAGGCCAGATGTTTTTCTCCTCTTTTTGTATGCCTTCTTCAATATTTTTCTGCATCCTTTGTTCAGTTTGTTGGAGTTGGGATGAGAGATTTTTGTTTATCTGATTCAAGACTACTGGAAGAGTCAGGAGTTGCTATATCAATATCTTCTCAAATGTGGTGTTTGAATCATGTTCTATACTAGTCAGTCTTTCTTAGTTGATCGAGTACTTGATGCCATCTTCTTTGATTTCCTTTTTTTAAAGATACCATACAATTTTTTTCCATATAACAAAACAGATGTACTATGTATTGTATTGATTGTGTATATATTTATTGTTAGCCGCCTTGAGCCGCTAGAGGGATGGCGGGATATAAATACAAGAAATAAATAATAAATAATAAATAAATACATATATTTTAGTTCCTTTACAACCAATCAATACATCATCTGCATTCACTTCACATTTAGTAAATATAAATTAAAATAATCAACATCTAAGATATGTATAGACATTTGTATAAGTCCTGTATATAAGGTTTATTATAATTGATAAATATTAATAGTTATTATTTAAAAGAGATTAAATAAATAAATAGTTCAATAATTGTAAAAAAATTGAATTTAATGGCAATAGCAGTTAATTCTGATCATATACAGAATTTGTATCTTGTAATAGAAAATATAAATTAAAATGTAATGTGAAAAAATACCAGCAGATAGCAGTAGAGATCTCTTTATACCAGTAATTTAAAAAAATTGTCATTAATAATTCCAATGAGTGAAACAGGTCCATAATTTTTTTGTTCCAATCAAATAATCTTTTCTAAAAGTTTTTAAATAGGGAAAAATTAAAATAAAATAAAAACTTTATAAATCTTCTTTGAGCTCTGGACTATAAATGATAATTATAAAATCGAAGAGTACTTCTAAACAAGGTGGCAATTTAGTTTAATTGGTCTAGATTCATCTTTCACAGATTATAAAAACAAATATCCAAAACTGCTGAGCTATTTAGCCTTTAAAAATTAATACTTGGATCCCATTTGTCACACTTAGTTAAAAATAAAAATTTAATGATTACTACATCATCAAATTGAAAGAACAAATAGTCACAATGGAAGGCAGAGAAATATCCAGACTTGAACAAATAGATCAGTAAATTAACTGAATATAGAGTATGGCAAAACTAGCATCTTATACACGTAATAAATTAATTTCGGAATTTCAAGAAAATTTGAACTTTTAAAAAACGCTGCAGCTAAAAATAAAAAATAAAAATTAAATTAAAAATCAAAAAGATTTGAGTTAATATAGGTTTATAATAAATAAATATTTTATTAGACATGAAGATATGTTAAAAAGACAGAGTAATGTATTTTTTAAAAAATGTAAATTCAGATTATAAACTCCATAGAAACTGTAAGCATGTAAAAATCTATGTTAGGGCTGGAAGTTGAGATGAAGAGGAATTCGGACTTATGAACTGACTAATGAAGCACTACAGAGCTCTTCTAAAATCCAGCTTGTGCCAAGCAGACTCCTTTGGACGAAAAGGTCTAAGATAGAAGAATGGAAGGGTGATCTCCTGTTGAATATAGAAGGCAGAGTTGATTTTGGTCTGAATGTTGGGTCTGTTCTTAACACAACCATGTCCTTGTGGAAGGTGTATACCGTATATACCGGCGTATAAGATGACTTTTTAATGTAGGAAAATTTTATCAAAAGTCGGGGGTCGTCTTATAGGCCGGGCATTCCCCACCCCCTTCTCGGACTTGCCACCGCCTGCAGCCAGCCCGGCGACGACGAGGACCCAGGGGCATTCCCCGCTCCTGCACCGGATGGGCCGGGGGACTCCCGTGGCGGAGGGAACCCCAGGGGACGGCCCCTCGACAGCGGAGCTTCCCTTGTCCTCTCCCCGGGCTTGCCGGGGAATGGGAACTCCTCTGGGGGTGACCCCCGTTGACAACCCCACGCCAGCGGGGATCAGCAGCCTGACAAGCCGGAAGTCCCGCGTGACGGCCAGCAACAAGGCAGAGGGGTTTTAGGGCAGCTGGGGGAAGGGGAGGGGATAAAAGGAGGAAAAGAGGAAGAGACGGGACGATGTGGTGGAAAGCAGGGAAAGGAGTGGGTGTTGTGGCTGAGAGGGAAGGCGTGTGGAGGACAGAGAGACGGGGAGAGGATTGGGAGAATGTGCGCAGAGTTGGTGAAGAGTGGGAGGGACTCAAAGGGGAGAGTGAGGGGGAGGGAGCTCAGGAGGCATCCTGCCCTCGTCGCACCTGGCCTCCAGCTGGGGTGGATCCCAGCGTTGCTGCCGTCGCCACAGCCCACTCTTCTACCCGGCCCCTTGACGATCGAGGCCAAGGCCACCCAGGGTGCCGCCGCCGCCACCACTCTGTCCCGCCCCCACGACGATTGGCCGGCCTCTGCCGAGGCCAAGGAAGGCCACCCGGGGTGCCGCTGCTGCTCTGTCCCGCCCCCACGACAATCGGCCGCCCTCTGCCGAGGCCAAGGAAGGCCATCCGGGGTGCCGCTGCCGCCAGGGCTCTGTCCCGCCCCCGCGATGATTGGCCTGCCTCTCCTGAGGCCGAGGCCACACAGGGTGTCACCGCTGCCTCTGCCACGGGGAAGTCTTATACAGCGAGTATGTGCCAAAATCTATATTTTAACTGGAAAAGTGGGGGGGGTGTCATCTTATACCCCCAGTCGTCTTATCTGCCGGTATATACTGTAGGTCCTGTCTCACCGAAAGTGCCTCAAGCTTGGAAACTCAACTTGCCGATGTCATGGCCACTAAAAATAGTGTCTTCATCGTGAGCCGCCTAAGTGGAATGTTCTGGATGGGCTCAAACGATAGATAATGTATGGGCTTGGATAGATAATGTATTGATCCTCCAGGTGGTAAATCTGTGGTTAAAAGGAGGATCCTTGATGGAAGCTCCTTGGAGGAAAGGGATGGCATGAGGGTGTCTAGTTATAGGGGTGTTGTCGAAGAATGGAAATACAGTGGCCACTCTGTAAGTGGCCACTCTGAGCTTTCTGTCCACTCCCTCTTGCAGGAACAACAAAACTATGTTGAGATCTGGTTGGCGGCTAGATTGGCATTTCCTTCTATGGCACTGGATGAAGGCCTTCCATGTGGAGTTATTTATCCTGGTGGTGGAAGACCTCCTGGACGCTAACATGGTGTAGCCTGTTAAGAGTCTGCCATGCTCAATTTCTACATGGCTAAATTCCATCAAGCTGGGTCTGAATGAAGGATTGGGCTCTGGTGGAGTAGGTCTAATGACACTGGTAGACGAAAAAGTGGTCCCACAGGCAGCTGCAACAGATTCATGGACGAGGGGCCAAAAGGGAGCTGCCTCCTGTTCCCTGATTTTTCTGAAACATTGGGAATAATGGGCAGAGAAAAGGCCTACACTAGATCTTGGCGGCCACTGAGATACAAGAGCATCAACAGTTGCAACTTGGTGATGATGATACTGCAACATGAACCATGGAGTCTGGTGATTGTCACCCAAGGCGAAGAGGTCCAATGTTAGTTTCCTGAATAGTTTGACTATCAGCAGAAAAACTCATCTGTTGAGAGACCACTCTCCCTCCTGTATAGAGGTCCTGCTGAGGCTATACAACTCCATGTTGTCCGCTCCCTTTATGTGGTTTGCTTGAAGAGATAACAAATTGAATTTGGCTCAAGAGAGAATCTGTATCTCTCTCACACTCACACACACACACCCCCTTTGTAAAGGCTAGATCAGGGGTGGGCAATTATTTTTTCCATGGGGCCGCATAAGAAACAGAAAATATTGTGGAGGGCCGGGCCAAAACGCAGGGGGGGCGAGGTGGTTTTGAAAGCCCACAGAAGCCGGCAGCCAAGGCAACCAGCTTCTGCGGGGCTTTCAAAGGCGCCTCACTCCCCAGCAGAGGTGTATCTATGCAAACTGGAGCCCGGGGACAAAACCTGAATTTGGCGCCCCCTCCCCCGGTATGGGCGGCCACCCTTCCCCACCACGACCAAACAATGATTTTTTGCACCACTGCACAAAACACCCCCCACCCCCAGCAAAACATACATGGCTCTCTCCCCACCAACTCTCTTTCCTAATTTTGTCCTTACACCAACCCTGTGAGGTAGGTTAGTCTGAGAAACAGCTGAGGTAGGCCTGAGAAACAGCTCCAAGCCAGTTCAAGGGAAAATTAACTTTTAAGCATGTAAATCTCTCACAAATCACCCCATCAGAAGATTTACCAAACAAATGTCAGCAATATCTCTCACAGATCACCCCCCGCCCCCAGCAAAACATACATGGCTCTCTCCCCACCAACTCTCTTTCCTAATTTTGTCCTTACACCAACCCTGTGAGGTAGGCTGGCCTGAGAA